>NC_090726.1:49763082-49925582 GCF_036898095.1 Palaemon carinicauda | reverse complement strand
TGAATGCGAGTATGTATGTGTATGTGTGTGTGTGTGTGTGTGTGCGTATGTCTGTATGCAAGTGCGCGTGCGTGTCTGTTGGTTAAGTGGCTGTAATCATTTAATAATTCAGCACACTGAGAAGTTCACTTCACATCGTCTCTCTCTCTCTCTCTCTCTCTCTCTCTCTCTACTTATTCTTCTTTATGTTTCTTCATTCTCTCTCTCTCTCTCTCTCTCTCTCTCTCTCTCTCTCTGTACTTATTCTTCTTCATCTCTCTTTCTCTCTCTCTACTTATTCTTCATCTCTCTCTCTCTCTCTCTCTCTCTCACTCTCTCTCTCTCTCTCTCTCTCTCTTATATCTACTTATTCTTCTTCGTGTTTCTTCATTCTCTCTCTCTCTCTCTCTCTCTCTCTCTCTCTCTATCTCTCTCTCTCTCTTATATATACTTATTCTTCTTCGTGTTTCTTCATTCTCTCTCTCTCTCTCTCTCTCTCTCTCTCTCTCTCTATATATATATATATAAATATAAAATTATATATATATATATATATATATATTATATATATATATATATATATATATATAATTTTCAAACTCCTACATTTTCATTACACTTCTGTTATGTTCTCCTTTAATTTCGTTTTATTTGCGTCAATACATTACATTTTATTTCTCTCTTTTAAACTGTTTTTTTTAACTTTCTCTCTAAACACGAATTTCGTCTGTAGATATACTCACATACTCACATCCAAGCAACTATTGTTCTGTGGGGATATTTATACGTATAAAACAACAACAACAACAACAAAAACAACAACCCACAAACATATATACTGTATATATATATATATATATATATATTTATATATATATATAATATTATATATACGTATATATATAATTACAAAGATATATATATATATATATATATCATCAGCCCTAACTTGTCCACTGCAGAACAAAGGCCTCAGGCACGTCCTTTCACGTCTCTGTTTATGGTCTTTCTATGCCAATCTATACCCGCATATATATATATATATATACATATATAGATAGATACTTAGGTAGATAGATAGATAGATAGATAGATAGATAGACACAGTGACTAGCACCAAGCTCCTCCACCAATTATACAATTTAAATTCGTCTTTCTCCTGTACCGACTTTCATTCACTTTTCGAGTAATTTTTTTCCTCTTCCTTCTTCCACCTCCCTCTCCCCCTATTTCCTCCCTCCCCCTCTCTCTCCCTCCCCCTCTCTCTCCCTCCCTCTCTCTCTCCCTCCCCCCTCCAATGGAGGCTCTCCTTTAAGGATTTAATGCTGTCCTTTCCTGTGATCCTGTGACATTTTAGGACTAAATTCTAACCTTTCTGGAGGTCATGTGTTTTTAAAGGTATTATGTCAACGCCTCTCTCTCTCTCTCTCTCTCTCTCTCTCTTATATTTACTTATTCTTCATGTATTCTCTCTCTCTCTCTCTCTCTCTCTCTCTCTCTCTCTCAGAAAGTTGGGTCTCAGTGGGCGTGGACGTGGGTGTGAGTCCTTTCCATGGGCGTATGTTCAAGTATATATATATATATATATATATATAAACAAAGCATTAACAACAAACACAGCCGTTTCTAACCCACTGCAGGACAAAGGCCTCAGATATCTCCTTATTTATATCTGGGTTTTGACCATTTTCATCACCACGCTAACCACTCTGGGTTGGTGATGGTGGGAGACTTTAATCTGATCGCTCACAGCAAACCAACCTAGTATGGGTGGCCCTGACTAGTACATCATCATCATTTCCTACGCCTATTGACACAAAGTGCCTCGGTTAGATTTCGACAGTCGTCTCTATCTTGAGCTTTTAAATCAATACTTCTCCGTTCATCATCTCCTACCCCGCGCTTCATAGTCCTCAGCCATGTAGGCTTAGGTCTTCCAGCTTTCTAGTGCCTTGTGGAGCCCAGTTGAAAGTTTGGTGAACTTATCTCTCTTTGGGGAGTACGAAGAGCATGCCCAAACCATCTCCATCTACCCCTCACCATGATCTCATCCTCATTATTATTATTATTATTATTATTATTATTATTATTATTATTATTATTACTTGCTAAGCTACAACCCTAGTCGGAAAAGCCGGATGCTATAAGCCCAGGGGCTCCAACATGGAAAATAGCCCAGTGAGGAAAGGAAAAAGTGAAAAACAAAATATTTTAAGAAGAGTAACATCATTAAAATAAATATCACCTCTATAAACTATATAAACTTTAACAAAACAAGAGGAAGAGAAATTAGATAGAATAGTATGCCCGAATGTACCCTCAAGCTAGAGAACTCTAACCCAAGTCAGTGGAAGACCATGGAACAGAGGCTATGGCACTCAGGGTATCTCTCTTATAGTGTATATATATACATATAAACTTATATACTGTATACTGTATATATTTACTGTATAAACACCTTCAATTCAGTAGTGATAATACAACAATAACTTACTAAAGAAGAAAGACAGAACTATAAAGTAAAGTGAAAATCGAAACGACTCCTTTCAATTAAGGCGGAGGTCATATGCCTCGTGACGTCATTCGTGACGTCATAATAGTTGCCAATAATGGGAATTTTATCTTCAATTTTAGTTTATTTCTTTCCTTTTTAATAGTCTGTCTTGAGTGTTTTTGCTAATTTTTTACATTCAATTTATCAAATGTTGTTATCATTTTGGTTTAGATATTTTATTACTAGAAGTTTATGTGGTAGGACTATGGCATGTGGCACAAACTTACACACACACACACACACACGCTCAAAAAAAAAAAAAAAAAAAAAAAAAAAACGGAAAATTCAAAAATAAGATTAAATTTTTTACTAGTTTCGTCTTGCTTCTCCTAAATGTAAGGCGAAACTAGTTAGGATTCACTTTATTATATATTCTTTCCTTTGATTCTTTCGCATATATATATATATATATATAAATATATGTATATGTATATAGTATATATATATATATAAGCATACATATATATATATATACATGTATATATACATGTATATATATATATATATATATATACATGTATACATATGAAGTATGTATATATGTATATACATATGTGTATGTTTTTAATATCTGAAATGACTATCACTATTTTATCTTGTTGGTGTGCAGAATATGATTTTCCAACCCTTTTACTCCAACTTACGATTTCATTGAAACATATTTTTGCAATCGAACATTTTTTTTTTTTTCAACAACTCAATTTTGCCAATTCAATCGGTAAAATTTGCTGAAAAGCTGATCTAAGAATTTAAGAACATCTTCCAAGAAAGACATAAACCGCTTTAATCTCTCTAATAATTTATTTAACTAGTCACAACCTGAAATAGATTGTTATTTTGTTAGTTTTATTTCTACCTCATTTCAAGTTCTTAAAAATTCTTCTTCACACAAGGGGTTGATTACTGCACTGTAATTGTTCAGTAGTAGGTAGTAGGTTGGCCAGGGCACCAGCTGGCCGTTGAGATATTACCCCTAGAGAGTTATGGGGTCCTTTGACTGGTCAGACAGTTCTACATTGGATCCTTCTCTCTGGTTACGGTTCTTTCCCTTTGCCTATACATACACCGAATAGTCTGGCCTATTCTTTACAGATTCTCCTCTGTCCTCATACACCTGACAACACTGAGATTACCAAACAATTCTTCTTCACCCAAGGGGTTAACTACTGCACTGTAATTGTTCATTGGCTACTTTCCTCTTGGTAAGGGTAGAAGAGACTTTAACTATGGTAAGCAGCTCTTTTTGGAGAAGGACACTCCAAAATCAAACCATTATTATCTAGTTCTGGGTAGTGCCATAGCCTCTGTAACATGGTATTCTACTGTCTTAGGGTAGAGTTCTCTTGCTTGAGGGTACACTCAGGCATACTCTTCTATATTATTTCTCTTCTTGTTTTTTTTAAGTTTTTATAGTTTATATATGAGAGATTATTTTTATTTTGTTACTGTTATTAGAATATTTCATTTTAATTGTTCATTAGTTCTTTCTTGTAGTTTATCTATTTCCTTATTTTCTTTCCTCACTGGGCTATTTTTCCCTGTGGGTGTCCTTGGGCTTATAGCATCCTGCTTATCCAATTAATAATAATAATAATAATAATAATAATAATAATAATAATATAAACAACAACAATAATAATAATAATAATAATAATAATAATAATGATAATTCCAGGGCTGTTTTCCTCGGCCCTATTATACTGTAAAGTGTAACTATTAGGCCTATTAGATTAACGAGACTGACACCAATACTATCAATAATAAATACTACCAATAATAGGCCTATCAACTAAAATTCTAATTAGCTCAATTGCTGTGAATTCGAAAAAACAGTATTCTTTTGGGTGAGACTACAATATTGATTAAAATGAGTCATATAATAGATCATTGTCTGCTGGGCCCTTCTGGTGCATGAGAGAGAGAGAGAGGAGAGAGAGAGAGAGAGAGAGAGAGAGAGAGAGAGAGTAAACTTATGATAAGGCTATGATTGTTATCAAAGTTATTATCTTCAGTGATAGTGATTTCTTGTAGGCCTACTCTGATATTCCTTCGTGGAGACAATATTCTATAAATTCAATATGGCGGATCTATTATAATACTTTTTATTATGACCAAAAAAAGACCTGTTCTTTGATAATACTTGACATATAATTAGCTTGTTCTATACTATACTTATGTATTTCTGCGTGAAAATATTAATTTATCAAAAACTAATCTAATATATATAAATTTACGTCTATTTGCCATTTTTATATATTCCAAAAAAGCTTTTTTTTTATGTTGCAAAATAATAATTTTTCTCTTTGACGTTGCAATGACGTCATATTTGTTGCCTCTCCCCCTCTCTCCCTCTCTCTCTCTCTCTCTCTTACTCCTGAATGTTTTACCAATTGTTTTTATAATGATTTCTGGGTTGTATAATGTAAAATAATAATTAAATACACGGAATAATAATTAATAAAAGGCAATGATATTAAATTAATACAAAGCATATATTAATTTATGATGTATTTAATTTGTTCACTTCTGAATGTTTTACCAATTGTTTTCATAACGATTTCCGGGTTGTATACTGTAAAATAATAATGAAATAAACGGAATAATAATTAATAAAAGGCAATAATATTTTATTAATAATAAGCATATTTATCTTTATAATGTATTTATTAGAATATTAATAGAAATATAAATATAAAGTGATATTAAATCTCGACATTGTAACCCGTAACTAAGCTAAGTGGTCCCGAATGTTTATGCTTTAATCTTCTGCGAGCCTTGACCTAGGAATGAGACACAGACGTCTCTTAACCTCTTCTAGTAGGCCACCCCTAGATTTCCCATAATGTGGCAATGTAGGAAATGCGGAAAACCGGTTTATTTCGGTAAGATAAAGTGAAAAATTAAGTGAAATCTGATGTTTTATCTCAAAAGGGAAGGTTTTTAAGAGGTCGGCGGCCTACGAAGGAGGAGTCTGTCTCGAGCTAAATTCTGTTTTATTTCTTTTATTTGTTATTTTTCAGTGGAAATTTTTACCCTTGTGAGGATATAATGTGTTATAAGTTATTTTTATTGTGGATTATATCCTTTTGCATGCTAGGGTAACTAATTAAGGGTGTAGGGATGATGTCTACTGACGGGCCAGCTTAACTCTCTTGTTTTCAGGCCTACCGCAGTGGGTAAAATTATAGAATAGTACAATATACAATTTGGGGAATGTAAGAGTGTATCTATGTGTATTTTGTGGTGTATTTATCGATTTGGATAATGATTTATTGTGTAAGTCCATAGTTGATTATGGGTGTGTGTTTGTATACTTACGGCCCAGCATAACTCCCTTGTTTTCAGTTGTAGCATAGTGGGTAAAATTATAGAATAGTACAATACACTATTTGGAGAATATATGACTTTCCTAGCGTATTTTATGGTGCATTGAACGGTTTTGATAATGAGGGTGTATGTACCTTAGCGGCCACCTGTATGTATTATGTCTAACTTACAATACGGCAGTGTAAGGGGGGTCGCAGGCGGGCGTTAGCCTCCCCCCCTATTTGATAAGTAGATAAGGACACGGCTTGTATTTAGGTAAGGGTGGAAAGTTTAGGTTAGTTGATGTCCATTTTTAATCAAAGCGTGAGGAACTGGCCGCTTATATACAAAAGCTCCTGATAATGATTTATGGTTGTAGTCCATAGTTTTTTAGTTTATGGTGGGATGACTACCATCACTGAAAAGTTTTGTAGTATTTTGAACAATCCTGATCTCGATTTCTGTCTGAAATCTATAGTTTTTGAGTTTGGTAGGTACTGAAGAGATATGGGTTTGCCTAGGTATCGTCATCAGCAATACATCCCGTATCAGTTTTATTTTCCTCTTTATATCAACTTGTATAAACTGTGTTCTGCCAGTCATCGTAAAAAAAAAGTTACCCTAATCAAAACCCATTAATTGTAATGAAATGATTAAAATACTGGAGCCTTTGTTTACCAGTCCTTCTGGATGCATAGCCAATGAGATTTTTCTGTTCCATTTTCAAAGGAGTAGCTGTTAGCCATTTCCATCGTACTAAGAAAACCTTGGATAATTATTTATTTATCTGTATGTTTATGTTAAATTAACATTTATTTATTTGTCTTTGCTCTGCCGTAGCTCGTTTTGCTTGTGATTTGATATTATTTCACTGCTCCTATGTTCCAGTAGTTTGTCATAATTTTCATTATATAATTTATCACTTGGTTCAATGCTTTTTGCTCTGCTGTAGCTCGATGCGCTTGCAAATTAACATGATCTCATTAGGAGCAATGTTCTGGCAAGTGAATCATGTTTCAATACGCGATTAACCCCCGATGACTAGTATTTAGAATAATGCATAACATTTTGACTTTAATTCAGTTCGAAAATATGTATGTTCCAAATGCAATCTAGCTCGACAATAATTAGTAAATTAAATTATTTATAACAATACTAGAAAATATTGAACCCTTGAATGATTAAAACCATTAATATACAAACTTAACAATGGGATAAATACACATTTGGCAAATGGGATGAGTTGTAGCTATCTGTTTGAGCATTTGACATGGCTTCCATTTCCCATTATCAGACTAAATATATCAAACACACATTTCTACCCTAACCTATCATCATTAACATGATGAATAAGGGAAGAGCTTCAATTGAATTGTATGTTCCTTGCAAAACGTGTCCAAATCTGCCAACAGCAATCCCTCTATGCTTTGCCTCCAAATTAATTCTACCTCCCCTTTGTCCATGTCATTTTCCTATTCAATCTTCTTCACCAAGTCTCGGTCCTGTCCGCTGCCATAAAAAAAAAAAAGAGAGTTGTTACAACCTGACTAGTAAGGAATTAGATAATTGAATAATACTTGCCTATGCGGCTAATATTCGTAGTGCAACAAGCACTGCTTCTCAAAATGGGAAGAAGGTACAGAGATTTTAAAATTGCAAGTGAACCGAGCCATGCTCGATCAAAGACCAATGAACTAAGTGATTAATTAGACATTTAAGATAACTCAACCTACTGTACTCACTCACTTTGTTAACAAGTGTAGTGCAATATGTACTGCATGCAAAAATGTAGGAGCAAGGAGATGATGTTAAATTGTCAGGGAAGCAAGCCACATAGAGTAGAAACCAATACTGTAAGTAAATAAACAGTTTTAATTCGGTGTGTTTGAATTTCCAACCACTGAGCTAGCCTTAGATATAAACCTGGCCTTTCAAATTATTTGGTTTTGCTTTTTTCGTGTATATATCTTCCTTACATTTTCATTCTTAGAGATTTGATTATTAAATGGATGCCACTTGCAGTATTTTTTAGGGGGTGAGATTCTTCAGATCCTATAGCTATCCTTTTGCTGTCCTTAGTAATGTAAAAACTCAAAACTAACGAAAAACCTTTTAGTCTGCTCTGATGTTTTACGTGTGAATGTTGAGGTAGATGACCGTGTTTGGTATATGCCAGAAATAGGTAGTTTTAAAGATTTTTTACTGTGAGTGGTTTGTTTGTGCGAATCTAAATTCTATACAGTAATCCAACCCAGTAAGCTTTAGATAAGCATATTGTGAGATAAATGTTGAATAAATTCCATTGTTTTAAGTTACTTAATTGTTTTATTGTACAGTATGGAGACTGGTGATTGTCTTAAGTAATTTTCTTGAGTCAAGCGATCGTCTCGTGTTGGGCGATCGTCTCGAGTTGGGCGATCGTCTCGAGTTGGGCGATCGTCTCGTGTTGGGCGATCATCTCGACTCGGGCGATCGTCTCGACTCGGGCGATCGTCTCGTGTCGGGCGATCGTCTCGTGTCGGGCGATCGTCTCGAGTCGGGCGATCGTCTCGAGTCGGGCGATCGTCTCGAGTCGGGCGATCGTCTCGACTCGGGCGATCGTCTCGACTCGGGCGATCGTCTCGACTCGGGCGATCGTCTCGAGTCGGGTGATTGTCTTGAGTCGGGCGATCGTCTCGAGTCGGGCGATCGTCT
The DNA here is from genome assembly GCF_036898095.1 of Palaemon carinicauda. NCBI lineage: Eukaryota > Metazoa > Arthropoda > Malacostraca > Decapoda > Palaemonidae > Palaemon > Palaemon carinicauda. The sequence continues at coordinate 49,917,049 of NC_090726.1, read as the reverse complement.
CGAGTCAAGCCATTGTCTCGAGTCAGGCGGTCGTTTTATTTACAGTACAGCATGCTTTATTGCAAGAATTTAATGTACAATTTAGGTACTGTAATGTTAGGAAGATTTAAGATTCTCCTTAAATTTCAGCTGAAAGAAAGCAGTCTCTCGGTTTTGACTGGCACCCAAACTGTCTACGTTGCGAAGAGTGTGGGAAGCGAGTGAATCCGGGTCAACATGCTGAGGTAAATATGTTTTTATAATTTTATTTAGTTGTTTGGTATAATGCAGACCATTTTAATTATGCTAAATGTGAAGCTAGGCTTGAATGAACAAATTCAAGGGAAATAGTCATACTGTACTGAAATACTATATGCATTTGTTTACACATGTGCAAGGGTTGTGGTAGCCTGTTGGAAATGTCCCTATTTTGCAATCTGCCGGACTGGGGTTCAAGTCCCGCTCAAACAAGGTTGTTTCTTGTATTGTCTGCAACCTTATCATCCCTGTGAGCTAAGGGTGAGGGGTTCCGGGGCAACTATAGGTCTACCTGCTGAGTCATCATCAACCATTGCCTCACCCTTCCTGGTCCTAGCTTGGGTTGAGATGGGGCTTGAGCACTGGTCATCTGAGGTCACTTTCTAGGGCATTGTCACTGTCCCTTGCTTCTGCCATTCATGATCGACCTTTAAACTTAGTTGTTCCGTAACCGAAATACAAACCACGCTATTTACATAGGGTATTACTTTCGGCGTAGCTGAAATGACGAGCCATTAGATTTTTAACGTGGGTTTACTACCCCCTCGCTAGTTAGCGAGGGGGTAGGGGAGGGGTAGCTAGCTACCCCTCCCCCCTCACACACCGGTGAACTGATTCACTTCACTTTTGGCTCGGGTGACGGTCAGACGTGTCTTCCTCACCCTCGCATTTTGACAGCCTTAATCTTTTTTGCTTTTTCTTTCAGAGTGTGTTCGGAAGTTGGCCTCTACCTCTATCATGCGGAAATGCCCTGGCTTACCCGACTGCCCTTGTGGGACTTTCATGTCGGCGGTCGAGACGGACCGTCGCTCCTTGTGTCCGTACTGCAGAGGTCAACGGTGTGATAGAGAAAATGTTTGCAGTGAGTGCAGGGAGTGGTCTACCTCCCAGTGGGAGAGGTTTTCCCGGCAATGGAAGAAGAAGTCTAAGCGGGATCTTTCTCCTTCAAGGGTTGCCTTGAAGAAGGAAAGTTCCAAGGACTCTTCTTCCGCTGCCCGAACTTCCTCCGAAGCTCCCACTCGATCGGTCTCTCGTGAGAGGCCGGCGAGTGGTAGCATAGGCCATTCTTTTGTTGACCAACCTCGGGGTTCGGGAGGCACCTCCTCCTCCTCCTCCGAGGGAGGATATTGATAACTCTGTAACTGATGATTTATTGCAGCTTTGGGCTTCCTTGGGGCTTAAGGGTTCGCCCTCCAGGGAAGCCCTGTTTGACTTGATCCAGTTGGGAGCAGCTGTCAAGCAGTCGCCGGTGATAGCGGAGATAGATCCTCTGTCTATCGTCAACGTTGTTGTGGTAGAGGCATCCGACGGATCGGGTCAAACCCCTGCCTTGGGTGCTGATGTTGCTGAAGGCTCAGTTCCCCCCTCCGAACATCCTTCGAGGGAGGAGCTGAGTCCAACGGTCTCTCCTGCGGGTGATTCTCCCCCTCGGGGGAGTTCACTGACAGAGACTCCTCTTCGGAGGACCGACGATGGTGTGCCTGCTCCTAGAGGTCGTCTTCACCGCAAGGCTCACCCTCCTCTCTGCCCTAGAGGCCTTCCTTCTTCCTACAAGGGAGTTAGGAGGCGCCTCTTCGGTTCTTCACCCTTGACGTCCCCCACAGAGGTTCCTCCTCGACGTGAGTTGACTGTTGCAGCTGCATCTCTGGACCTCTCTGCAGATCGTTCGCGATCTCCAACGCCTGCCAGACCTGTGGACCTGCCTTCTCCGTTCCTGGAAGGTGACGCGCTGTGGGCGCCCACGCACCCCGTTTTCCAACGGCCTCCGGTCCCTTCGGGGCAGAAGGACTTGTCTCATAATGTGAGCAAGTCTCTTCAGCGCCAGGTTTCACTTGCGCACCCATGTTGCAGGAGGCGCTCGCGCGCAGTAGCGCACAAGCGCGCTCCTGCTGTTGCCGAGGACCTTCCTGCGTGCCAGCGATCTCCTGCAGCAGAGGCAGAGTCATCTCGTCAGTGCTCTCCTGCTCGTCACCGTGCTCCTGTTCGCCAGCGATCTCCTACTCGCCAGCACACATCTGCGCGCCCTGTTCCTGTCACGCGCCAGGCGCGCCCACGATCTCCTGTGCGCCCTCGTTCGCCTGCGCGCCCACGATCCCCGGATCTGGGCACAGGCAAGAAGATTCTTCCTTCTCCTTCTCGCCCGCGATCACCTGCGCACCCTCGGAGCTCGCCTACGCGTAAGCTTGCGCCCTTCCAGAGCTGGACGAGACGCTGCATGCCCACGCGCTCACGGAAAGTATCCTGCACGCGCCCACTAGCAGCCCCCGGTACGCTCCTCTACTCCTGCTGGCCCTGCGCCCCAGCTGCCTGCTCCAGACAGCGCGCCTTCGATCTCCTCTGCTCCCGCGCGATCTGTCGCCTTTGCGCAAGCATCCTTCAGCGCGCTGGCGCGCACACGATCCTGCTCGCCGAAGGTCTCCTACGCGTCCAATCGCTATCTCTCCTGAGCACGATCGCCCTACGCGCCGACGCTTGCCTGCGCACCACCGTCATATGCCCGGCCGCCAACGCTCGCCCTTATGGCAGCGCGCACCCTCGCGCCCCTTTGCCCGCGCGTGAACCTGCGATTTGTCCATCACACGAGCGCCAGCGCGACCCCAAGCGCGATTCTCGACGGGTTTCGCAGCGCGAGCAGCCGAGCGAGTCTCCAGGAGCGCTCACAACCAGGTCATCATCTTCACGACCCCCCCCCCCCCCCCCGCAAGCGCAGGACAGCGCGCTCGGAGGAGGAGGGGAAGTCTTCAGAGAGTTTTAGGCACTATTCTTCTTCTTCTTCCTTTCAGGCAGGCCCTGTGGTGTCTACTCCAAAGGATCGCCCGATCCCCTTCCCTCCAGTGGGAGTCTCTGACACTGCGTCCGTCAGTCGTCAGCCTTGGTTTGGGTCCCTTATCAGAGCTGTCGTCCAGGCTGTTAAGCCTGCTTTTGCTGATTTGGGTCTCAAACCAGCGTCCCCACTGAAGAGGAAGGGGAGGAGTAGAGTTCGTGGTGACTTCTCCTAGGGTCAAACTGGCCCCCAAGAAGTCTGTAAGGAAGGCTCCTTCCCCCCCTCGGACATTCTCTCCTTCTCCTGTGGACGAAGCTTTTCCTTCCTCAGGAGAATCTACCGAGGTGAGACCTGCTCCCACCGCACCAATGGGAGAGACCCCACCACGAGTAGGAGAATCGTCAGGCTTCTTTGCTGGAGTCCTGTATCCCTCCTAGAAGGGAACCGAAGGACTCGAAGACCGTCCCGAAGTCTTCTTCAAGGATTCGAACAGAGCCAGCGAGACCCCATGAGAATGTCCAATTGTCCCCCCAAGTAGAGCAGTTGGGGACAGGAGACTTTGCTGCCAATTCACCAGGAGGAGAGCAGCATGATTCAGAGTACTCTTTCTGGCAGGTCCTGACTTTGATGAGGCATCTCAACAAGTTCAAGGACCCCGAAACCGCCTCTCGTGAAGGTAAGGATACGGTCCTGGACCAAGTCTATGGCACTCAAAAACCCTCTAAGGCCAGTGCGGCTCTACCTTTGTCCCAAGGGGTGAAGAGTGCCGGAGATAAGGTTGAGGGCCAGCTTGCGGAACTCGCCTCCTCCAACCGTTCCTCTGCTGGTAACAAGCTCCTCCCACCTCCTCGTGTCCAACAGAGGAGGTACTTCGAGATCATGGAGGAGCCTTGATTAGCTCTTCCTCTTCACCACTCCGTGGAAGAGCTTACCAGGGGAGTCTCTCTTGAGAGACTCTCCTGAGTCAGGAGAAGGTCGCAAAGTGTTCCATGCAGGCCACTTCAGTGACTAAGGTCTCCGAGCATCCTGTTGCGTTCCGAGGATCTTTCCAAGGAAAGCACCAGGAAGACCCTGGAGATCTTCCTCCTCTCGGGCACACGTACCATCGAGTTTCTGGCCCACCAAGTATCGAACTTGTGGGCAAAACTCGATCTTGAAACGACGTGATGCGGTGACCGAGAGGTTCCACGTGAAGGTCCCAGCTGTGGATGTGTGCAAGCTCAGACACTCTTCCATCCTAGGAAAGAGCCTGTTTGAGCCCAAGGATGTGGAACAGGCAGCTGAGAGGTGGAGAAAATCGAACCACGATTCTCTCCTCCAAAGGGCTCTTACATCTAAGCCCTACAAACCTCCAGCACCTCAACAACCTCGCCAGTCCAAGTGGACGAAACCGGCGCCGGCAGCAAAGACGAAGGTGTCCAAACAGCAGCCCTTTCCTGTCAAAGACAAGAAGGGCGGAAAGTCCTCCAGGGGAGGCAAGAATCCTAGAGGGAGCGGCCGAGGCCGCAAACACTAGGATTGGCAATCCCCCTGCATGTCCACCAGTGGGGGGATGCCTACAAAGTTGCGCGTTCAGGTGGCAGCAACTCACGGCCGATTCCTGGACGATCTCCGTGATCAGTCACGTCATCTCTTCCTCCCCTGACAGCGAATCCAGTGTCGTTGAGCTCCTATGCCATGGGATCGGTAAAGGGGCTAGCCCTTCGGGCAGAAGTCGAGACCATGCTCAAGAAGGATGCTCACCAGGAGGTCGTCGACGGCTCCCCAGGCTTCTTCAATCGACTCTTTCTTGTAAAGAAGGCGTCTGCAGGCTGGAGACCAGTCATCGACCTCTCAGCCCTGAACAAGTTTGTCAAACAAACTCCATTCAGCATGCCCTCTTAACGAGAGAATGCCTTGATGAAGTCATTGGGCTTCAGCACGGCATATCATTCCCGTGCTGAAGGCTTGTGACGGGCAAGAGGGCTCTCGAACTGGGGAATTTCTTTTCCTCAGTTTGACTCTAAATTTCTCTCATTCTTTTTCTATTACCTCTTATTGCTTATTCCTCCTTCATAATTATCAGCTGTCTCCAACCTTGCTGTCAAAACTCTTTTACCCATTTCACTGTCCAGGTGTTTTAGAGGGGACATTGTATCCATGATCGGTTTTTATTTCAAAATCAATTGTGGGAGCTGTGGTGGTCTTGCCAACTGCCCGAAAATGTTTGGACACCTAGGAGTGTCAGTATTCCCATACTGGCACGCGGAACTATCTCTTAGGAAATTTGGCCTTCGGATTCCAGGGGTTGGCGATTTTATAGAGATAGGACTCTCGGCATTCTGTCCGGTTTGCCTGCCACTATGATTAGAGTGGGGATGATTGTATTCATGAAATGCTCTCAGTCCCATCAAGCGGGTTTGGCATACACTTGAGCCACTCTAATCATAGTGGTACCATCCCTTTGTGGTAGGGTAGGGAGTGGACATTTGGTAAGCAGCTTTCACAGGTGTCATTGGTGGAGAAATTAATTCCAGGAAAGGCTAACGGTGTCTTCTTTGGAATTTCAGACAGTCTTAATTTTTTCTCTCCCTTAAACTATATTTTTTTCCATTGTTTTTTTTTTTCATTGTTATTATGACCCCTTCCCTCCCCCTGAAAAATAATTAATGAGTAAACTTAATATTCCCCGTACCCCTGGATCAAATGGCGAACCCCAGACACCGTTGACGACTAATGCTTGTTTAAATAGGGAAAGCTCTGTTGACAACCTCGGCAATAAAAAGGATTCCTCCAACAATACTTTTTTGACCAGTGTTGTTAAAGACAATTTATCGGCACTGGTGGAAAATGATGCTTGTAATAACCGTAATACTTTACTCTCTGGTTCTGGCTCATTACCAGATCCAACAAAAAATCTGAAAATTCTCCACTTAAAAAACATACCAATTGGTTGTAGCTATGACATAATTCATGAAGCCTTCTGTAGATTTGGAGCAATCAAAGAAATTTTAATGGAGCTTAATGGTAGTAAAGGCTTTTGGGAAGCTTGGGTATCATTTTCAAGTTTTGAGATTGCTTTAGAAGCAAATAAAAATTTAGAGAGCATAAAAATTGACAATTGTTTGATTTCTGGGGCTTTATGTGATAAAGCACCAAGACACCTAGAGGTATATAAACCAGAAGAATGGATGGAAAAAGAAATAGAGCATAGACTTCCAGAAGTAAGAACCCCCAAGCCCCCAACATGGATAATTGCATCTGGAAAGATAGATAATTATAACTATTATAAGATGAGTAAATTTATACAAAAAAAAGTTGGTTTAATTAAAAGTAAGGATATTAGTAGATACGGTAAGCAATCTATTTTGATTAATGCAAAATCAGATACTCAAGCTCACATGCTTTGTGGCATGAAGATTGCAGAAATTGATCCTATTAAGGATATTAAACCACATATGAGCTTCAGCTATGGTAAAGGAGTAGTTTTTGATAAAGATCTATATGAATTCTCAGAACCAGAAATTCTGGACATGTGCCCTGCTAATGTTTGGAAAGTAAGTAAGATTCCTCAAACAAGCATGGTAGTTTTAACATTTGAAACCCCTGTTATACCAGATCATATAATTATTGAGAATGAAAGAGTACGTGTTCGAGAATATAAACCTAGGCCTTTACAATGCTTTAATTGTTTCAAGTACGGTCACCCTTCGCGGTACTGCAATAATACGAAGATCTGTATTAACTGTTCTTTGTTAGAACATGGCCAATGCAACAGAGATACAACCTGTGCAAACTGTAAAGATAATCATAAACCAAATGATAAAAGATGTAGAGAATACAAGAATGAAGAAGCTGCAATCTTGAAAGCAAATGCTGAACATATAAGTGTAGGTTATGCAAAGCATTTACTCAATCGGCAACTTAATTTTGCTCGCGCGGTTAAGATGCCAACAAAAGATTATAATCCACTACCCCTTACTACCACAGGGGGACCAGTGGCAGCACCTGGCCCGTCAGGTGCATCTCCCTTAGTGGTAGTAGCCCAGCCATCTGGGTCAAGTGCTCAGGCTATAAAAGCCAGAGCACAAACCTCCAAAGAGGTCAATATGGTGTCCAACACACCAAAAGTATTGTCACGGATAGGAGCATCTCCCCTAGAGGTAGTAGCCCAGCCTTCTGGGTTAAGTGCTCGAACTGTTGAAGTTCTAGCACAATCCTCCAAGGAAGCCAATGTGGCTTCCACCACCTTAAATGTATTGTCTCAGGCAGAATCTCTACCTGATTTGATGGAGATTGGAAAACAAGATCTTCCAAAGAGGAAAAGGTCCCCATCATCCTCACCTTCATCTAAGTCAGGTAAGTGCCCTACTGCTCATGATCCTAAGGTTGACTCTTATAAAGATCCTAGAAAGAAAGAAAAGAAGAGTGGTGGCCTAGTAAAGCCTTCCATCTCCAGGCCTTACATGGCTTCATCTGAAAAGTCCCAAAAGACAAATGAGACAAAGAAAAATAATAACAAAAGATAATGTCTATCATCCAGTGGAATTGCAGAGGTCTAAGTACTAGCATTGAGCAAATAAAAACTTTAACCAGGGACTCAGACACGAAGGTAATTTGCCTACAGGAAACCAAGATCAGTGACAAACCATTTAATCCTGGACTCAATTATCATTTTTGTAGATCCCCTCCTTTGCAAGCTGCAAGAGCTCAAGGTGGTACAGGTTTTATTATTCACAAATCTGTAAAATTTGAAACAATCCCACTCAATACACCACTACAGGCATGTGCAGTTAGAACTCATATCGGGAAAAAAATTACTTTATGCTCGCTATATATTGAACCATCCTTAGAACTTTTCCTCTTAGATCATGCTGGTAATCCAAGAAGGCTTAGACTTTCTGACCTCCAAGACTTGATCAATCAGCTTCCTGCCCCTTTTATTTTAATGGGTGATTTTAATGCAAAGCATACTTTATGGGGTGGAAATGTGTGCGATAGATGGGGTAATCTTGTTGAAGAATTAATCGACAACAATGATGTAATACTAATGAATGATGGTTCTCCAACTAGGTATGATGTATTCCACAACTCTACATCAGCCATTGATTTGTCAATCTGTTCCTCATCCATTCGATTGGACTACCTTTGGTCAGTAAATGAACACCTACATGGCAGTGACCATTGGCCAATAATGTTAAATTATGTCCATAATCTTCCTTCTCAGTGTCCACCAAAATGGAAGATAGATGAGGCAGACTGGGCAGCTTATGAAAACTGTTCACACACTGATAAAGAATATGATGAATTTACATCTCCAGTGCATGCCTATCAACATCTTGAAAATATTATTGATGATAATGCTAGCAAGTTTATACCTAAAACATGCGGTTTACCTCATCGCTCTGTAGTTCCTTGGTGGAGTAAAGAATGTGCCAACGCAAGAAAAGTGACCCGAACTTGCTTCAGAAGATACTTGAGGACAAACTATTTAGCAGATAGAATAGCATATCTCAGAGCCTGTGCCAAACAAAAAAGAATTTTTAAAAAAGCAAAGAGAGCATCTTGGAAGAAATATATATCTAATATTAATACCAAAACTCCTTCAAAGGAAATATGGGACAAGATTAGAAAACTTCAAGGTAAATTCGTCCCTAAGCCTCTACCAATATTAAGGGAAAATAATAGATATATATCTGACCCCAAAGATGTAGCAGAGGTTCTTGCTAAGCACTTTGCTCATGTATCAAGTGCTGACAACTATTCCCCAGCATTTCAACAAATTAGAGCATCAACATCTGTTGTTCCTCCTGCTTCTTCAAATACTGAAGCTTTTAACCTGCCTTTTAGTATGGAGGAGATGCAAAATGCTATCTCCAGCTCTTCTTTAACTGCCCCAGGTGAGGATGGCATCCGGTATGAAATGATATCACATCTTCCAGTGGATACCAAGGAATTTTTATTAGAAACCTTTAATGGTCTATGGGCTTCCCATACATCTCCTGATTCCTGGCATACTTCAATTGTAATTCCAGGCCACAAGTCTGGTAAAGACCCAGAACTGCCATCTAGTTATAGGCCCATATCCTTGACCAGTTGCATATGCAAACTATTTGAGAGAATGATCAACAACAGACTTGTGTGGTATCTAGAATCAAAAAATCTTTTATCTAACAGACAGTTTGGTTTTAGGAAGAACCGAAGTACTCTGGACCCTTTGCTGATGTTATCAAGGGAAATTTCAAATGCTTTTTCTAACCAAAACCAGGTGGTGGGTGTCTTTTTTGACCTCGAAAAGGCATATGACACCACCTGGAGGGGTGGTATTTTAAAGCAATTGGCCTCGTGGGGTATAGGAGGACATATGTTCTCTTTTATTGAAGAATTTTTATCAAACCGCTCCATTAAAGTGAGAGTAGGGTCAGAACTATCTTCATCCTACATGCAAGAAGAAGGTGTCCCCCAAGGCAGCGTATTGAGTGTGACCTTGTTTGCTGTTGCAATTAATAGTCTCATTAGTCACATACCTCCTGGCATACAAGGATCACTATTTGTCGATGACTTTGCAATTTATTGTAGTGGATCATCTGCACTACAAGCATGCCAAAATCTTCAAATTGCAATAAATGCTGCTTCCGCATGGGCAAATTCTCGCGGATTCATGTTTTCTCCTCAGAAGACCAAAGCCATTCGCTTTACTCGTACTCGTAAAAGGGAAGAGATCCCCACCCTTTTCTTAAATGATTGTATTTTGCCATATGAGGATAGTGTCAAGTTTCTTGGAGTCATTTTCGACAAGAAAATGACTTTTGGTCCCCATATAAATGACCTATCTATCAGGGTTAAGAAGTCACTGAACATTCTGAAAGTGATATCGCATTTTGATTGGGGTGCTGATAGAACAACTTTGCTTAGAATTTATACATCTTTGTGTCTGAGCAAGTTAGACTATGCATGCCAAATATATGGGTCAGCTACAAAGACTTTACTTGGAAAACTTGATATTGTTCACAATGCTGGGCTTCGCATCTGCACAGGTGCTTACAGAACATCTCCCATTGACAGTCTCTATGTTGATTCTGGCATACCTCCCCTTTCCATTCGCAGAGAAGAGTTGAGTTTGAGGTTTTTAGCTAGGTCCCTTGCTGTGAGAAACAATCCTAACTGTAAATATGTTAGGGCGCCTTTAGATCGGGCTCCTAACAGATCTAGAGTGCCTAAGCCTTTGGAAGTACAGCTGAAAAATGATGCTAGAGAAGTAGGCTTGTTAACAGCACAGATAGCAGAGGTAGGATATCCCAAGTCTCCTCCTTGGTGTAATCCACCTGTTAAAGTATGTTTTACGGCAGGAGGGAAAAATACCTTACCTAGTAGGGTAATGAAAAGTGAGTTTTTAAATCATGCTGCTCAACATCATGGGAAACATGTTTTTACAGATGGCTCCAAATCGGCTGCAGGAGTTGGAAGTGCAGCTGTGGTGGGGGATATTGTTATTAGAAGGAAACTCCCATCCTCTTGTTCAATTTTTACTGCTGAGCTGTACGCAATAATTCTCGCAGTCCAACATATTTTTAAAAATGGCAACCAAAATAGTTTTTATACAATTTTTACGGATTCCAATAGTGTTTTACTCTCATTAAAACAAATTATGCCAGGCCATCATCTAGTACAAGAGGTGCAGGACTGGTTAGTACTTCTGCAGTCTAGGAAGAGTATCAGTGTTCACTTCTGTTGGGTCCCTGCCCATGTTGGGGTGGATGGGAATGAACAAGTAGATAAGGCAGCAAAGGAAGCTTCAGGGCTAAGTAATCCATCCCCCTTGAGTATTCCTTACAAAGATCTTAGAAGTGAGATTCATCTTTACTGTAAAAATAAGTGGCAAGCTCGATGGTCTGAACGGACCACCAATACAAAATTGAAACAAATCCACCCATTGGTGGATAAATGGTCATCTTGTAATTCTACAAGTAGAAGGGATACCATTATTTTAACTAGGCTGCGTATTGGCCATACACATGCAACGCACAATTATTTAATGAAGAGTGGGGAAGGGAGACAGGCCTCTCTTTGTAATACCTGTCAAGTGACAATGGATGTTAAACATATTTTAGTCGATTGTCCTGTTTTTAATCTCCAGAGGAGGACACATTTACTCCAGGACAAACCGTTAAGAGATATACTGGGGGAAAACTGTAATACCCTGAACTTGAGAAAATTTATACAAAGTATTGGGTTATATTACGAGCTATAATTGATTTTATTAATTTATTTATTTATTTTACCCTTTTAATCCCTATTTATTTCACATCTAGATTTTATTGTATGAAAGTGTTACGATTTGTATTAAAGGTTAAAATGATACTAAATGTTGTGAGTGTACAGATATGATTGAATGATTTTAGTTATATAGCGCTGAATGGCCTTTGATGCCCCAGTGCTTGGCTTAATGCCTAAATCCCATATTCAATTCAATTCAATTCCATTCAGCATGGAGACAGCAGACACGGTCAGACTTGCAGTGAGACCGCAAGACTTCATGTGTACACTGGATCTGAAGGACACGTACTTCCAGATCCCAATCCATCCGTCTTCCAGGAAGTACTTGAGATTCAGCCTAGACAACAAGATCTACTAGTTCAAGGTGCTGTGTTTCGGTTTTTCCACAGCACCGCAAGTTTTCACCAGAGTGTTCACTCAGATATCTTCGTGGGCACACTGGATTGACATCCGTCTCCTCCGTTATCTGGACGACTGGCTGATCCTGTCAGACTCGGAGTCAACCCTTCTTCGACACCGAGACAAGCTTCTGGGACTTTGCCAAGATCTAGGATCATGGTAAATCTTGAGAAGTCTTCTCCGCTTCCATCTCAACAACTGGTATATTTAGGTATGATATTGGACACCAATCTCCACAAAGCCTTTCCATCAGACGACAGGATAGTAAGGCTGAGGAGGGTCACAGATCCTTTCCTCAGACGAGAAGAGCTTCCAGCCCAATCGTGGTTACGTCTCCTAGGTCACCTTAACTCCTTAGCCCGTCTGGTTCCAAACGGCCGCCTCAGGATAAGATCCCTGCAATGGCGGCTCAAGTCCCGGTGGAATCAAGGCCACGATTCCCCGGACATCCTGGTCCCTATGGGTCCTGCGGAACGCACGGACCTTCAGTGGTGGGTGACGAACGAAAACATTTGAAAGGGAGTGGATCTTCTCGTCCTCCCCCCGGAATTGATGCTGTTCTCGGACGCTTCGAAAGAAGGGTGGGGGGCCCACGTTCTGAACCACAGGATCTCAGGCCTATGGTCAGAATCAGAAAAGTGCCTCAACATAAATCTGCTAGAAATGAAGGCCGTATATCTGGCACTTCAACAGTTCCAACGGATCCTGGCGGGTCACTCCGTGGTGGTGATGAGCGACAACACCACGGTGGTGGCTTGCATCAACAAGCAGGGAGGTACCTTTTCACAACAGCTATCCCATCTTGCAGTAGGGATACTCAGACGGACCGAAGTCCACTCGATTCCACTATCGGCTCGCTTCATTCCGGGCAAGAGGAATGTGCTCGCCGACAGTCTGAGCAGAGCATCGCAGATAGTGAGTACCGAGTGGTCTTTGGATCCTCTAGTAGCCAGCAAAGTCCTGACTTTGTGGGGTTTCCTGACGGTGGACCTGTTCGCGACAGCCTTGAACTTCAAGCTTCCCCTGTACTGTTCCCCAGTCCCGGACCCCAAGGCACTCTGGCAAGATGCCTTCCAACAACGGTGGGACAACATCGACGTGTACTCCTTCCCACCGTTCTGTCTGATGAGAAGGGTGCTCAACAAGACTAGACTATCGGTCAACCTGTCAATGACCCTAATAGCTCCGCTATGGCATCATGCAGAGTGGTTCCCGGACCTTCTGCAGCTCCTGACGGAACTCCCGAGAGAGCTTCCTCCACAACACGAGCTACTCAAGCAACCACACTGCAACATCTTCCACAAAGCCGTAGCATTGCTTCGGCTTCACGCCTGGAGACTATCCAGCATCTCACAGAGAGAGGCTTTTCGCAACAAGTTGCGGAGAGGATGTCTCGACACCTGCGAAAGTCATCTGCAGGGGTCTACCAGGCGAAGTGGAGAGTCTTTTGTGGTTGGTGTCGTGGAAGGTGTATCTCTCCCCTCGATGCCACTATTCCAGCAATAGCGGAGTTTCTTTTGTATTTGCGGGAAGAAATGCGCCTTTTGGTCTCTGCGGTGAAAGGCTATCGCTCAGCCTTAAGCCTGGCCTTCAGGCTGAAAGGAGTGGACATTTCCTCCTCGCTGGAACTTTAACCACTCATACGAAGCTACGAGCTTACCTGCCCTCAGTCGGAAGTGAGACCACCTCCATGGAACGTGGTTCATGTCCTCAGGTCTCTTAAGAGACCTCCGTTCGAACCATTACGCCAGGCTTCTGATCGTTATCTGACTTGGAAGACGGTGTTCCTGCTCGCTTTGGCCTCGGCCAAGCGAGTCAGTGAACTTCATGGTCTCTCGTACGACGTCGCCCATTCAAGGGGATGGGGGGAGGTAACGTTCGGGTTCGTCCCGGAGTTTGTTGCTAAGACTCAGAATCCTGGAGTTCCGAATCCACGGTTCGACGCCTTCAGGATTTGAAGTCTCCGTTCTGTAACAGATGACCCAGACCATCTCCTACTGTGCCCAGTAAGGAGTCTGAGGCTCTATCTGAAGAGAACAGCTGCAGTTCGTCCTCGAGTGCAAGCCCTGTCTGTGAGCACAGGGAAGACGAAGAGGAGGGTCACTAAGAACACCATCTCAGGTTGGACTCGCAGGGTCATCCACCATTCCCTGAATCCAGACCCTCCTCCGTCACGTCGCCCGAGAGCACACGATGTCAGAGGCATCGCTATGTCCCTGGCATTCAAGAGAAACTTCTCAGTGACGCAGGTTCTACAAGCTGGGGTCTGGAAGCGTCAAACGACCTTCACAGCCCACTACCTGCAGGACGTGACCCACAGGAGGCTCGATACGTTCTCTATCGGCCCTGTGGTGGCTGCACAACAGCTGGTCTAACCTCAGGCTCCTTAATGGACAAGCAGCAGAAGGTTGAGGGCATTGTTACCCGGTTTTAGTCTGCATGAATGAAAAAGTATGTCTGGCCCTTACTCTTTCTTCATCCTCCCCTCTCTTGGGAAAGCAGCATCCTGGGTTCTCTGCACAGCTGACCTCAAACCACTGCAGGTAAACCATGCTTCCTTGTGTTCCTAGTATTAATATAATACTGTCGCGTCCCCCATACCCTGACGAGGTGGTATTGGGAACTTCCTAGCCTAGATTTCCATCTAAAGGACTTCAGGTCAACTTCCTAGGACGAGCCACACTTCTTTCCTTCACACACTAGCTTATGTAGGCCGCACGTTCCTTGCGGAGCAAGGAACTTGCGAGGTGCAGGGACTCTTTATTTCGAGTGCTACACACTCGGATTCTGAGTCCCCGGGCAAAGCCAAAGCCAGGTAAGTTACCCCATGTAAATAGCGTGGTTTGTATTTCGGATACGGAACAAATGACAAATTCGGAGATAATTTGTATTTTTCCTAACCATACAAACCTTAGCTATTTACACATACTTGCCCGCCAGCCCTGTCCCCCGTGAAGTCCTACCTCTAAGCGAAGTGAATCAGTTCACCGGTGTGTGAGGGGTAGCTAGCTACCCCTCCTCTACCCGCTCGCTAACTAGCGAGGGGGTAGTAAACCCTCAAAAATCTAATGGCTCGTCATTTCAGCTATGCCGAAAGTAATACCCCATGTAAATAGCTAAGGTTTGTATGGTTAGGAAAAATACGAATTATCTCCGAATTTGTCATTTTATATTAGTTTTAATTAGAAGTCTTAGGTGTAAGGGGAGAGTATTTTGTGTGAAGTACATGCCTATTAAGCACAATATTGGCAAGTATTTATGTGATTTTAGGTGGGCTGAAAGGTTTAGGAGTGCCTCAATATGGCTTGATGTAGCTACTTGCTCATCTTGATAACAACGTTTGGCTGCCTTACTTTTGGTGGTACTGTAACGTTAGAGTCGGTGATCTCAAACATATTTTCTTTGCTTACATAGCAGCTTAGATTTGATTCATACATAATGTAACTTATTTTATTATTATTATTACTTGATAATTTTATACTCTACTGATTTCAGCAAGGTATTTTCTAAGAGAATAGTCACTTGTGCTTTCATTTGAAATGTAAATGAGATGCTAGGTTTTAATCGCAAAATTCTTACGACCGATGGATGATAGAACTAAACTAGTTAATGTATCAAAATAATGTCAGAACTGATTAAGAAATTCACCTAATTTTTTTTTACTAAATAGCCATGAGTTATGATTGCATTAGCCTTTTCACCAAGACATATTTTATCAAAGGTTCCATCTGTTTTTCTTATTGATCTTCAAATTTATTTACAGCACAAAGGGGTACCGTACTGCCACCATCCTTGTTATGGTGCCCTGTTTGGTCCACAACTGTTTGGGCATGGCACACGAAACGAATGTCACACATCTTTTGGCAAAGTGGAGAACAGAGATGGGCAGGTTAAAAGGTGAGTTTTCATTGGGTTTTTTTAATTCATTTAATATAAAGTAAATCAAACAATGGCAAGATTGAGTAAAATTTGGAAATCAAATCGCCTGAAATTACGTATAAAACTCAGGCTGTATATTAGTTTATTAAGATCGGTGTTACTGTATGGACACGAGTCATGGTATGACAATGAAACAATATCCAACAGATTTTGTAGATTTGAGAACAAAGTTCTCAGAAGATTATTGGGAGGTAAATGGCATGACAGGATTAGAAATGAAACTATAAGAGAGATTACTTAAGTACCATGTGGATAAGATCATGGTGAGGGGTAGATGGAGATATTTTGGGCATGCTATTTGCACTCCCCAAAAGAAATTACTGTAGTTAACCAAACTTTGAACTGGGCTCCACAAGGTACAAGTAGAGTTGGAATACCGAGGCCTACATGGCTGAGGACTATGAAGCGTGAAGTAGATGATGAATGGAGAAGTATTGATTTGAAAGTTCAAGAAAGAGATGACTGGCGAAATCTAACTGAGGCCCTTTGCGTCGATAGGCGTAGGAGGAGATGATGATGATGGTGAATGTTTGTGTACTTTATGCATTGTAAAGGCCAGCTATGTAAGAGTCGATCTTGACTCATTGGGGTGGTTATTCTGCTCCGTTTAATGATAATTAAGTTTGCATTGTGAAGGCTAAGAGAAGTCATATGTAACTCAATAAGAGCACCTTGAGCTGGAATAGATAGGTAAGAGGTTTATGATTGCTGATAAATAGAGTATCCAAGTGAAAATTTATGATTTGTGAATGTGTGACCTGTGATTCTTTTCAAAGAGGAGAAAACTCATGATAAGGGATTTTAACGAAGGGAAAAACTATTTATGGGCGAGGAACCTGTGTCGCCCAGTGAAATGCTCCTTAAAGCACCACTTCTAAGGCATAAATATTGCTAAATATACCAGAGAAAAAAGGAATGCATGGAATGCCAGGAATTAACCCAGCTTGCTCACTCAATGAGTGTCGGTATAGTTACTGGGGTGTGATAGAACCACGACCATAAGTCCCGCACCAGTTAGACCTCTCCTTCATCAACATCCCCTACTACGACTATCCTCCCTTCACCCCTACACCTCCCCACCCCCTTACCTTTATTCCTCTTTAGCACCAGCGAAGGTTCAGACGTGTTTTTCATTGCTCTGTGTTGTTTTGTGTTTTTTTATACTAAAAAAGGCCAAGATTCATGGAGCACTTTTGATAGATCATATCACAAAAGGAGGAATGGTTATTCCCAAATGAATCTTGCAGGCTACCAGTGGGCGAAGGCTATTCTAGTTGAGATTGTGAAGGAAGCAATCAGAATAGTAGTAATTAGGATTTGTGGGACAAATGCCATCGTAAGGCTCGGTACTATTTTTTTCGATAAGTATAATTTCAACTGTGACTAGATTGATGAACGATCTTCCTAATCAGAAATTTGAATTAGTAGAATTTCAGAGGTCAAACTTACAGTGAATGTTTTTATGTTGAACAGGTTGACATTGTGTCAAGATTGTAGACAGCCGATACAATCTTGACCAGATAGATGATTACCTTCGCTAACTTCGTTGCAAAGGTTATGTTTTGATAGGTGGCGTGTATTTATCTGCTTGTATGTCTGTCTGTGTTTGGTATTTGTATGACTCAAAAACCGTTTTTTTTAAATATTTAACTTAGCCGGTGAATATATAGCTGCAACTCTGTTGCTCGACAGACAAACTGTACAGAAAAAAAACTCGCCAGCGATCACTATACAAGTTGCGGGTGTGCCCAACAGCGCCATCTGTCGACCAGATACCAAGCTCAATGTAAACAAAGACTCAATTTTCTCTCTGTCGACATGTCGACAAGACGTACTTTATTCGCTGTTGCTAAACTGGAGTTTTTCACATCATATTGGTGAAGTACTATATTCTGGTTTTGAGCTTTCGCAATGCAGGTGTTTTATCTTCATCTTAAATCTTGAACTCGTTTTGGATAGATTTAATTATGGTGACAAAGAGAGTATGGACTTTCTTTCACTTTTAAATGGCCGACCCTTCCCTTAGACGGAAGTGTGTTTAGGCTTTTAGTAATTATCTTATCACGTTATATTCAATTATAGATTTTCCTCTATATATTTTATATCTCTCCGCCTTTATTAGGCCTCTTCGATTAACTTTCCATTTATTATAAACATATAAAAATAAATTTTAATGTTTTGTTTATATGCGACCTTTCCTGAGAGTAGGCGGTCCTAACTTGGAAACCGAAGTTAAACAACGTTGAGCCCTTTGCAATCGTAAATAGCTTTTAAAGAGCTAATGATTTAAAACCTTTTAAATGAATATTTTTAATAAATATTTTATGAAAGAATTTCTTTGAATAGTCTTCGTACTGTTTTCAAAGATGAACTAACGTTTAGTTTATTTATACTACGCAGTTTGCGCTCTATCGTTACGATAGAGAGAGAGAGTATCACGGTTTCACTTTGCAGAAAGAGTAAATCGATTCTGACGTTTTGTTCATTATTCTTTCAAAGCTTAAAGGAACTTTTTAATTGAAAAACCTTTCAGTTTTTTCCTTTGGTCAAATAACATGTTTTTTTGACGAAATGTAATTGGGCTCTTCTCTTAGGTGCGAAATCAAGAGAGAAAGAGAGAGAGAGATAGAGACGGAGGGAGAGAGAGGAGAGAAAACGTTCCGTTCAAGCGGGTAACGTTGTTCTCGAGTTACTCTCGTCCCTAGTCTCTGTACGGGGAGGAAGGATAAAACGTTTTTAGTTTTTTATTCTCGTCCCCAGGCTATGTGCGGTGAGAGATTGAAAACGTAGTTTATATGAACTAGTGTTTAGTCTCTTTCCCAGCCACTGAATTTTTTATCTTAAAATATGTTTTCTGTTTTTTGCTGGTATTAATGAGCTTGCATTATACGACTGATTTCGCAATTACTACCTTTTAATGAAGGGTAGAATTACGTGTTTCAGGTAGAAATCAGTAAAAGTTTCGATTTCAGTGAAATAAGTGCAAAACAGAAAATCGAAGTGATAAAGTGATATGCGCAAAGTGTTACAGTGTTGCGTCCGAGGGTTCGTCTGTTCGTGCCTGTCGTTCACCTAGTCCGGGACCTCTTGCAAGCTCCCAAACAGGGGAGAAGTAATGTCGAACGACTTATGGGTTCGAGAGGCCTTGATCAACGAACAGACGTTTCCCTCTATGGTATCGGGTGTATCTTACCAAGATCTCCCCTACCATAAGACGAGAGAGACGTTTTTTCTCCTCGTCATCCGAAGGCTTTTCGCATAAGAAACCTGTCACAAGGTTTCGAAGCCCTTAAGCGAAAGTCAGTCCTTTCAGGACAGGTCCAGCGTCCTGGCTACAGCCATTAGGACAGCTCTGACCCTATGCAGTCATCGGATAACTGCTCGCCGCCTAACAAAAGCGTAACACAGACTCCGAAAGTCTTTTTTGGTTGGCAAAGTGTTGCGGTCACAGACGTTACCCTCGTCTCTTACCACAACCATTTCCGTTGATCCTTAATGGGTTGTACGGCAAGACATGCAGAATATGCTTGCCTCCCTTATGGAAGACTATTCTGCCGATTAGTCCGTTGAGTCTAGCCGTTTATCTCATCGATATCCTGGCTTTCAGCCAACCTAACGTTCCTTTGTGCTTCCTGTTGACGTTGGCGTAGCTAAGTCACGTCAGTCAGGTTGTTTAAAACCACACTCGATGCGGTCTCGTGTGGATTTTCAGCCGCATTTGGACGTTAGGCCACTTGCTGATGCTCCTGTTGACGTTCAAGACGTTCGCTAACAATCGGAGTTGACTTGTTTTGACGCTGTGCGTCAACCTCCGCATTCTAGAGTTGTTTTGACAGTTCAGTTGTTGACAGTTCACAGACTGTCAAGCAGTTACATGACGTTGCGTCCTGGTCCGCTACTAATGCACCAGTGAGTGTGGACTCTGCTTGTAAAGCATTGCCACCACGGTAGTTCTCTCCCTTGCTTGAGACTCAGCTTTTATCGGACAAGGTTCCTGTAGATGAGGAAGTTGCTGTTCCCCCTCCTACTGATATTACCTTGAGGACTCTGTCAGATGGAGAGGAGCCTAAAGCTGCTTAGCCCTCTATGGACTTTAATTAAATCATGATGATTTTTTTTAAGGATCTTTGTCCGGATCTTTTTGTAACTGCTGCTCCTCGTTCGCCTAAACGTCAGAGCTTACACTAGGCCTAGCTACTTCGAAGCCGTTGTTTTCTAAGCTAGTGCTCTCTCGCTCTCCTAGAGAGCTTTACGTCTGCTAGGCGACTGGTTTATCACCAGGAGGAGTTTGGGGGATACAGCCTTTGCTTTCCCTTCTTTTAAACTGGCTTATAGAGCGAGAGTCTGATATGACACGAGAGAAGTTCTCGGCTTGGGAGTTCATGCCTCTGCCCAGATAGACTTCTCAAATCTCGTAGACTCTCCCTGGCGCCTGGCCAGGAGACGCTCCAAGTTTTTTACAGGTCAACTTCACAGCTGTTTTCGAGCCTTTTGCTGTACAATTATGTCATGCATAAACAAGGCTTTCAGGGATGGAAAGCGGTACCGCCTCAGTCGCTAACCCCGTCTGTTGCCGCACCTGCTCCCGTAGACCCTAAATGGGCTTTGCTGCAAGACATGCAGTCCAAGCTTGCGTCCTTGATAGAGGACTTTAATGCGGAGAAGGTTGCTGCCGAACCTTCTGGCCAACAATCTTCCAACCGGTCGGTTGTGCGTCCTGTTGACGCTGAGGTAACCTTCTCGCGTCTGCCAGTTGAGGTGGTTCCTCCACCGATGCGACCCAGTGTGGGTTGCCACCCGCACGTTGACGTTAAGCGACGCTCGGAGGTGGTTGTTGACGTTCAGGACGTTCAACAACCAGCTGAGGTGACTTGTTTTGACGCAGTGCGTCAACCTCAGCAACCCGGTATGGTGTTGACTGCACAACCCAGACGATCTAGACAGTCTCGGGTGGACGCTGTGCTTCCTCGCGCACCCATGGTTGTTGACAGTTCACAGACTGTGCAGCAGTTCCATGATGTTGCGTCCGGCTCCGTCACGCATCCACCAGTGCGACCGGACTCAGCGAGCCAGACGTTGCCCACTCCGTTGCCGTTTCCTCATCAGTTTTCGGATGAGGAACCCTCTGATGAGGACGTTGCTGAACAACAAGACGATCAGCCCCCAGAATAGATCAAGCCCTGCTATCCATCCAGAAGATGCTGAAGAAGGAACGCTGCTCAGTCAGGCTGTGGATGAGTCTGGTAGGGACGCTGTCATCCGTGGAACAATTTGTCACTAGGAAGACTACACCTCCGTCCTCTTCAATACCATCTAGCTTTTCACTGGATAAAGGACAAGACGCTAGAAGCGGTCTCGATCCCGATTTCCGAAAAGATAAAGTCTTGTCTGACTTGGTGGAAGGACAATATCAACCTAAGAGAGGGTCTTCCCCTGGCTGTTCAGACTCCCAACCACGTTCTCTTCTCGGACGCATCGGACGTGGGCTGGGGCGCGACACTAGACGGTCGGGAATGCTCAGGACTGTGGAACTCGAGTCAGAGGAGCATGCATATCAACTGCAAGGAGCTGTTGGCAGTACATCTGGCCTTGAAAAGCTTCAAGTCTCTCCTTCGAGGCAAAGTGGTGGAAGTAAACTCAGACAACACCACGGCCTTGGCGTACATCTCCAAACAAGGAGGTACCCACTCACTGACGTTGTACGAGATCGCAAGGGACCTGCTCATCTGGTCAAAAGGTCAAGACATCTCCCTAGTAACGAGGTTCATCCTAGGCAACTTGAATGTCATAGCAGATTGTCTCAGTCGGAAAGGGCAAGTAATTCCAACAGAATGGACCCTCCACAAGGATGTGTGCAAGAGACTTTGGGCCACTTGGGGCCATGCAACCATAGATCTCTTTGCAACCTCGCTGACCAAGAGGCTTCCAATCTATTGCTCCCCAGTCCCGGACCCAGCAGCAATACATATAGATGCCTTCCTCCTAGATTGGTCACATCTGGATCTCTACGCATTCCCACCGTTCAAGATTGTCAACAAGGTACTGCAGAAGTTCGCCTCTCACGAAGGGACAAGGTTGACGTTAGTTGCTCCCCTCTGGCCCGCGAGAGAATGGTTCACCGAGGTACTTCGATGGCTAGTAGACGTTCCCAGAAGTCTTACTCTAAGGGTGGACCTTCTACGTCAGCCTCACGTAAAGAAGGTACACCAAAGCCTCCTCGCTCTTCGTCTGACTGCCTTCAGACTATCGAAAGACTCTCGAGAGCTAGAGGCTTTTCGAAGGAGGCAGCCAGTGCGATTGCTAGAGCAAGGAGAGCATCCACCATTAGAGTCTACCAATCGAAGTGGGAAGTCTTCCGAGACTGGTGCAAGTCAGTTTCTGTATCCTCGACCAGTACCTCTGTAGCTCAAATAGCTTATTTTCTCTTATACCAGAGAAAAGGACGATCCCTTTCAGCTCCCACTATCAAGGGCTACAGAAGCATGTTGGCATCGGTCTTCCGGCATAGAGGCTTAGATCTTTCCAACAATAAAGATCTTCAAGACCTCCTTAAGTCTTTTGAGACCACCAAGGAGCGTCGTTTGGCTACCCCTGGTTGGAATTTAGACGTGGTACTAAGATTCCTCATGTCAGACAGGTTTGAGCCGCTACAATCAGCCTCCCGGAAAGATCTCACTCTAAAGACTCTTTTCCTGGTATGCTTAGCCTCAGCTAAAAGAGTCAGTGAGATTCATGCCTTCAGCAAGAACATCGGATTTTCGTCAGAAAAAGCCACCTGTTCGCTACAACTTGGTTTTCTAGCCAAAAATGTGCTGCCTTCTCGGCCTTGGCCTAAATCTTTCGATATTCCCAGCTTATCGGAGATTGTAGGCAATGAACTAGAAAGAGTCTTATGCCCTGTGAGAGCTCTTAAGTTCTATTTAAAGCGTACCAAACCTTTACGAGGCCAATCTGAAGCTTTATGGTGTTCAGTTAAGAAACCATCTTTGCCTATGTCAAAGAATGCTTTATCATACTTTATCAGACTGTTAATACGAGAAGCTCATTCACATCAGAGTGAGGAATACCGAGCTTTGCTTAAGGTGAAGACGCACGAAGTTAGAGCTGTAGCAACTTCCGTGGCCTTTAAGCAAAATAGATCTCTGCGAAGTATAATGGACGCAACCTATTGGAGAAGCAAGTCAGTGTTCGCGTCTTTTTATCTAAAGGATGTCCAGTCTCTTTACGAGGACTGCTACACACTGGGACCATTCGTAGCAGCGAGTGCAGTAGTGGGTGAGGGCTCAACCACTACAATTCCCTAATTCCAGATCCTTTTAATCTTTCTCTTGAAATGTTTTTTAATGTTGTTTTTATGGGTTGTCCGGAAGGCTAAGAAGCCTTTCGCATCCTGGTTGATTTGGCGGGTGGTCAAAGTCATTTCTTGAGAGCGCCTAGATTAGGGGTTTGATGAGGTCCTGTTGTATGGGTTGCAACCCTTGATACTCCAGCTCCTAGGGGTCGATCAGCATCCTAAGAGGATCGCGAGGCTCTGTAAGGAAGACGTACTTGTAAGGCAGAGTAATCGTTCAAGTCGACTTCCTTACCAGGTACCTATTTATTTTGTTTTTGTTATTTTGATAACTTCTAAAATGAAATAAAAAACTCTTAGCTCATAAAATGTAAACATATATTACTGGTCTCTACCCACCATCCTGGGTGTGAATCAGCTATATATTCACCGGCTAAGTTAAATATTTAAAAATGATATTTTAATTATAAAATAAATTTTTGAATATACTTACCGGTGAATATATAAATTAAATGACCCTCCCTTCCTCCCCAATAGAGACGCAGTGGGACGAGGAGAAAATTGAGTCTTTGTTTACATTGAGCTTGGTATCTGGTCGACAGATGGCGCTGTTGGGCACACCCGCAACTTGTATAGCGATCGCTGGCGAGTTTTTTTTCTGTACAGTTTGTCTGTCGAGCAACAGAGTTGCAGCTATATATTCACCGGGTAAGTATATTCAAAAATTTATTTTATAATTAAAATATCATGATTGACCGAATCTCATGAAATTTTTTGTGGTGATTGACCATGATCCAAGGACAACTTAATTAGATTTTGGGAGTGATTGGATCAAAAGTCAAGGCCAAGGTCACAAAAAGGTAAAAAACGTCGTGTTTTTTTTTTTTTTCATATCGTGGCCAATTTTTATCTCATTTGCATGAAATAAGTGCCAAAATGTGCCTAATTCAATTGCCGATCTTGTGATACACAACATATAGGCGAAGGTATGCGCTCTACCGAGTGCCTGTTCTAGTTGTGTACTGACTTGATATTAGTTTTCCCTAGTAATTGAGTGAGTAGGTGCTATGTTATGCCTATTTTATTTTCAATAGCCATGCTTATTGAGGAGATGCAACTATATAGGTATTGTAGCAACAATAATCATAGCATAAATAATCCTACCAGCTAAAATATGTCTTAAGACTACAGGATAATGGAGACTCATGCCAAACAGCTCAGAAATCATTGGAGGTTTTGTATTTTAAGTTTTCTGCCTTTAATCTTGCATCATGATATAGAGGAAATAAATGACATTAATACCATATTAATTTTGTAAATATGTTCATTGCTATAACTGTAGCATAATTATTTCGATGACGAAAATTGTATCCAAAGGAAGATGAAATGAGTAATTTATTTTCCATTTCAGGTCTCATTTAGAATCAAACTTGAAAGCATATAACCAATACTATGAAGGGAAACCGGGCGAGCTTAAAAGCAGAGAGGTAAGATATAGGGGTAAATTTCTGATTTGAACTGTTGCAGTCTTATAATTCTTTTTAAAACTTGACTGCCGGTATGTTTTTATTCACCTTTTTCCTTTCAGTTAACCTTAATCTATACCGTGCTAGGCGGTATATCCTTCCGTGCTAGCCGGTATATCTTAGCAATTCATGTTTGCCAACCGTTATATAAGCGAATGAGCAACCTGGAGGAGTAACGAGAACTTTGGGTGTGGAGGAAATGCACCCCTAAATCTCGACGAAGTCACTGGCAGCAGGGTGACGGATTGGGTTTAAGGTGATAGACACAAGATGTCTCTTTGTCTCTTACTCTCGATGGCTGGCGGATAATCTGACTGGAATCAGATTGACCGGCAGGGGTCACTTGCCTTAATTAGATGGGCACTGCGCATCACAAGGAACTGGCTATCCTTTGATGAATTTAGCCAATGAATCCTCTCGGAGCCCTTTGCGTCAATAGGCGTAGGAGGAGATAATGATGAACCTTAATCCAAGGGTTTTTCATTCAGTCATTGTGCTTCATTGCAGATTCCCGCCCGATAGCTCTGATATTTGATTTTTGTTCATATTAGCTCTTGTTCCTCCTGCAGGGGGGGCCTGATGTTTACAGACACATCCAAAGATAGTTAAGGAACTAAATTGTTGAATTTTCAGATGACAAAAAACTGGTCAATGCAGAGAAGCGTTACCCATAAACTATTTAGAATTGTAGCTATTTTTTTTTTTTTTATAAATATGCTTAAAATTAATTTAATAAGTAGTACAGTTGCCTTCATTAACTCCGGTACACTTTACTGGATGCTAAGATGTCTTACAGCTTTACATTGTAGCAGGCAAATAATTCGCTATTCAACACTTCGTAAAATTAATTAAGGGCTTTTAATCTCATGTTTACAAGCTAATGAACTTTGTTTTACTGCAAGAATTGCCAACAGTTTCTCTTACGATACAATGTACACCTGTCAGACGTCTCCTTAGCATCCAGTGAAGTGTACCAGAATTAATGAAGCCGACTGTACCAGAATAATTTGCATGATAGCTCTTCTTTCACCACTCAAGGGGTAAAACATTTGGGACCATCTCTGGTAATACAATGTCAGTTGCTGCCTAAAACATAGAAGTGTAAATTCTGAAATCTTTTGCCAGAAGTGGGTGGCGCAAAGTTATATGAAATTCATGTTAGTATTGAAATAATAAATTTTGTTATTAGAATATTTATTTCAATAAAAGCTCACCTGAGGTTCATCTAGCTGATTCCCACACCCTGAAGGCGGAAGTTGAGGGAAGGAGGTTAACGAAACACACAATCAAACCTCAAACAGTACAATGGCCTAGTCTCCGACAATACGTGTCCTTTCTTTTAAAGCAAGGTACTTCTTATGATCAACTCGATCAACTCTCCACAGAAACGGAGAATTCCCCTAGTCTCCGTCAATGCATGTCATTTTTTAAAATAAAGGTACTTTCTGGGCTCGACCTGTGTCGCTCCGTGAAATGCTCCTTAAAGCACCATTTCTAAGGTATAAATACTGCTAAAAATACCAGAGAAAAAGTTGCATGGAATGCCAGGAATAAACCCAGCTCGCTCACTCTAAAAGAGTGTCAGTATAGTAACTGGGGCATGTTAGAAACACTACCAGAGGTCCCTTACCAATTGATCAACTCTCTACAGAAAGGAATGTGATAAGGATCGCATTTAATATTCAGTATCCAACGAGTCATGATTGAATAACGAGTGAACTCCTTGTCTTTTTGCCATACGATGATTCAGGAATGTGAAAGATTAAAAATGCAATGGCCATCCTTATAAGAAAGCCATTATTCCCTGAAATAGTGCATGGCCAAAAACTGATAGGGTAAGCCACCGAGCTGTGGCCAAAACCCTCTCCAAAGAAAGACCTCTACCAAAATTAACCCTTTTACCCCCAGGCTATTTGGAAATTTCCAAGCCTCAACCCCCAGGGGGTTATTTTTTTCCCAGCACATTTTGCAGTATATTTTTTTTGAATTGCTCTAACAGCCTTAATTTTTGTCATAGAGAGGTCAGGTTGGTCTCATTCTCTTGGAAAATGCCTGAATTTTCTAAAAAAAATTATCAAAAATATGAAAAAAATAATTTTTATAGCATTTTTTTGCAAGGACGTACCGGTACGTCCATGGGGGTAAAGGGATGGCTTTTGTGAAACGTACCAGTACGTCCTTTTGGGGGTAAAAGGGTTAACTATTAAGTCCTTCACCCGACCTGAATACTTTTAGGTATTAGCTTCAGTCACTAATGCCTTGATGAGGAAGGTCTTTGCATTCGTGGAAAGAAGAGGTCCTGGGCATACTAACCCCATATAATCTATTCAATAGATTTTTTTCTACTGCCGTGCCTAAATAAACCTTAGCCCCACTAGTTTGACAATGGAAGCTATAATACTTCCTAATGAGGAAATATGGAAAAGAATAAGAATTCTGTCTTTGAATAATTCTTTGCCTTGAAACAAGAATATGGAAAAGAACAAGAATTCTATCATTAAATAATTCTTTGCCTTAAAACAAGAATAAGATTTCTATCTTTAAATAATTCTTTGCCTTATAAGAAAAAGGAAAAGAATAAGAATTTTATCTTGAAATAATTCTTTGCCTTAAAACAAGAATATGGAAACAAAAAAAAATTCTATCTTTACATAATTCTTTGCCTTAAAATAAGAAAATGGAAAAGAATAAGAATTTTATCTTGAAATAATTCTTTGCCATAAAACAAGAATTTGAAAAAAATAAGAATTCTATCTTTAAATAATTCTTTGCCTTAAAACAAGAACATGGAAAAGAATAACAATTCCATCTTTAAATCCTTGCCTTAAAACAAAGGCAAATGAGAGACTGCTATATTATCAACAGCAAAGCCCACATTCTAGGAAAAGAGCTTACAGTTCATTAATGCATTTATCGGAAGGCAAAGCTAATGGACAAATGTTTGGTGGTAAGAACTTTGAAGAACAGGCCTTCCTAAAGCTCAAGAGAGGGACTTTTTCAGGTACTGCAATATCTTTACTACATCTAAATTTCCATCTAAATTATCACAAACCAATCTGACAGAGAATTCGCAAGTGATAGATCCGAACACATCTGCAACGAAAACCAAAGTGGGTAAATCCAATCCAAGATGCTTAACGATTGTTTTTTTAAGAATTGAGCTGTGTTATCCCTAATATAGCGCATAGAGATAATTTTATTAAAATTCAATATTTTTTTTGGTCTGGCCTGTAAGAGTTTAGATGTGAAATATAGGTCTGGATCCAATTTCGGATATTAATGTGATGTGTGGCTTTTTATTTTACTTGGTTTAACCCTCTAAATCTATTGGACGTAATTTACATTTACTATTTCTACTCTGTTCAGTGCCATATGATTTAATTTATGCCCAGTAATGGTCAGTTTTTTCTCTTAATTACATATGATTAAATTTTTACAAAATCTGTAACGTTAGATATTAATGGAAAGCAAATTTATATCACTGGAAAGGAGATTTATTCGAGTTTGCGATGATCAATGTTGTAAAGTCTTATCCTGTATAATGTTTGTGCTAAGATGAGTTTAGCAAAATGTCCAAAATACCTGTGGTTTAAATATCAAATCACTTGGTGAGGAGTTGGAGCTCAGAGTTAATATCTTACCCTCTTAAAATGGAAAATTGGTTTTTAAAGATGCTTAATTTTCCTATTTTCTTTTGTTAATCTTTGTTCCAAGGTTGTGGTAGCAATTCGATGAAAATATCTATCTAAGAATTATCAGTGAACTTCACTTTTCAGTTCACTCACACGGGCTAAATAGGGCTTTGGGTGTGCCCCAGAGGTGAGTTTTTTAATCTATGCTTTAGAATTACACGCTTTATTTAGCGGTGCTTCGATCCACATAGTGTGTTTTATATATTTCTTGCACAAGTGCTTGTGGTATGCTTGGAAAGTGTACATTAATGATGGGCTATCTAAACTTTATTTGTGCAATTTCATTTTCTTTTAGTTAATTATTGGTATGTAACACTTGAAACTTTGGTAATGATTTACTCATTAAAGATGAATGTTGTGATTAATGCGGTTGTCTTATAAAACAGGCTAATGGACGAATGATATTGGAAGGCGTTTTGAGAATTTACTGGGGCGTACGAAATGTGATACACCTGAAGGAAGAAGACGACCAGAGAACCATTGCTATCCGCAGGAGGTCGACGGTCAACTCCGCTGATTTTTATTCGGATAACAGTGATGATGAGGTAAGTCCACAGTATTAGAACATTACCAAATGGTTAACCCTTTTACCCCCTGGCTATTTGGAACTTTCCAACCCTTAACCCACAGGGGTTATTTTTTTTTCAAGCTCATTTTGCAATATATTTTTTTTAAATTGCTCTAACAGCCTTAATTTTCGTCATAGAGAGGTCAGGTTGGTCTCATTCTCTTGGAAAATGGCTGAAGATTCTCAAAAAATTATCAAAAATATGCAAAAAAAATGTAAATAGCAGTTTTTTGCAAGGACGTGCCCGTACGTCCATGGGGGTCAAGGGACGAGTTTTGTGAAACCTACCAGTACGTCCTTTGGGGGTAAAAGGATTAATATAGAAGGTCGTTAACTTACAAACATTCGGAGATAAACACAAATCCAACTAAAAGTAACAAAGATAAGATAAAAAATACTGCAATAAAGCAATATTATATCATTTAACCCTTTTACCCCCAAAGGACCTACTGGTACGTTTCACAAAAGCCATCCCTTTACCCCCATGGACGTACCGGTACGTCCTTGCAAAAAAATGCTATAAAAATTTTTTTTTCATATTTTTGATAATTTTTTGAGAAAATTCAGCCATTTTTCAAGAGAATGAGACCAACCTGACCTCTCTATGACAAAAATTAAGGTTATTAAAAAAATATATACTGCAAAATGTGCTGGGAAAAAAAATAACCCCCTGGGGGTTAAGGGTTGGAAATTTCCAAATAGCCTTAGGAGTAAAAGGGTTAATACAGTAAGCAGAACATTTATGATAACCGGATATCTATTCCATATGAAACCTGACTTTTTCAATATTAAACTTACCCGATGATTATATAGCTGTCAGCTCTGCTGCTCGACAGAAAAAACCTACGGGCGGAATACGCCAGCGATCGCTATACAGGTGGGGGTGTACATCAACAGCGCCATCTGTCAAGTAGGTACTCAAGTACTCGATGTCAACATCGAACCAATTTTCTCTCTGTCGTGCCAATGGCAAGACCTACTAAATACGCCGTCCCTAACTGGATTTGTTTTCACAACGATTTGGTGAAGTACACTATTCCAGTTTTGAGCTTTCGCTATGCAGGGGTTCTATCTTCATTTCAAAACTTGAACTCGTTTTGGATAGATTTAATTATGGTGACGAAGAGAGTATGGACTCTCTTTCACTTTTAAATGGCCGACCCTTCCCTTAGACGGAAGTGTGTTTAGGTTTTTGGTAATTTTGCTTAACAAGTTATAGATCTATTTATTTTATATCTCTCCGCCTTTATAGGCCTCTTCGATTAACTTTCCATTTATTATAAACTTATAAAAAATTAATTTTTATGTTTGTTTATATGCGACCTTTCCTAGTAGTAGGCAGTCCTTACTTGGAACCGAAGTTAATTAACATTGAGCCCGTCATATCGTATTTAACCTTTTAAGAATTTTATACTATTTTTAATGTTTTATGAAAGAATTTCTTTGATAGTCTCGTACTGTTTTCAAAGATGAACTAACGTTTAGTTTTTTAGTCTCCGCAGTTGTTGACGTTCAGAACGTTCAACATGCGCTCTATCGTTACGATAGAGAGAGAGTGTATCACGGTTTCACGTTGCAGTAAGAGTAAACCGATTCTAGCGTTTCGTTCATTCTTTCTAAACTTAAATGGTTTAAATTCTAAATAAAGGAACTTTTTATTTGGGAAACCTTTCAGTTTTTTCCTTTTAGCAAATAACATGTTTTAACGATATATAATTGGGCTCTTCTCTCAGGTGCTAAGTCAAGAGAGAAGAGAGAGAGAGATAGAGATGGAGGGAGAGAGAGGAGAATAAACGTTTCGTTCAAGCGGGTAACGTTGTTCTCGTTTTTTACTCTTCTCCCTAGTCGCTGTAGGGGAAGAAGGTAAAACGTTTCTAGAGTTTTATTCTTGTTCCCAGGCTTTATGCGGTGAGAGATTGTAAACGTAGTTTATTTGATCTAGTGTTTAGTCTCTTTTCCAGCCACTGAATTCGTTTTTTACTCTTCTCCCTAGTCGCTGTAGGGGAAGAAGGTAAAACGTTTCTAGAGTTTTATTCTTGTTCCCAGGCTTTTTGCGGTGAGAGATTGTAAACGTAGTTTATTTGATCTAGTGTTTAGTCTCTTTTCCAGCCACTGAATTCTTTATCTTTATTTATGTTTTTCTGTTGCATTGTAAACTGTTTTCGCAATTACTACCTTTTAATGAAGGATAGGATTGCGTGTTTCAGGTAGAAATCAGTTAAAGTTTCGATTTCAGTGAAATAAGTGCAAACTGAAAATCAAAAGTGATAAAGTGATATGCGTAAAGTGTTACAGTGTTGCGTCCGAGGGTTCGTCTGTTCGTGCCAGTTGTTCACCTAGTCCGGGACCTCTTACAAGCTCCCAAGCCCAGGGGAGAAGTAATGTCGAATGACTTATGGGTTCCACAGGCCTTGATCGACGAACAGACGTTTTTCCCTCCGTGGTTTCGGGCGTATCTACACACGTTGCCGACGTGAGATCGCCCCACCCACACAAAGACGAGAGAGCCCATTTTTTCCTCGTCTGCGGAAGAGGTTTCTCGTAGAAACCATGGACCAAATCTTGCAGCTTTTAAGTGCAAGTCGGTCCCTTCCGCGCAAGTCCAACGGCCTAGGTGTAGCCACTGGGTCAGTTCGGACTCGCTGCAGTCATCCGACGACTGCACACCTCCCAAGAGAGGCAAGGTGGTACCGCAACAGGCAGTAACTCCGTCTGTTGCCGCACCAGCTGTTTTAGATCCTCAGTCACAACGGACAGTAGCTCCGTTTGTTGCCGTTTTTTGTAGACCCTAAGTGGTCTTTACTGCAGTCTATGCAGACTCAGTTAGCTGCGGTTATGCAGAAGTTTGGTGCGGAGAAGGTTTACACTGCTCTCGTTAGCCTACAACCTGCCACGGTTGTGCGCCCAGCTCACGCTGAGGCTGCCTGCTCCCACACTCCGGCTGCGGAGAGCTCCACCTCCGATGCGCAATCGACCCTGCCAGACGCATGTTAACGTTAGCCGACGTGCGGCTCCCTCCGTTAACATGCGTGAGCTACCGCATCAGCAGTGGGAAGGTGGAGTCAAGCTGCCGTGTTTTGACGCGATGCGTTAGTTTCCGCAACCCACGGCAGTCCCCACCACGCACCTCCACTCCGCTTAGGTTGTTGCCTGCTCCCACACTCCGACTGCGGAGAAGGTTGACGATGCACCCGTTTGCCTACAACCTGCCACGGTTGTGCGCCCAGCATGGCTGCCTGCTCCCACACTCTTGTTGTGAGAGCTCCTCCACCCATGCGCAGTCGACCCTGCCAGACGCATGCTGACTCCCACAGACACACGGAGCACTCCGTTGCCGTGCGTGAGCTACCACAAGCTGCCGTGTTTTGACACGGTGTGTCAGCCTCCGCAACCCATTGTGGTTACCGCCACTCGCCCGCAGCAGACTAGTCAGTCAGGAGTTGAGGGTTCCCCACACAGCTTTGGTTGTTGCCAGCTCACAGACTGTCAAGCAGTTACATGACGTTGCCTTCTGGTCTGCTACTAATGCACCAGTGCTGTATGTCCTCACGCGCCTGTTGTGGTTGACAGTTCAGTTTTTGACAGTTCACAGACTGTCAAGTAGTTACATAACGTTGCCTTCTGGTCTGCTGCTTATGCACCAGTGAGACCCTCACTGAGATAACCTAGCTTTTCTCGGACATGGTTCCTGTAGATGAGAAAGTGCTGTTCTCCCTCCTTCTGATATTCCTTTGAGGACTCTGTCATTTGGAGAGGAGCCTTAAGCTGCTTAGCCTCCTATGGACTTTAATTAAAGCATAACAAGGCTTCCAGGGATGGTAAATGGTTCCGCTTCAGTCGCTAACCCCGTCTGTTGCCACACCTGCTCCCATAGACCCTAATGGGCTTTGTTGCAAGACATGCAGTCCAAGCTTGTGTCCTTGATAGAGGATTTTTTTACGGAGAAGAACCTTCTAGCCAACAACCTTCCTACCGGTTGGTTGTACGCCCTGTTGACGCTGAGGTATCCTACTCACGTCCGCCAGTTGAGATGGTTCCTCCACCGGTGCGACCCAGTGTGGGTTGCCAGTCGCACGTTGACGTTAAGCGACTCTCGGAGGTGGTTGTGGACGTTCAGTGTGTCACTAGGAAGACGTTCAACAACCAGCAGAGGTGACTTGTTGTGACGCAGTGCGGCAACCTCAGCAACCCGGTAGGGGGTTGACTGCACAACCCAGACAGTCTAGACAGTTTCGGGTTGACGCTGTACTTCCTCGCGTCCCCATGGTTGACAGTTCACAGACTGTGCAGCAGTACCATGATCTTGTGTCCGGCTCCGTCACGCATCCGCCAGTGCGACCGGATTCAGCGAGTCAGACGTTGCCCACTCCGTTGCCGTTTCCTCATCAGTTTCGGATGAGGAACCCTCTGATGAGGACATTGCTGAACAAGACGATCAACCCCCAGCCCTGCTATCCATCCAGAAGATGCTGAAGAAGGAACACTGCCCTGTCAGGCTGTGGATGAGTCTGGTTGGGACACTGTCATCCGTGGTTCAATTTGTGTCACTTGGAAGACTACACCTCCGTCCTCTTCTGTATCATCTAGCTTTTCACTGGAAAAGTACAAGACGCTAGAAGCGGTCTCGATCCCGGTTTCCGGAAAGATAAAGTCTGGTCTGACTTGGTGAAAGGACTTTATCAACCTTTGAAAGGGTCTTCCCCTGACTGTTCAGACTCCCAACCACGTTCTCTTCTCGGACGCATCGGACGTAGGCTGGGGTGCGACATTAGGCGGTAGGGAATGCTCGGGATTATGGAACTCGAGTCAAAGGACAATGCATTTCAACTGCAAGAAGCTTCTGGCAGTACGTCTGACCTGGAAAAGCTTCAGGTCTCTCCTTCAAGGCAAAGTGGTGGAGGTGAACGCGGTCAACTCCCTGCTTTGACGTACATCTCCAAGCAAGGAGGGACCTACTCTCTGACATGGTACGAGTTCGCAAGTGACCTCCTCTCCTGTTCAACAGGTCTAGACTTTTCACTAGTAACGAGGTTCATCCAAGGCAACTTGAATGTCATAGCAGATTGTCTCAGTAGTAAGGGACAAATGATTCCAACATATTGGACCCTCCACAAGGATGTATGCAAGAGACTTTGGGCCACCTGGGGCCTGCCAACCATAGATCTCTTCGCAACCTCGATGACCAAGAGGCTCCCAATACTTTGCTCACCTATCCCGGACCCAGCAGTAGTTCATATAGATGCCTTTCTACTAGATTGGTCTCATCTAGATCTATTTGCATTCCCTCCGTTCTAGATTGTCAACAAGGTACTGCAGAAGTTCGCCTCTCACGAAGGGACAAAGTTGACGCTAGTTGCTTCCCTCTGGCCCGCGAGAGAAACTTACCGAGGTACTTCGATGGCTAGTAGACGTTCCCAGAACACTTCCCCTAAGGGTGGACCTGCTACGTCTGCCACGCGTAAAGAAGGTACTCCAAGGCCTCCACGCTCTTCGTCTGACTGCCTTCAGAATATCGAAAGACACTCGAGAACTAGAGGTTTTTCGAAGGAGGCAACCAGAGCGATTGCTAGAGCAAGGAGAACATCCACCCTTAGAGTCTACCAATCGAAGTGGGAAATCTTCTGAAACTGATGCAAGTCAGTATCCGTATCCTCGACCAGTACCTCTGTAACTCAAATAGCTGACTTCCTCTTATATCTGAGGAAAGAACGATCTCTTTCAGCTCCCACTATCAAGGGTTACAGAAGCATGTTGGCATCAGTCTTCCGTCACAGAGGCTTAGATCTTTCCAACAATAAAGATCTACAGGACCTCCTTAAGTCTTTTGAGACCACGAAGGAGCGTCGTTTGGTTACACCTGGTTGGAATTTAGACGTGGTTCTAAGATTCCTTATGTCAGACAGGTTCGAACCACTTCAATCAGCCTCCCTGAAAGATCTCACCTTTAAGACTCTTTTCCTGATATGCTTAACCACAGCTAAAAGAGTCAGTGAGATTCATGCCTTCAGCAAGAACATCGGATTCTCATCCGAAACGGCTACATGTTCTACAACTTGGTTTTCTAGCCAAACACGAGCTGCCTTCTCGGCCTTGACCAATATCGTTCGATATTCCAAGCTTATCGTATAGTTGGAAATGAACTTGAAAGATTATTATGTCCTGTAAGAGCTCTTAAGTTCTTTTTTAAAAAACCTTTACGAGGCCCGTCTGAAGCTTTATGGTGTTCAGTTAAGAATCCATCTTTGCCTATGTCAGAGAATTCTTTATCCTATTTTATCAGACTGTTAATACGAGAAGCTCATTCCCTTCTGAATGAGGAAGACCAAGCTTGGCTGAAGGTAAGGACACACGAAGTTAGAGCTGTCACAACTTCCGTGGCCTTTAAACAAAATAGATCTCTGCAAAGTATATTCGACGCAACCTATTGGAAAAGCAAATCAGTGTTCGCGTCTTTTATCTTAAGAATGTCCAGTCTCTTTACGAGAACTGCTACACTCTGGGACCATTCGTAGCAACGAGTGCAGTAGTGGTGGGGGCTCCACCACTACAATTCCCTAATTCCAGAACCTTTTTAATCTTTCTCTTGAAATAGTTTTGGGTTGTCCGGAAGGCTAAGAAGCCTTTCGCATCCTACTTGATTTGGCGGGTGGTCAAAATCATTTCTTGAGAAGCGCCTAGATTAGAGGTTTTGATGAGGACCTTTAGTATGGGTTGCAACCCTTCATACTTCAGCTCCTAGGAGTCGCTCAGCATCCTATGAGGATCGCGAGGCTCAGTAAGGAAGACGTACTTAAAAAGGCAGAGTAATTGTTCAAGTCGTCTTCCTTACCAGGTACTTATTTATTTTATGCTTGTTATATTGAATAACTGCTAAAATGAAATACGGAATACTTAGCTCATAATAATGTCAACATGTAATGCTGGTCTCTACCCACCCCCCTGGGTGTGAATCAGCTATATGATCATCGGGTAAGTTTAATATTGAAAAATGTTATTTTCCTTAGTAAAATAAATTTTTGAATATACTTACCCGATGATCATAAATTAAAGGACCCACCCTTCCTCCCCAATAGAGACCCAGTGGACAGAGGAGAAAATTGGTTCGATGTTGACATCGAGTACTTGAGTACCTACTTGACAGATGGCGCTGTTGATGTACACCCCCACCTGTATAGCGATCGCTGGCGTATTCCGCCCGTAGGTTTTTTTCTGTCGAGCAGCAGAGCTGACAGCTATATGATCATCGGGTAAGTATATTCAAAAATTTATTTTACTAAGGAAAATAACATATTTGTTGACATTGGTAGCTGGAAATCATAGGCTTGGAATTCAGGTTAGGCCTACTATAGGCCAAAATTTAACAAATTTGGACTTACAAACAGCTTCTTGGTACCAATTAAGTTTGTAAGTTAAGGGCTTTCTGTACTATACTATAATAGAGTTGACATCTCGCAGGATTATATACAGGCTGGGAGGAACGTAGGGAGTAGAGGTCCCCTTTTTGTTTTGTTTCATTTGATGATGTCGGCTACCCCCCAAAATTGGGGGAAGTGCCTTGTTATATGTATGTATGTACTATAATAGAGGGGTCTAATTTATTTAATAGTTTAATTTCTGTTTGCAAACTGTCAAGAACTAAAATGAGTCTGTAAGTTTAGACAATCTTTGCTTAAATGTCCATCGCTATGTTGCATATCATATGGGATGTACGTCCATAGCATACACATTTCTTGAATAATTTAAATGTTCTTAACCCTTTAACCCCGAAAGGATGTACTGGTACGTTTCACAAAACTCATCATATTTTTTGATAACTTTATGAGAAACTTCAGGCATTTTCCAAAAGAATGAAACCAACCTAACCTGTCTATGATGAAAATTAAGGCTGTTAGAGCAATTTAAAAAAAATATATTGCAAAATGTGCTTAAAAAAAAAACGCTTGGGCGTTAAGGGTTGGAAAGTTCCAAATAGCTTGGGGGTAAAAGAGTTAATATTAATAACCGGCAAAGAGGTTTTTTTATCGAGTTGTATCTTTTTGCCCACTTAAAAAAAGAATCATTAATCTTCTCCTTGTATCCAAATTTGTCTCATACATTTTTCATGTTCTATGAAATGTCAGATAAAAAAAAACTATGAAATCAATCCATAGCAAAAGGGGATAGATACCCATTAGCAAGTCTTAGGTATGATGTTTGATACACACTTGAACTGGAGAGTTCATATATTGTGTAAATTTAGTTGTAAATAAAATCCTAAAACCGCTTCTTACAACTTGGGCTGCTGATCTATCAATATTTTTTTTGTTTTATAAAGCAACATAGCCATCAGATTTATTTTAATGTTGTTACTGTTCTTGAAATATTTTATTCTAATTGTTCATTACGTCTCTTGTAGCTTATTTATTTCCTTATTTCCTTTCCTCACTTGGCTACTTTCCTGTTGGAGCCCTTGGGCTTATAGTATCTTGCTTTTTCAACTAGGGTTGTAGCTTAGCAAGCATTGATAGTAATAATGATAATCTATGGAAGTCATGGTGATCAGAATCTCATTCATCATCAAAAACTTTAAATCTATTTCTAACGAAGGACTGAGAATATAATTTTAGGCTTTTAAATTGCGGTACTCTCAAATACATTACAAGTTGAAAGTGGTGGATACCTATTGTCTCTAAATATGACATGTCCATATTTCGAAGTACAGTATAGATACCAGATGATCCTCGGGTTACAACGGAGATCAAATAATGTGGAAATATCCAAAGTATCCAGAAGTGTCTGTATTATTGTGCTATGTATTTTTTTTTATTGTTTTAGAAGTCATCTTTTAACTATAGATAGATAGATAGATAGATAGATATTTTATTGACCACAACATATACAGCTCATATTTACAATAATTATTTACTTCTGGTCCAAATAAAGGCAAAATACTACACTTGGCAATACAATACATTATATACACAAAGGTAAGAATAACAGGTTTTTAACGTATACAAGACATTATTTTGTGAACATGTACAGATAATAAAACAAACGCTAGTAGTTATCAAAAACACAAAACAACCAAATTTGGCATTTATATACAAAATCATACCCCAAAAAGCTGTTTTTTCCTTAATTCAGAAATATTCACAAATATTCACAAATACTCGTAGAGGATTAAGTTAATAATCTTACATTGCTCTGCCATTGAATGATTAATTTTTTTTTCCTCAGGATCTCCCTGTGAACGGATGGTCTACACCCCAGTCTCCTAGCACACCAGTGACTCCTGGGAGTGCCGAATACGGGAGGAACACAGTGCCTTTTGGTTTTTATTCTTCCTTAGAACGCAGCGACAGCAATTCCTCCAATCGAGTGTTGATGGACATGTCTCCCGAAAAAGTGGACCAAGTTTGTGATAATGCAGAGGGAGACACTAGCGTGAATTCTGACAGTTTTGTGACCGTGTCGTCTCTGTCGGGTGATTATCCAGAAAACTCCAGTAGAAATGAGAACTCTTTTGCCGATTGTAGTGCCAACGATTCTGTGCTGGAGAAGGATGCGAGTTTGGATGAGCAGAAATCTCGAAAGGCTGCCGTCAAGACTGGAAGCACTGCTATTAGGAGACGACCGGGAAGAAGAATGAATAAAGCCAGAGTTAAGGTAAGGAACTTATAGTATTTTGTTTTATAAGGCTAAGTTGCCGAGTCATAATTCTGGCAAGTCGAGGTCAGCACTTAAAGGTTTTAAAAGCAGCTCATGAATGGCAGAGGCAAGGGACCGTGACATTGCTCTATCGAGCAGGACAATGGCCTAGAGACTGGCCATATATACAAGATCAGCACTGAAGCCCCCTCTCCACTCAAGCTAGGATCAACGAGTGCCAGGCAATGGCTGCTGATGACTCAGCAGATAGACCTATAGACTCCCCCAAACCCGCCATCTTTAGCTCACAAGGATGGTGAGTTTGCAGGGACCAAAGAAACTAAAGAGTTTGAGTGGGACTTGAACCGCAATCTGGCGTTCACCAGTTAGGGACGTTACCACATCGGCCACCACAACCCGATATGGAAAGTACTGGTGGTTAGCTGTATTTGACATTTTTATCATCTCCCTAATTCTTTTATCTTCATAGGGAAGTATGGATTATTTTTTAAAACTGTGAATTACCAACTTTCTATGAGGTATTTCAAAATATGGTCTGTATATTTGGGTGTCTTGATACTTATATTTAGATAATTTTCTAAAATGTAAATATCTTTGGGGAAAATCTAACTTCATTTTAAATGTGAAATTCTTAGAATAGGAAAAAATTTATCCAACAAATTACTCTACTGCATTATAAAAGTTTAAATAAGTTACTATACTGTATTACAAAAGTGGAAAATCTTTAAAATAACAAAAGATTTTAGGGACCTTGTGCTTATCCACCTTTTTATGTACCATCATGTGAGGAGTAGATATTAAGTTGAAGTTCATAGGTATGGGGAATTGATATGGTGGCTCTGTCATGGCATTTCCTCCATTAAATATTTTATCAAAGGTCGTCAAGGTATATCTTTTCATTTTCTTTTTAAGAATTTTGTGGGGAAATTTATCTTCCATATGAAATTATGCCCCCTGTGGCCGCGGGGGCATAAAAACAAGAATAGCGCCAACATTATCCCTGCGTGTCGTAAGAGGCGACTAAAAGGGATGGGACGAGGGGGCTAGGAACCTCCTCTCCTGTATCTACATCCTGTGAGACATCGACAAAGAGATGGAGCTGGGGGGAGAGTGACTGCTCTCCGCACTCTAGTTTTGGGGTGTTTGAATGTGCGTGGATGTAGTACGATAGAGAGTAAAAGATGTGAAATTGGAAGTACAGTATGTTTAGGAATAGAAGGATGGATGTATTGGCCTTGTGTGAGACGAAGATAAAAGGAAAGGGTGAAGTGATGTTTGGTGAAATGTCTGGTAGAGTGTCTGGGATTGAAAGGGGAAGAGCGAGAGAGGGTGTGGCTTTATTGCTGAGTGAATGGATGACAGGTAAAGTAGTGGAATGGAAGGAGATATCATCTAGGTTAATGTGGGTAAGGGTTAGGTTGGGTAGGGAATGTTGGGCGTTTGTCAGTGCGTATGGGCCAGGTAGTGAGAAAAGTGAAGAAGAGCGGAATGAGTTCTGGAATGAATTAACTAGGTGTGTAGAAGGACTGGGTAGAAGGAATTATGTAGTTGTCATGGGTGACTTAAATGCTAGAGTGGGCGCTGGAGAGGTAGAAGGTGTCATTGGGAAGTATGGCGTACCAGGTGAAAATGAGAGTGGTGAGAGACTGGTAGATATGTGTGTTGAGCAAGAGATGGTGATAAGTAGTAGCTTTTTCAAAAAGAAAGATAAAAATAAGTATACATGGGTAAGAGTGGCAAATGGAAGAGTAGTAGAAAGGGCATTAATGGATTATGTGTTGATAACTAAAAGAATGTTTGGAAGATTGAAAGACGTGCACGTTTTTAGGGGTATGGCTAACGGTATGTCTGATCATTTTTTGGTGGAAGGAAAATTAGTTGTAGCAAAAGAATGGGGGAATAGAGTAGGTGGTTTTAAAAGGGAGTTAGTGAGGGTTGAAGAGCTAATAAAACCAGGGGTAAAAAGTAAATATCAGGAAAGGTTGAAAATGATATATGACGAAGTGAAAGTAAGAGAAACTGGCAATTTAGAGGAGGAGTGGAAGTTAGTAAAAGAAAATTTTGTTGGGATTGCAAGTGATGTGTGTGGAAAGAAGGTTGTTGGAGGCAGCATGAGGAAGGGCAGTGAATAGTGGAATGAAGGAGTGAAGGTAAAAGTGAAAGAGAAAAAGAGGGCTTTTGAAGAATGGCTGCAGAGTAATAGTATAGAGAAGTAAGAAAAATATAAAGAGAAAAATGTGGAAGTAAAGCGCAAGGTACGTGAGGCAAAGAGGGCAGCTGACCTGAGGTGGGGTCAGGGATTGGGTCATTCATATGAAGAGAATAAGAAGAAGTTTTGGAAAGAAGTGAAGAGAGTAAGGAAGGCTGGCTCAAGAATTGAAGAGACAGTGAAAGATGGAAATGGAAGGTTGTTAAAAGGAGAGTAGGCAAGGAAAAGATGGGCGGAATATTTTGAAAGTTTACTGAATGTTGAGGATAATAGGGAGGCAGATATAATTGCTGTTGCAGGTGTTGAGGTGCCAGTGATGGGAGATGAGAATGAGAGAGATTACAATAGATGAAGTGAGGAGAGCACTAGATGAAACGAGAGTAGGAAAAGCATCTGGTATGGATGGTGTGAGAGCTGAGATGTTGAAGGAGGGGGGTGTGACTGTACTTGAATGGTTGGTGAGATTGTTTAATATGTGTTTTGTGTTGTCAATGGTACCAGTAGATTGGGTTTGTGCATGTATTGTACCACTATATAAGGGTAAGGGAGATGTGCATGAGTGTTGTAATTCAAGAGGTATTCGTTTGTTAAGCGTAGTTGGAAAAGTGTATGGTAGAGTAATGATTAATAGGATCAAGGATAAAACAGAGAATGCAATCTTAGAAATACAGGGGGGTTTTAGAAGAGGTAGGGGTTGTATGAATCAGATTTTTACAGTTAGGCAGATATGCGAGAAATATTTAGCAAAAGGTAAGGAGGTGTATGTTGCGTTTATGGATCTGGAGAAATTGCGTTTATGGATCTGGAGAAAGCGTATGATAGAGTTGATAGGGAAGCAATGTGGAATGTGATGAGGTTATATGGAGTTGGTGGAAGGTTGTTGCAAGCAGTGAAAAGTTTCTACAAAGGTAGTAAAGCATGTGTTAGGATAGGAAATGAAGTGAGTGATTGGTTTCCGGTGAGAGTGGGGCTGAGACAGGGATGTGTGATGTCGCCGTGGTTGTTTAACTTGTATGTTGATGGAGTGGTGAGAGAGGTGAATGCTCGAGTGCTTGGACGAGGATTAAAACTGGTAGACGAGAATGACCATGAATGGGAGGTAAATCAGTTTTTGTTTGCGGATGATACTGTACTGGTTGCAGACACAGAAGAGAAGCTTGGACGATTAGTGACAGAATTTGGAAGAGTGTGTGAGAGAAGGAAGTTGAGAGTTAATGTGGGTAAGAGTAAGGTTATGAGATGTACGAGAAGGGAAGGTGGTGCAAGGTTGAATGTCATGTTGAATGGAGAGTTACTTGGGGTCTGTTGTTGCAGCAAATGGTGGAGTGGAAGCAGATGTACGTCAGCGAGTGAATGAAGGTTGCAAAGTGTTGGGGGCAGTTAAGGGAGTAGTAAAAAATAGAGGGTTGGGCATGAATGTAAAGAGAGTTCTATATGAGAAAGTGATTGTACCAACTGTGATGTATGGATCGGAGTTGTGGGGAATGAAAGTGATGGAGAGACAGAAATTGAATGTGTTAGATAAAGTGTCTAAGGAGTATGGCTGGTGTATCTCGAGTAGATAGGGTTAGGAACGAAGTGGTGAGGGTGAGAACGGGTGTAAGAAATGAGTTAGCAGCTAGAGTGGATATGAATGTGTTGAGGTGGTTTGGCCATGTTGAGAGAATGGAAAATGGCTGTCTGCTAAAGAAGGTGATGAATGCAAGAGTTGATGGGAGAAGTACGAGAGGAAGGCCAAGGTTTGGGTGGATGGATGGAGTGAAGGAAGCTCTGGGTGATAGGAGGATAGATGTGAGCGAGGCAAGAGAGAGTGCTAGAAATAGGAATGAATGGCGAGCGATTGTGACGCAGTTCCGGTAGGCCCTGCTGCTGCCTCCGATGCCTTAGATGACCGCGGAGGTAGCAGCAGCAGGGGATTTCAGCATTATGAAGCTTCATCTGTGGTGGATAATGTGGGAGGGTGGGCTTTGACACCCTAGCAGTACCAGCTGAACTCGGTTGAGTCCCTTGTTAGGCTGGGAGGAACGTAGAGAGTAGAGGTACCCTTTTTGTTTTTGTTTCTTTGTTGATGTCGGCTACCCCCCAAAATTGGGGGAAGTGCCTTGGTATATGTATGTATGAAATTAGAATAATGACCCTTAGTGAGTGTACTGTAGGTATTAAAGGATCTTTGTAGTGTTTGGCCCGTAGCTACTCTTTGCTGTATGTCGTTCTACTCGAAATCAATTCCAGTTTCAATCTGGTTGTTCAGCCTCTTCTACTATGTATCACAACTAATGGGTTTTCCCCAGTTGCACTTGGTGCCTGAATAGCCTCAAAGGCCATGTATTGAATCCCTTCCCTCTCTTTGAACATAGCCAATTGCAGAAGACTCCACGTAGAAGGTCTTCAAGGTTCATCATCTCTTGCCTGAAATCAGACTTTCATGGCTCCAGGCAGGCAGCTCTTGCCTTATCCAGACATCAAGGTTAAGGCTCCTGACTCAAATAATAATGATGAAATTATTTTATTAAACTGCCATTTGGTGAGGTTATCAATTTCTTGGAAGGTTTTACAGCAGAACAAGATGAATTTACTTTTAGTGAGATGCCTTACTGGATCTTAGCCAGTTGTAGCTTGGTAGAACTGAAAGTCTATCTAAATGCATCTGTTTTTACAGAACTGTCTTCAATATGGTCGGCTGTTGAGATTATTAAAGCTAAAAAAATTTGAGTTTTTGAAAATACAAAAATTTGACAGTTTCAGTTACTACAAGTGCTTTTGCATCCCTGCAAAACTATACTCGCAGTCCTAAAAATTCTGATGTCCAACTAATAGTTATACATACATATACCTAGGCACTTCCCCCAATTTTGGGGGGTAGCCGACATCAACAAATGAAAAAAAGGGGACCTTTCCTCTCGAAAGCCTGACAAGGGACTCAACCAAGTTCGGCTGGTACTGCTAGGGTGCCACAGCCCACCCTCCCCCATTATCCACCACAGATGAAGCTTCATAACGCTGAT
The DNA here is from genome assembly GCF_036898095.1 of Palaemon carinicauda. Lineage (NCBI taxonomy): Eukaryota > Metazoa > Arthropoda > Malacostraca > Decapoda > Palaemonidae > Palaemon > Palaemon carinicauda. Next base: position 49,873,515 of record NC_090726.1, on the reverse strand, counting down.
TCCCCTACTGCTGCTACCTCCGCGATCATCCAAGACACCGGGGGAAGCAGCAGGGCCTACCAGAACTGCGTCACAATCGCTCGCTATTCATTCCTATTTCTAGCACGCTCTCTTGCCTCACTCACGTCTATCCTCCTAATCGTTATAATTCCATGAATTATATAAAGCTGGTATAAATTTTGAAACATTATCCTCTTCCTCCTCTAAATTTTAGCCAAGTAACGTTTTAAAGCAATCAAAATGATCACGGTAAGGTATTGGTTTGTACTTGGGGAGAAAATTTATTTATTTTTGTAAGGGAATTATATAGTGAGCTTACTATTTGAAAACTTTACCCAACTTATTTTTACAGAGGCGATGTTCTATCAACGGTCACTTCTACTTACGCGAAACTAGCTCATTTACCCCGCCCTACGGCTCGGCAAGCAGCGTTTGGGTGACGTCGCTAGTTACCGTGGAAGAGGTCCTGAACATGCTTCTAGAGAAGTACAAGGTTGAGATGTCTTCTAAGAACTTTGCTCTCTTTGTGATTAAAGATAACGGAGGTTTGTTCTAAACGGCTTTTCTTTTTAATTCTAAACTTTTGTCTAGGCTGTTAAGCTTGCAATATAAAAGTGGAATGGGTGTTCATTTTCCATATCAGAAATCTTCTAAATAACTTCTAGAAAAAATATGAGTTTAGTCTGGTAAAACTATAATTTAATAGTAGTAATGATGATTAAAAGTTTGTTACTGATTATTCTTATGAGCATTTTCATGTTTTACCAAGATATTTAGTAAAAATAGGATTATGTCAAATTTCCAAATATACCCACATAAATTGTTGTATATGTCATTAACAATGTTGGAGAAATATGTTTTACTTTAATGGAAGATGTGGAAAACAACATACTGTACAGTATTAATTTCTTATCTACTGTAGATCCTTTAACAATTTTAGTAAGTTAAAAGGACCCTTGAATAGATTTCAAAATTTATATTTTAATGGAAGATGTGGAAAACAACATACAGTATTAATTTTTTATCTACTGTAGATCCTTTAACAATTTGAGCAAGTTAAAAGGACCCTTGAATATATTTCATTCACAAATGTTATGGTTTACAGAGAGAAGGAGGATCAAGGACGAGGAGTATCCTTTGATAACGAGGGTGATGCTCGGGCCTCATGAAGAGGTTGCAAAAATTTTTATTGTTGATGCTCAAAAGACAGAGGAGATTTCCCCTCAGGTAAGTTTTTATTCTTTTAATTATACTGTGTGACTCTACCTTGAGAAGTGATTAACATTGTTTTTAACCATTAGCCAAAGAATTTATAACAATAATGTTTTCACATTAGCTGGCATTCAACTTTTAACCTTTTCTTCTTCTTCTTTGTCTACATCTTTTCTCACTTCTATGTGCGGTCAATGTGTTTGGTCAACTTTCTCCATCTACCTCTGTTCCACACCTCATCACCGGTTAATCCCTTTGATTAAAGGTCATCCTTGATAGTCCATCCACCTTCTGTATCAAGGATGACCTTCGATCAAAGGGATTAACCGGTGATGAGGTGTGGGACAGAGGTAGATGGAGAAAGCTGACCAAAAACATCGACCCCACATAGAAGTGGGAAAAGATGTAGACAAAGAAGAAGAAGAATAAAAGGTTAAAGATTGAATGCCTTTAACCTTTTCTTATTATATTCTTCAATTTAAGGAGAGATTTGGTTTTTTTTTATTTAACCATTAGTCAAAGAATTTATAACCCTATATAACCCTAATGTTTTCATAAACTGGTATTCAACCTTTAACCATTTCTTATCATCTTGAATTTAAGAACTCTGGTGTGTTTTTTTTTTTTTTAAGTTTTATAAACCATGCAAAAACTAATTATGTCATACTTGAGTGAGATTTAACATTTTTGACTGGGTTTGTCAAACTGCTTTTACTTATCATTTGCCTCATTACGTACATGAGCCAACATTTGTGGTCATGGATTCTAGACAACACTACTAATATTTTAGCTAAACGGTTGTCCGTCCTCATGTGCACCTTTAGGATCTTGTTGTTCAGGTCTTCTACCATAGTTTCACATCTTCATTCCACTTCCATTTTACTCTTCCTCTATAATCCTTCATGGATATGACCGTAGTTATGTATTTATTTTGAAGAATTTATACTTGCGAGTAGTCACTATGCTAATATTCTCGAAGCTCAACCTTCGTGACCTGAAATAGAAGCAAAATATTTTTCTTGTGCCTATGGGTGATTTGTTGGTTTAGCATCTACAAACATAATCTAAATTATTGTTCTTATTATTATTATCATTATTAGTATTACTACTACATGCTAAGCTACAACCCTAGTTGGAAAAGTAGGATGCTACTATCCCAAGGGCGCCAACAGGGAAAATAGCTCAGTGGGGAAAGGAAATAAGTAATTAAAACTACAAGAGAAGTTACAGTTCAGTGAGGAAAGGAAATAAGTAATTAAACTGCAAGAGAAATTGCAGTCCAGTGAGGACAGACCTATTTAGCCCTTAATATTTTGTTTGCATTTCGTATACCGTAGTTATAGTTTTATTAGTAGCACTTAGAGCAAGATTAGGAAGGTATGTCTTCCTCAGGTTTTAGAATTTATTTGTGCTGAAAGTTAGTTGTTAGCTCTTTAGGAACCTGGGAGTATCTACCTACGTACCTAGCCTGACAATAACAACTGCAGCTGTTTGTAGTTCATCTTATAGTAAAGACTTTTTGACTTTATTGTATTGTTGTTAATCTAAAAGCAATAAATAATTGAATCTTTTGTCATAAGCTTTGATTCCCACAAGGACAAAGGGATGGATCATGTAATTAGAATATTTTATAATGTCAGCTTACCAGATTCTCAATTCATGTCAAACACAACTGGAATAGAGATTAAAAAAAGTCGACTGTAGATGAATTACCCAGTCTTTTGACTTTTTCTTAACTAAACACTTACGATCAACTTGGGAATGCTGTAATTGTTAATAGAAATGAGTCAGAATTGCTAATGCATATCTCAATTATTTGGCTTCAGTCTCCAAAGTGGCCCTTCTTGGCTATTTAGCTTGTTTCTGAAGTGGCCCTTCTTGGCTATTTAGCTTGTTTCTGAAGTGGCCCTTCTTGGCTATTTAGCTTGTTTCTGAAGTGGCCCTTCTTGGCTATTTAGCTTTTTTCTGAAGTGGCCCTTCTTGGCTATTTAGCTTGTTTCTGAAGTGGCCCTTCTTGGCTATTTAGCTTGTTTCTGAAGTGGCCCTTCTTGGCTATTTAGCTTGTTTCTGAAGTGGCCCTTCTTGGCTATTTAGCTTGTTTCTGAAGTGGCCCTTCTTGGCTATTTAGCTTGTTTCTGAAGTGGCCCCTCTTGCCTATTGAGCTTGTTTCTGAAGTGGCCCCTCTTGCCTATTGAGCTTGTTTCTGAAGTGGCCCCTCTTGGCTATTTAGCTTGTTTCTGAAGTAGCCCCTCTTGCCTATTGAGCTTGTTTCTGAAGTGCCCCCTCTTGGCTATTTAGCTTGTTTCTGAAGTGGCCCCTCTTGGCTATTTAGCTTGTTTCTGAAGTGGCCCTTCTTGGCTATTTAGCTTGTTTCTGAAGTGGCCCTTCTTGGCTATTTAGCTTGTTTCTGAAGTGGCCCTTCTTGGCTATTTAGCTTGTTTCTGAAGTGGCCCTTCTTGGCTATTTAGCTTGGTTCTGAAGTGGCCCTTCTTGGCTATTTAGCTTGTTTCTGAAGTGGCCCTTCTTGGCTATTTAGCTTGGTTCTTAAGTGGCCCCTCTTGCCTATTGAGCTTGTTTCTGAAGTGGCCCCTCTTGCCTATTGAGCTTGTTTCTGAAGTGGCCCCTCTTGGCTATTTAGCTTGTTTCTGAAGTAGCCCCTCTTGCCTATTGAGCTTGTTTCTGAAGTGCCCCCTCTTGGCTATTTAGCTTGTTTCTGAAGTGGCCCCTCTTGGCTATTTAGCTTGTTTCTGAAGTAGCCCCTCTTGCCTATTGAGCTTGTTTCTGAAGTGCCCCCTCTTGGCTATTTAGCTTGTTTCTGAAGTGGCCCTTCTTGGCTATTTAGCTTGTTTCTGAAGTGGCCCTTCTTGGCTATTTAGCTTGTTTCTGAAGTGGCCCTTCTTGGCTATTTAGCTTGTTTCTGAAGTGGCCCTTCTTGGCTATTTAGCTTGTTTCTGAAGTGGCCCTTCTTGGCTATTTAGCTTGTTTCTGAAGTGGCCCTTCTTGGCTATTTAGCTTGTTTCTGAAGTGGCCCTTCTTGGCTATTTAGCTTGTTTCTGAAGTGGCCCCGCTTGGCTATTTAGCTTGTTTCTGAAGTGGCCCCTCTTGGCTATTTAGCTTGTTTCTGAAGTGGCCCCTCTTGGCTATTTAGCTTGTTTCTGAAGTGGCCCTTCTTGGCTATTTAGCTTGTTTCTGAAGTGGCCCTTCTTGGCTATTTAGCTTGTTTCTGAAGTGGCCCTTCTTGGCTATTTAGCTTGTTTCTGAAGTGGCCCTTCTTGGCTATTTAGCTTGTTTCTGAAGTGGCCCCTCTTGCCTATTGAGCTTGTTTCTGAAGTGCCCCCTCTTGGCTATTTAGCTTGTTTCTGAAGTGGCCCTTCTTGGCTATTTAGCTTGTTTCCGAAGTGGCCCTTCTTGGCTATTTAGCTTGTTTCCGAAGTGGCCCTTCTTGGCTATTTAGCTTGTTTCCGAAGTGGCCCTTCTTGGCTATTTAGCTTGTTTCTGAAGTGGCCCCTCTTGGCTATTTAGCTTGTTTCCGAAGTGGCCCTTCTTGGCTATTTAGCTTGTTTCTGAAGTGGCCCCTCTTGGCTATTTAGCTTGTTTCTGAAGTGGCCCTTCTTGGCTATTTAGCTTGTTTCTGAAGTGGCCCCTCTTGGCGATTTAGCTTGTTTCTGAAGTGGCCCTTCTTGGCTATTTAGCTTGTTTCTGAAGTGGCCCTTCTTGGCGATTTAGCTTGTTTCTGAAGTGGCCCTTCTTGGCTATTTAGCTTGTTTCTGAAGTGGCCCTTCTTGGCGATTTAGCTTGTTTCTGAAGTGGCCCTTCTTGGCTATTTAGCTTGTTTCTGAAGTGGCCCTTCTTGGCGATTTAGCTTGTTTCTGAAGTGGCCCTTCTTGGCTATTTAGCTTGTTTCTGAAGTGGCCCTTCTTGGCGATTTAGCTTGTTTCTGAAGTGGCCCTTCTTGGCTATTTAGCTTGTTTCTGAAGTGGCCCTTCTTGGCGATTTAGCTTGTTTCTGAAGTGGCCCTTCTTGGCTATTTAGCTTGTTTCTGAAGTGGCCCTTCTTGGCGATTTAGCTTGTTTCTGAAGTGGCCCTTCTTGGCTATTTAGCTTGTTTCTGAAGTGGCCCTTCTTGGCGATTTAGCTTGTTTCTGAAGTGGCCCTTCTTGGCTATTTAGCTTGTTTCTGAAGTGGCCCCTCTAGGCGATTTAGCTTGTTTCTGAAGTGGCCCTTCTTGGCTATTTAGCTTGTTTCTGAAGTGACCCCTCTTGGCTATTTAGCTTGTTTCTGAAGTGGCCCCTCTTGGCTATTTAGCTTGTTTCTGAAGTGGCCCTTCTTGTCTATTTAGCTTGTTTCTGAAGTGGCCCTTCTTGCCTATTTAGCTTGTTTCTGAAGTGACCCCTCTTGGCTATTTAGCTTGTTTCTGAAGTGGCCCTGCTTGGCTATTTAGATTGTTTCTGAAGTGACCCCTCTTGGCTATTTAGCTTGTTTCTGAAGTGGCCCTGCTTGGCTATTTAGATTGTTTCTGAAGTGACCCCTCTTGGCTATTTAGCTTGTTTCTGAAGTGGCCCTGCTTGGCTATTTAGATTGTTTCTGAAGTGACCCCTCTTGGCTATTTAGCTTGTTTCTGAAGTGGCCCTGCTTGGCTATTTAGATTGTTTCTGAAGTGGCCCTTCTTGGCTATTTAGCTTGTTTCTGAAGTGGCCCTGCTTGGCTATTTAGCTTGTTTCTGAAGTGGCCCTTCTTGGCTATTTAGCTTGTTTCTGAAGTGGCCCCTCTTGGCTATTTAGCTTGTTTCTGAAGTGACCCCTCTTGGCTATTTAGCTTGTTTCTGAAGTGGCCCCTCTTGGCTATTTAGCTTGTTTCTGAAGTGGCCCTTCTTGTCTATTTAGCTCGTTTCTGAAGTGGCCCTTCTTGCCTATTTAGCTTGTTTCTGAATTGCCCCCTCTTGGCTATTTAGCTTGTTTCTGAAGTGGCCCTTCTTGGCTATTTAGCTTGTTTCTGAAGTGGCCCTTCTTGGTTATTTGGCTTCACTTTCTGTAGTAAAAGATTACAATCAACCTTTTTATGGCATACTGAACAATAATTGTAAGAAACACTGGTTAACTGTTTCTGCCTATCCCAGTTCTGTGCCATATGTTTTGTATCGGAGATTACGATCAAACTGTAGACACCGTAATTAAGAGTTTTTAAGACGACATGCAAGACAATGATATTTTGGGATGTTTTGAGCGAGATTTTGGGTACAGTATAGCACCAATGCTTCCATTCTAAGAGATAGGTCAGGTTCCTTTACTCTCCCAGCATTTCATTCGCGAGAAAGACCAATGTAAACGTTTGTGCTAGTTACTTATAAGATTGGTGGGAGTTTAAAAGAATTTACCAGATATTTTTATAAAACGGTTTTGATAATTCTCAAGTTTGTAATAAACATTATCAAACATATCCCAGGGATATTTTTCAAGATTAAGAATAGGGATAGAGATAAGAGAACTTAGAGAGCGAATATGATTTGGTGTGAATCTCCTTTCGTGTTTTTGTTAAAGACAGTAGCAATAGTCATGTCATATGTGAATTATTATTAAAGTTTATAAGATGGGAAACATAAGGCTGCTTTTTTTAATTTTTCATATTTAAAATTGGTTGATATTTTCATTTCATTCCATCACTTATCCACTTGCAGGTATAAATCATTGAAATAAACCATTATATTAACATTATTTTGATAGCTTCAAGTCCCTTATTTCCCAGCCTCTCCCTATTTTGACACCTCCGAGTCCCTATTTCCCAGCCTCTCTCCATTTTTATTGATTTAATAAGATTAGTAAGAGCTCTAGAGATCTTTCCCTTCTTCAACATGATGAACTTATCGCGATTGTACTAGCAGGCGTTAATCTTTATCCGAGTACTGTTTAGGGTGATCTAGCAACTAGCCACCTAGATTACAGTGAGAAAACTTTAGTTTTTTGCTCTTGCAGTGAGGTTATTAGCATAGTGACTTGCAGGTAGGTATTGAAATAATATCAACTTATTAGATTTTTCTTTTGCTACCCTTGGTATCTGCTTTCAGTGATTTCCACCAACCCCATATTAACGTTAAATTGTCTGACACATTATTATTACTGTACTTTATTGACTTAATATCACAAAACTTTCATTTACTATATAATTGTAAACTATAATCTTGCACAAGACCGATTTGCTTTAGCAAAAATATTATGTCCACAAAAAGTATATAAATAAGCAAACAATTTCCAACTAATAATAATACCACTCCAAATCAATTTATTATAATTAGTTCTTATAGTAATCCAGGATTTCATATACATAATTACAAAGATCTATTGGGTTTCCTTCATTCAACAAGTTTACAATGTCTGAGTAATCAAGGTTAGGATATTTCGCACGAATGTGTCCACTAAGAGGAAAATGTAATAGTACATGTTCCTCATCTAGTACCTGATTTTCTGTACATACACAAGTACGTAACTCGGCATATGTTTTTCTCTTAAAGTTCATTCTTCATTTTTGAGTCCCTCTTCCTTTTTATAGCCTTTCATTTTTTGAACGCACAATTTTTTTCCACCTTTCTAACCCCCCTCATCTAAATTATTTCAGAGAGCAATCGTACACTGTTGGCTCATCTTCTATAAAAGTGCGTTCCTTTCTTAGATGTTGTACATGCTTTTCATGCTCATAAGTTCTGTTTTAGCTTCACTCCTCAATGCAATCAACGTCTATCCACTTTCTCTAAAAGCTTGTCACTGTAATGGTTCTTCAACACATTTCTCCATTTCCATCGGTCCAGTGTATCTTCCTCAATCAATCTTGACTCCCTCATATCTCTTTTCACACAGTCAATCCGTTGCAATTTTGGTCTACATAACCTTCTCCCACCAGGTAGTCCCATATCCATCATCTTCCTTATTGGATGGTCTTCCTCTTGTCTCTGTGTCCATACCGTATCGGTCTACTTTCTCTTACCTTTGTTGAAGCTGGTGCTATTTTACGAGTGGCTCTAACATGTTTGTTCTTTACTCTATCCTTTCTAGTAAGTCCACATTGCCACCTCAACACCCCCATCTCAGTTACATCAACTTCTATCTGTGCATCTTAAACGAACCAGCAATTTTAATCCATGACTTTGGCAAAATTCAATATTGTTTCTTCCTCTATGTAACATCCTCCAAATTATCTATCAATTCTTATGTGACCATGAAGATCTTTCCTTACGAGTATCATGTGACATTAAGCACCTCTGATTGACAACTTTTTCATTGTCTTTCCTAATATCATCAAGATCTTCATATCATACCATTTATTTATTCAATTTATCTCTTTCAGCTAATTCATTTTGCTAATGTTGTCTGGTCTCTCCATTATTCTACCAGAATTCTTATTTCTTGTCACTTATTGTTTTGTATAAGTTGTGGAATGATCTTCCTTATCTGGTAGTTGAATCGGTAGAACTTCAAAAGTTCAAACTTGCAGCAAATTATTTTCATGTTGAACTGGCTGAATCGTTTATTTTTTTCCCTATTTTCTTTCTTAACTGGGCTATTTTTCCCTGCTGGAGCCCTTGGGCTTATAGCATCTTGCTTTTCCAACTAGGGCTATAGCTTAGCTAGTAATGATGATAATAATAATTACCTCCTGAACATTCATTTTGAAGTTTTAATAGTTATTTTATGGATCTTTTAAAACAACCGTATTTTGAGCTTAATGTCATCAATGTAGTATCAAGGGCTTACTTTTTACTTTGGGCAGCATTAGTTAGGCAATTCGTATTTTTAGTGGTACAAAAAATTTTTCTTGAATGTGTCCTTAAATCAGTAAGAGATTATGAAGAATCCTGTGACTTAACACATATGCAAAAATAGAAACCATGGTACAAGCTTTGTTTTTCCTTTTCTAACCCATCTGTAATGCATTTGACATTCCAGGGTGAAGTATTATCCTTGTGTATTTTATTTTGTGTGTGTGTGTGTGTGTGGTTTTGTAGCCCTGCATGTAATGAACATCGCATGATATTACAGGTGGCGCAGTTTCTTAATCTGAGTTTGGCCGAATGTAGGGCAATATTACTACAGTACGAACAAGAGGAAATGAGGCAAATACACGCTTTAAGACAGAAGTAAGTACAGGTTGTCATTTGTAGATATGGTAGCATTTTTTATAACCAGGCTTAAGAGTGTTTATTAACTACTTAATAACTTTCATGAGTATATTATTATTCCCTTTTTTAGGTATTCTAGTCGTAAATTATAAATTAGCTTTTAACCCTTTAACCCCCGGGGTATTTGGAAATTTCCGACCCTTAACCCCCAAGGGGTTATTTTTTTCCCAGCACATTTTGCAGTATATTATTTTTAAATTGCTCTAACAGCCTTAATTTTCGTCATAGAGAGGTCAGGGTGGTCTCATTCTCTTGGAAAATGCCTGAATTTTCTCAAAAAATGATCAATAAAAAATGAAAAACAAATTTTTATACCATTTTTTTGCAAGGACGTACCGTTACGTCCATGGGGGTAAAGGGATGGCTTTTGAGAAACGTACCAGTACGTCCTTTGGGGGTAAAAGGGTTAACTTGTGCGGAAAGCATGTTCCCTCAAGGCAAAAACATTCACCTAGCCTATTCAATAAAGTGAAATCTGTCATTTATAAGTTTTGGAAACAAAAGTATTCAAACCAAATGTGATTTTACTCTTAGTCATTGGCCTGTAAATCATTAGTAGCAATAATGACGGTGATCCCATTTTATAAGCAATAAAGGCATGTTATTTCGGTTATTAAATAATCTTACACCCACAGGTACGAAGACATGGCCTATTACATTCAACGCAGAATGAAGGAGTTGAGGGGTGTGTGATTACATGTACTATCACCTGGGGTGTTTTACTTTCAACTGCTTATAGTTCTTGGCTCCCTTGGGAATAAGAGCGTAAAACCATTCCCGTTTGGTGTCAACAGAGAACTAAATATCATTCCAGGTCATGAGTATGATGCAAACCAAATATAGCTTCTCAGTTAATGTTATATACAGAGGATCCTCAACTTAGAAACTTTCGGAAATACAAACACAAATCCATCTAAAAATAACAAAGATAAGATAAAGAAATACTTGAAACAATTGATGTCTCACAGGAGTATATAATACAGGAGAGGGGGTTCCCAGCCCCCTCGTCCCGTCCCTTTTAGTCGCCACTTACGACATGCAGGGATACGTTGGCGCTATTCTAATTGTTTTTATGCCCTTGCGGCCACGGGGAGGAAAAGTCCCCTTTTTTTTCATTTGTTTGATGTCGGCTAAATTGGGGGAAGTGGCTTGGTATGTATGTAATAAAACAATATTATATCGTTTAATACAGTAAGCAAAAGGGTTATGGTGGCCTGGTGGTAGCATCCTTGCCTGGTTATTGCCAGACTAGGGTTAGAGTCCCGCTCAAACTCGTTAATTCCTTTGGTCATTACAACCTCACCATCCTTGTGAGCTAAGAATGGGGGTTTTGGGAGAGGCTATACGTCTATCTGCTGAGTCATCAGCAGCCATTGCCTGGCCCCTCCTTTGTCATAGCTTGGGCACTTGATATGTAATATGGTCAGTCTGTAGGGCATTGTCCTGCTTGATAGGGCAATGTCACTGTCCTTTGCCTCTGCCATTCATAAACGGCTTTTAAACCTTTTAATATCTATTTAATGTGAAACCCGACCATTTGCTGACTTTTGTAGCTGGAAGTCATAGGGATGGGATTCAGGTAAGGCCTACCCTAGGCCAAAATTTTACATTTCGAGTTGCAAACAGCATCGTGGAACCAATTAAGTTTGTAACTTGAGGACCTTCTGTATCCATTTTGGGCTTGGATTCTAGAAAGGGTCTTTCCTGACATTCTTTGGGCATTGATTTGGGCTTTACTTATATTTTGTAAACATTGTCAACTAATATTTTCATTTTCCTATTACCTTAAATTTTCTTTTTAATAGGTAAACATTGGTAAAACATTCATTACAACCATTCATGAATCCAGGCCTTGTTTTTAAAGACTTCTTAGGTTCATTTGTTTTGATATTGTTTTTATACATATTTTTAATCAAATTTTTTATTAAAATTTTTATTTCAGTTTAATATTTTAATATAGAAATTATATATACAGTATATATACTTAGTTTATAGATGCTTTTATCGAATCTTCTCTGATGATGGCCAAATTTATCTCATTTTCATTTGACAGTGTCTTTACTCATGGTAGTTTCATGATCGTTGACAAATTATTTGTCGAGATCCAATTGACCAAGTTATCCTTGGCCGTCTCTCAGTCACTGATATTATTAATTTTATGAATTGTAGGTTCTGTGTATGTTAGGTATTTGTGTAATAGAGCGATTTCTTTTTCTTTTTTTTTTTAGAATTCAATGTTTAAATATTTGTTTAAATTTTAACATTCGTCTTATTTCATAATAGTTGGAAGAACAATTTGTGTAATAATGGCTTGCTTTTTTTGTGATATATTTTTATGTTTCTGTGTTTCATATGCAAGTAAGTACAATGTAAAGGGAGAGTTATTAATTGTCATGTACACTGCTTGTAAAAATCTCTTTAAGACATTTTAATTAGTAGTTTCACTAGTGTCTTAATGCTCTGAAATAAGAGCTCTTGGTACTGTGTAGTGGTTCATACTGGGCCTATTACTCATTTTGTAGGGAAAAATTTATACGCAGAGGAAAAAATTATCCCTTTCCAATCTCATATCTGGTTCACATATATTTGTTTTGGGTTGCACAGAAATGCAGAGTTAAGAAGCATAACAGATCTTGCTTTCTGGTAAACAAGATATACAATAGAATGTGCTAGTTCTGGATCCTCCAACTTTTAGTTTTCTCTGGACTATATCGTCGTCGTCCACTCGTGTCCGAGTATTGGGTTCTGTCGTTAGCCATCAGCCTCCTATCTTTGGGGTGGGTGCTTATGTCTGATGTGGCTGTTAAGTCCTAGTCTGTGGTGGAAGAGTCGCGGACAGTGTTCACAAGGGAGGGTAGGTGGTGGGCGGGGCTGTTCTAATCGCTCTCTCCTTCTTCTCCTCCTAGCCTCCTCATTTTGTCTCTTCCTCTCCTCGAAGTCCACGGTGCCATGGTGTACTGTACTCCTCCAGGTTTTCCTGTCTGGACTATGTATAAGTTGACTAAACTAATAACTGGCTGATAAAATTAAGACATTCAAAATAATCTTTTTAAAAAAAGCAGTAATTGAATCGGAAGAATATGTCCATACTAGTAACTTAAGATTTATAATGTTAAATGAATGGAAAATATCTTGTCACAAAATTTGATTTTTTGGATTTTTTCTATTACAGTACAATACAGTTCTATATCATTTATTTGCATGAACTCAAGGCACTGAAAGTTTGGTTATGAAAATTTGAAATAATATGATTATCACACTGTCATTCACTATTAAAATATTGTATATATATTCAGAAGGGTAATGGTTTAATATATTTTATTACTTAATATTTAGGATTAATACATGATTAAGTTAGGTACAGTGGTTACCATCAGTGATCGGGTATGTTTTTCGATATTAATCATTTGGAAGAGCTCCACAAGTTCAGGATAATATAAGTTCTAAGATACATATAACCACGTAATTTTTTCCTGAAAGTGGACCACCTAGCATCCATTTGACATTCAACTACAGTAGTTACGCAGTTTAATTCACTTCGCATAATGTCTTCGTTCAACTCGTTGCACAATGATTCACGATCAGTTGACATCCAGTCTTCAATCTACCAATTGCACCTCATTCATATCCAGTTTTCATTCAATGGGACCTTCTATAATTCTCCTAATTGGTGAGTTTTTGTTTATTTTTTATCCAATCAGTGTAAACATGTTTTTTTTTTTTTTTTTTTTTTTTTCTTCAAGACTTTAATACACAAGTTAGGCTAGTATAGCACTTGTAAAGGTTACCTTAAAAGATCCTCATTTAAAGTGTGACACATCGACTAATTTGAAATATTTAAAAAAAATATATTCTTATCAATTAGGGACCTTTTTCCTGTATGCTGTTTCTAGTCTTTCTAAATATGGTGTATTTGTTTACTAATTTTATTTACATGATCAAAAGAGAGTGTAAATATTTGACAAGGCTGTAACAAAAAGTATTTTAACCATTCAATGAAATGCTATGTTTATTGGCCTGATTTAAGATACTGTAATTTGCTTAAACAAGGGACAAATGCAGGTAATGGAAAAAGACAGTGCTAGTATTTAGAAGTTTGGGCAAGAGGAAGGGAAAAAACTGAAGAAAAATTTTTACAGATGACAATGGGACACTACAGAGAATTGCTGTCTAGTTTGACTGATGGGCTGGTAACTCTCCATTACTTAATAAGTGTCATATAAAAATAGCCATAAAATTATTATGTTCAGGAAAATATTGCATTATAATTCTTTTGATATCTCATAAAGACCAGGTTAAGAACTGCAGATAGATTAGTTCTTTAATTAATCCAATCAATTTGGTTAAGGGAGAACAATGTTCTTATCTTCTCTTCGGTGATAACTAGCTTTGTGTAAGCCATAAGCGCAATAAATTGTTAGAAATTGTACATGAAAAGGGGTTGTGACACTGCCCAACTATAGTAACATTTAATTATTCCTTAATGAAGCGTTGCAACATTTTTAATTTTTCCCTATTGTGTAGTTAATGCAAAACAATTTTCACAACCCTTTACTGATAGTTCTTTTTGGCAAACTACATTATATCCGTGGTTAGTGGGCTGTGGCACCCTAGCAGTACCAGCTGAACTCGGTTGAGTCCCTTGTCAGGCTGGGAGGAACGTAGAGAGTAGAGGTCCCCTTTTTTTTTGTTTCATTTGTTGATGTCGGCTACCCCCCAAAATTGGGGGAAGTGCCTTGCTATATGTATGTACATTATATACACTGTGGATTCTTTAAGCTCATATATTTTTAGTGTCACTTTTAAGTTAATTTTATTCATGATATAGAAATATTGGTGTACATGACAGTAGCAGCTTATAGCCTTGTTCATGTGACTTAATTAATATATTATAATGTGAACTGGTAACTGAAAAGAACATGCACAGTATTGTTAATATCTTTACATTCAAATTGTTTCTTAAAATTATTTTGAATGCAATTAGCCCATAATTGTTTCCTTGAATCTTCTAGTATGTGCCATAATGTTTATTTTGAGGTAATCACACAGAATGACCAAGTTATTATATTACAGAAACCAGTACAGTGAAAGTGAATGCACATTAGCTTAAAAGTTCTTTATAGATTTTAGCGTCAACCGTCAAAAATAAAGTACTGTTATATTCAATTAATTTTCACTAGCATTGTATAATGGGGGAAAAACAAGTGGCCAAATTCATTTAATTAACCCATTTGTAATTATGAGTTTTTTTTATGTACAGACTTTCCATTAGGTAAAGTTTAATGGAGGGATTTTTTTCCCAAATTTCTTAGTTTGAAAAATTGCCTTAAAAGATATGTACTTTTACTTTAGTGACATAGCTATGTTACTTGTGTTTATGTCAACATGCCTTTCCATTACCTAGAAAAGTAGATTGAGTAATATTGAAACCACAATGAACATATTGTGAAAGTACCAAAACTTCTTCCATTTTAACATATTAAATGTTTGATTCTTGTTGATGCTGGACCAATTAGGTGGAAAATTATATGGCATAAAATTAGTATATTTTTTAACTAGTAATAAATCTTGCTATTGGGAATCTTTTCTCATGCATCTGGTACGGCGCGAGATGCTCATTGTCACGGATATGATGTACTCGCTGGTCTTCCATATTTTGGATTTGGGGTGGTGTTTTAGTTCCAATGAACTCAGAAATATTCAGCATGTACTGAGCTAATAACAATTTTGAAAGAGACAAGGCATCTTTATTCTATAGAATTTGTAATGTAATTATATAGGGTGATGTCCATTTTTTCAAGTAATCTTCCAGCTCTTAAATACATCCCAGGAATATAAAACTTTTGCTTGCAAAGTTGTGAAATTGTTCATATATACGGCACTTCCATATTCACAAGTTTAAGATGCCAAAATATATAAAAGTTACTGTAATCTGACTAATGTGGGCCCACTGTGCAGCCATTGAACTATGGTATATAGTCTTTCAAATCTAGCTCAGCTTCAAACCTGAACCAAACTATTGTTTTTGGAGAAAGGTCTAGGGGCATTATACTCTATTAGTGAATTCAGTGCCTATAAAATTATATGTACTGTACAGGTTAATGTATATGCCATGCTATAGCATTTTGTATTCATATGAAATTTATTTCCTGTTCTTAAGTGTTTCCTATCACTTCACTTTTTCTGTGGTAATGAGAAGTGATGGGATTTTTTTTTTTATCTTGTGTGTACCATAGTAAGTAACTGCATATCAACATAAGTTATTCAAAACTTCAGAAAAGCAATGAACCAATTTTTTTTGGAGATAGGGATACCATTTTATATGTTCATGGGTAAGAAAAAATCTGAAGTGCTAAAAGAAAGATTTTATTAAAAAAGTACAGTGAACTGTTAGAGATAAATTATTTGATTTCTGTAGAAAAATGTTCTTGCAATTTTCTGTAGAAAAATGTTCTTGCAATTTCCATAATTATAACTTACAAAAGAATTCAACTGTGGTGTTTGTCCATACGTTCAATACAAAAGGCTTGTAACTATGTGGTAATGACATTATAATATTAATTTTAAATGTTTGTAATAAATGTACATAGTAATTTTATTGTTTATGTAGTAAGTGTACATTGTTCCTTCACAAATATATTCCATCGTTCTTTAATAGGAGTGAGTTCGGCAAAGCTGAAATGGCTGTTTAAACTTTTAACGAGGTGGTTTTATTAGCTGGCGGGTGGAGGGTCGGCCTCGCTTACAGGATAGCTGCTCATGTTATCTATGCTCAGTCTCGGAGCGAGTGCCCGAAACTCTCTCACACTAGGAAAATTATCGCTACAGGCTCCTCTCGGTATGATCAATTCGAATGACCTTGAGAAAACTTGTGAACAACGTTACCTCTGACCGATCTCTCCCTACTTAAACAATGGAGGTATGTTACATACCGGTACCAAGAACAAGGCCGTTCCCGAGAAAGTGTGTGGTGTGTATGTGAAGCTGGTGCTCTTTCGTATGGGACTAAGCACACAGCATTGTTTGGGATGTAGGGTGCTGCCTTTCTCTCCATAGTTTTCTCGCAAGTTGTAGTGATACTTCACGATACCCTGTTAGAAGTAGGCAGCCCTGAAGGTCATCTTTGGTGGAATTGGAACCTACGATGTATCACCTCACCCATAAAGTTGATGAGTTTTCCCTCATGGGAGGAGTGTGCACGTTTAGGTGATGCAAGACTTCATCATCCTCTGTGCAATGAACCTCACCAGAATCGGTCTCTACGCAATTTTTGTCACAGGACCTGTCATGTGCTTTATCTTAGCACTCCCAGTCTACATACCGAGATCTTCTTGTGAGCTAATACCATTCTACAACATTAGATCTTCCCAGGCTGAGACAAGTCGATAACAAGATCTCCAAATACTTCCATGCAATAGGAAATAAACACAGGTTACTTCCCATGACCACTCCGAGCTTGTACAAGCACTGGAATGTCCCATCACATGTGGTTTCGTCAGCAAGATTCTTCATCCACAGGCACTTGCATAAGCAATTGGCTGCCGCCACTCTCTCCCACTTGCTCTTTAAAGATGAAAGCACCTAATGAATCATCAGCCTTGAAGAGAGAGGGAGCTTGCATCACTTAGGCCTCTGAAGGGCCAGGTCTGATCATTAAAGCTGTTTTCCATTCTTTCTTGTCTAGGTATCTCTCTTTGATACGCAAATACTCTGAGGTGGATGTTTCAACTGGGTCACACTTGAGATCCACACAAGTGTGGGAAAGGAGTCTTTGGACATTGTTAACCATGGTCTTCCACTGCCTTGGGGTAAAGTTATCTTGCTGGAGGTTACACTCGAGCACACTTTTGTTTCTTATTTGTTTTTTTCAAATTTTTATAGTTTGTATGTGAAAAATCCATTTTAATTTTGTTACCGTCAAAAAATATTTTAATTGTTCATTACATCACTTGTAGTTTATATTCTTGTTTCCTTTCCTCACTGGGATATTTTTCCTTGTTGGAGCCCTTAGGTTTATAGCATCCTACTTTTCCATCTAGCTTTCTAATTATAATAATAATGGTACCTGATTCTAACCTATTACCAGCAGAAGTGGAGGATCCCAAAATGGTTCACATTCGTCAAGGTCCTTGCGCTCATCTGTGAATACAATGATCACTGCGAGGCTGCTTTAACTCCTGTCAAGGAAGGGAAGTTGTCCATCAACCAGAATCCTCCCTCCCACTTTCTCAACAACATTTATGGGCTATTGGTTAAAGACCTTCAAGCATTGACCACACTGACAACACTGGAGCCCGCTGCTCGAATGACATTTTTGATCAATCACTAGCAAGTGTGGTTACTTACTTCGCCATGTCCCAGGATTTGGTAAATCGAAAAAGGAAGAATTATACCAACTTGACCTGGTCAGGTGCCATGACTGGCCACCTTGGCACACCGTTGTGTCCTGAAGAGTAGGCATATAATTGTCTCCTGCTTTGCCAAAGAGGTGGGACAATAGGAGTCACTACCACTAAGGAACACCCAGGTGTAGAAGAGGGCAACCCTACTGCAAAAAGGAGAAAAATGCGTCGAGTCTCTTATCAATTTAGCCATTACCAAGGCAAAAGCAACGACACAGACGCTCGAATGCCATTACCTCTTCAAAGTTGGCGCTAAAGAGAATTCCTGCAACTTGCAGGGTCTATAACACCATCTCCAGCATCTTCCATTCCCATGAAAGGTGTGGACAACTCCCTGGCCAAGCCAGGCAAGGGTGTAAGGGGACGCTGCAGTCATCAATACCTATCTACAACCTATGAAAGACGTGGACAACTCCCTGCCGACTTGGCCAAGTCAGGTAAGGGAGAAGAGTGAGGAAAGAGGCGCTGGAGTCATTATTACCTGTCTATAACTGCATTGAGTGGGATGGAGAATGCCTGTCAAAATGTTGAATTAAGAAATTTGAAAAATAGCAGAGCTAGGTGGTGGGAATCCTCTGGAACATATACCATTGATCTGTTCCCCCCTCCCACTCTTGCACTAATGATGTTCCAGGCCTATCATCCAAAGTTGCAGGAAGCTTTGGCCCTAGTGGCGAAAGTGATAAAGGAAAACGTGCTCCAAGTTGTACGAGATGGTTTCCGAGCTCCTACAGTCATTTCTTCCTGATGGAGAAGTCAACTATGGGCTGGAGAACAGCCATCCATCTCTCTCCAATGAACAAGTTTGTACTCCAGGCACATTTCAAGAGGGAGATGGCAAACACTATCGTCTGTCATCAGGGAAACAAACTTTGTGCATCCTGTGGACCTAAGGGATGTGTACTTTGAGATACCAATTCATGGGTCCTACTGAAAGTACCTCTGCATTATCATCACTAGTGAACGAGTTTATAAAGCCCTGTGCTAAGGTCTGTCTACTGCTTCCTAAATGTTGACGCTGGACTCTTAACTTGGGCACACTCAAACAAGGTTCGATGATTTGATCTTCCTCCCGGATACAAGTCTTGATCCTGAAGGAACCTTCAGGATCAAGACAGACTTTTTCCTTTTGCCACAATCTGTGGCTTGTAGATAATTAGGAAGGAAGTCCAACTGCCCGCCCAAGCAGAGGATAGAGGACTTGGGTAAGCTGATGAACACAGCAGCAGCTAGAGTTCAATCATTGGACAATCATAGCAGCAGCCTTGTGGAGGTAGTGGAAAGTGTTTCTCTGTACAAACGAGAACTTAAGAAACGACAGTGACATCATCTGTGCCTTTTGTCATCATAGAATCGATCACTCTAGTAGTGTCTAAAGCATCACTAGTTAGCAACCAACAATCCCTCTTACCATCTAGTTCCAGTGGAGCAAGAATATGGGATAATTTAGCCTGGTGGCTGAAAGATGGAAACCTCATCAGGGGAACCCCCGATCTTCCAAAATGCTGCTGTTCACAGACACTTCAGGGAAGGACGGGCTTTGCACCTGAGGAGCCATACAGTCTCAGGAGTATGGTCCATGGAAGAAAAGCATCTACATATCAGCAACCTAAGTGTGGAATACCAAACACAGTTGCTGGAACGTTGGCTTTATTCAGCTTAAAGTTGTGGCAAGGTGTTGGCCAAGCCGGTACAGTGTTAGAGACTCAATGTTGCCAAGCAAGCATACAAACACCAGCAGTCACAGTTACCAATTCACACTACATTCACCCCCACTGAGAAGAAGAACATATAGTACAGTACACATCTGCATCATAACAAAACATGAATTCACTGATTTCACACCAACTGTAATTATTCTTACATCGCATTTGCATTACAAGGCTCACCTTATTGGCACTACAAATTTCATATCATATTACAAAACTCATGAGTACTTATTTTATATGATAACTGGGCTCATCTCACATAAAAAAAACACATTGGTAACAATGGGCCCTATAACTACTAATTCATAATAAACACATTGACATAAGGACACTTACCACCCATACTACTCCCACTCATCTAGGACAAAATCTGAGAGATAGCCTGGAGGGCGCCTAGTGCGACTTGAGCGTTGAGGCGCCTCTGAGGTTGGCGTTTCTGTGGGTGTTCCTTTCGACGGTACCTTTCCCGGGGTGGGCGGTTCTGTGGTTTGTTGCGGTTCGGTTGCGGGCTCCCTCCCCTGGTCTTGTTTTGTGTCCACTTGACTTCTTTCCATTCTCTGGCTGGGGTCTCCAGGTGGGAGGGTGGGTCCTTGATTAATGGGAGTCTTACCATTCTCTCGCATGTTGAAGATATGACGGCTTCCTTTATCGTGACAGGTGTTTGGACTGAATACTTTAGCTGCAGGAGCCAGGTGACGAGTCGACACAGTGGATTCCTTGCCGTCTTGGTGTGCAACACGAACCCATTGTGGGTTGACATGCAGGAGTCTAACTTCCTCGACCTCAGGTTCGTACTTGGATTTCCTAACCGTTTTCTTTAGAAGAGCTTGTTCATTTTCTGTCATCCATGATGGAGCCGCCTGCCCGTATGTTGCTTTCCTGGGGTGCAGGAACATGCGCTCATGCGGTGTTTGGTTCGTAGCGACGCACAGAAGGGACCTCATGCTGTGTAATGCTTGATCCAGGACAGCCTCCCACATTTCTATAGGGAGGGAGAGAGAAGCGAGAGCTAACCTTACGGTGCGCCACAAAGTTCCATTGGCTCTCTCGATCTGGCCATTGCCACGGGGGTTGTACGCAGACGAGTAGCTTGTAGCCACTCCACGGTCATAAAGGAACTTTTGGTACTCTGACGACACGAAAGCAGGTCCCCTGTCTGAATGAATGTACTCGGGCAGGCCCCAAACTGAAAAGAGAGTAGACAAACATTTAATGGTGGTACTCGCTGAGGTGTCTTCTGTTGCAAAGGCGAACGGAAATCTGCTGTACTCGTCAATTATGTTGAGAATGTATTTGTTCTTTGTGGTGGACGGCATCGGACCTTTGAAGTCGATAGCCAGACGCTCGAATGGCCTGGTAGCTTTTATCAATGTTCCTGTTTCTTTGGAGAACTTAGGTTTGATCTTAGCACAGGTTTGACATTTACGTATGACAGTCCGAGCTTCTTCAATGGTAAAGGGTAAGTTTCTCTGTCTTATGATGTGGGTCATCCTTCTGATTCCTGGATGGCACAGGTGCTCGTGAAGCTGAGTCAGCTCGTCTCCTTGAGTACAGGTAAGTGAAGCCACACATCCCGAGGCACGAGAGAGAGCGTCTGCTACTTGGTTCTTTGATCCAGGTCTGTATGTGATGTCGAAGTTGAAACAACTCAGTTCCAGCCTCCACCGCATTATTTTTTCATTCTTGATTTTGCCATGGTTCTTGGCGTCAAACATGAAACGCACCGATTGCTGATCAGTTATGAGTCTAAATTTACGTCCTAGCAGAAAGTGTCGCCATTTCTTGATGGCTTCTACGATAGCACATGCTTCGCGTTCCACTGCCGATTGTCGTTTCTCCGATTCTGAGAGCGAGCGAGAAAAGAAGGCCACTGGTTTTCCTTCTTGTGTCAATGAGGCTGCAACGGCGTCAGCAGAGGCGTCTGTTTCGACTACAAAGACTGCTTCGTCATCTATAGCAGCAAGTGAAGCTCGAGATATTTCATTCTTTAGTTCTTCGAGTGCTTGTTCTGCGGATTTGGCCATCGGGAAAGTTTTCACTCCGACTAAAGGTCGAATTTTCTGGGAGAAGTTCGGTACCCACTTCGCATAGTGGGATAAGAGTCCTAACGTTCTTTTGAGACTAGGGGTACTGTCCGGAGGGTTCATCTCCAGCAATGGACGCATTCTTTCCGGGTCAGGTAGGACTTGGTGATCATTCACTACATGGCCCAAAATAGAGATTGATGTTTGAGCATAAACACTTTTCTTGTCATTTATGGTAAGTCCATACTTCAATGCAGTTTCTTGAAAGCGTTTCAGATTTCTGTCGTGTTCTTCACGTGTGTGACCGCAGACCGTGATGTCATCTATGTAGGTGAACGTACCCTCTAGTTGTTCCTTACCAATAATTTCGTCGAGAACTTGCTGAAAGCAGGTAGCCCCATTGGTTACTCCAAAAGGCAAACGCGTGAATTCGAACAGCCTTCCATCCGCTTCGAACGCCGTGAATTTCCGATCAGCCATGTTCAATGGTATTTGATGATATGCTGCCTTCAAGTCTATGGAGCTGAAGTAGCGGTAAGTAGAAATTTTCTCAATCATCTCGGTGATCCCTGGAACAGGATAAGCAATTAGGTTGGTGAATCTGTTTATGGTTTGAGAGTAATCTATGACTAATCTTTTCTTATCACACTGATCGACGACTACCACTTGAGCTCTCCACGAGCTGCGACTCGGTGTGATGATGCCCTCCTCTAGCAGCCTTTTTACTTCTTTCTTGATGAACTCGGAGTCCTCTTTGGAATACCTTCTGGATTTCACCTGTATCGGGTGACAGTCGACTGTCAGATTGTCGAAGATGGCTGGCGGTTCAATTTGAGCTGCTATCAGAGCACAAGGTGACTGGATGCTTAGCTCCAAAGGTGGTAGCGTTCCACCAAAGTCTACGCTGACTTGCTTGTGTAACTGTAGGAAGTCGTGTCCCAAAACAACTGGAGCCACGCAATCGTCCATCAAGTGCAGACAGAACTCAGGGTATACTCTTCCACTTACAGTTAAATCATAATTGCAACACTTGTTAAGTTTCATTGTCTGTTTGGCATTAGCCATGGTTATGCTGCAGGCTGAAGAACGAGTCACTGAGTTCATAGCCCTAGCTACTTTGGCATCTATACAGCTTTTAAATGCTCCAGTGTCGACCAGCCCGTCCAGGGCCTCCCCTCCATTCAGTTCTACAGGTAGGACAGTTTTGTAAACACTTCGAAGTGCAGGGGAAGCTGCAGTCACAGCGGCCCCTGTTAAGGAAGCAGGGATGGACTGTGGGAGATTGTCTGGGACAACTCCAGCTACAAGATTAGAGTTAGTTGATTTACCATTATTGTTCCATCGTTTTCTTTGGGACTTGCAGACACGAGCATAATGACCTACCTTCTGACAGTTGGAACACGAGGCTTTCTTGGCTGGGCAGTGGGCTCTGGGATGTAGGGATCCTCCACAAAAGAAGCACCTCTGACCGCTGACGGCGGCAGCACACTCACTTGGATTCAGGGAGTCACTCATTTCGATCGGAAAACTGTTGGGATCCATTTCGGGTTTTGCCTGATCATCTATCAATGCTGCCACTGTGGTATTGGTTTCACTTGCATAAGACGCTGAGTGCAGTTGAGCCATTTCCAGTGCACGGGCTTGTTTCACAGCTGTGGATAAGTCCAAGGATAAGTTTTCTAACAGTCTCTGTCGGATTGCATTAGATGCCATACCCGTGATGTATGAATCTCTGATGGCCAGTTCTTCAGCCTGAGTGGCTGTACAATCAGTGAAGCTACATTCCGAGGCCAGACCTTTGAGGTTATCCAAAAAAGCGTCTAGTCTCACCACTCTGTTGCTTGCAGGTGGCTAATTTGTATCTGGCAAACACTTCACTTTTCTGTTTCACAAATCTAGCCTTCAACAGGCTTATGGCAGTGGCATATGTGGTGGCACTTTTGATTATCTTAAACAGTTTACAAGATACGTGAGCACGAAGCAAGGCCAACTTATCTGGATTTAAGTCCGGGTTGATGGCCGCACAGAACGCCTCAAAGTTATCATGCCACATAATCCATTTGTCCTCTGCATCGGCTGATTCTGGGTCCACATCAATTGGGCTGGGCCTTAGAAACTTGTCCATGTTGAATATTAAGCTGAATAAATTGTGGAATACCAAACACAGTTGCTGGAACGTTGGCTTTATTCAGCTTAAAGTTGTTGCAAGGTGTTGGCCAAGCCGGTACAGTGTTAGAGACTCAATGTTGCCAAGCAAGCATACAAACACCAGCAGTCACAGTTACCAATTCACACTACACTAAGGAAATGCAGGCAGTGTTGTTAGCATTCCTAGCTTCCCAACAGTTTGATGCGTGACAACACTATTGTTGTAGCTTACATCTATAAACAATAGTGTACTGTTTCAGAGATACTTAATAGTTTGCAAGAAGGTGCACACTTGGGCAGTCTACACCATGCTAGAGCTGTCAGTAAGGTTCATTCCAGATGAAAAATGTTATAGCAGATAGTCTTAAAAGACACGGTGAAGGATCAGAAGAGATCCTTACATCCTCACTCTGGGAATCACCATCGATTAACCTGCTCACCACACAGTTGAACAAGAAACTTCAGTATTCTGCTCTCCAATCTTGGACCCATCAGTAGCGTTTAAAGAGGCTTTCCAACATCCCTGGAGAAAAGTTAGTCATGTATGCCTTTCTGCCCTTCTACCTTCACATCTTACATATCTCTGACAGACATATCGAGACATTCACCTTTTCTGATGGCTCCCCAAGTACCTAAATGCTAGAAGGCTATCACTTGGACTTGAACCATGTTTTCAGACCTTTCTACTTTGTAGGAATTCTCTAGGCTAATTAGGAGCTTTGAACAGTCTTGCCCTCCTGGGAAACTTGAACAACAAAATGGAATGTCAATAGTCATAAGATCTCTCAAGTGGTCCCTAAATGAGCCCTTGAGATGGCTGTCAGATAGGATAAGACCCCCAAGACTCTTCTTCCTAGCCTTAGCTGTTCACATCTTCAATATGACTCCTTTTCTTGCTTCTCCTTATGTGTGAACACTAAAAAAAAAAGAACTCAGAGCTTCAGGTAAGAGTAACAGAGTCATCTTACACTAGAAGGATAAATAGGAGAGATCTTAAAAACGCTGTTCCTTTCTGGCTTCATGAGGCATTTCAGACATCCTTACCCTGCAAATCAGAAGATGGGAAGGACCATCCAGGGCATGAGTACACAAAGTTGTAGATATCCGATTAAGCTTTCATGAGGAACCTGTTGGAGGCGCAGGTCAAAGGATCTGGAAACGACAGACAACCTCCACTTCCCTTCCTCTACCTAATGGGTGTATACAGACAGGTTTATGGACAACCATTACTCTTTGCCTGGTGTTACCTGCTCAAAAGGTTCTGTAGAAAATGTAGTGCCCTCATGGGACAAAAAACAAATATTGCCAGGTAGCAGTCGTGACACAAGTTTAGAATAAGTGGTATGATTGATTGGCCTGTCAGGAGTCCTCACTTTAGCTCCTTTTACAGGACAGAGTGTCTAGACATACTGGGAAAGTAACCAAGTCAGTTTGGTTCTAGAGAGCAAGGAGCTTCGCTGACTGTCCAGAGGGCAGGACTTGCCCTACACTAGCCAGCAACTACAACCAAATTATAAGTTTCAACTTGTGGAAATTCCACCTTTGCCAAAATCATACTCCTATTAAAGGACTCCGGTTTGTATTGTTAGGAAAAATATAAATTAGTTTCAAAATTGTGATTTTTAAATAGGCACATAATGTTCAAGCATTGTAAATTTGTATTGGGTAATTATGTAACATTCCTTAGATCTTTCAATCACTTATGAATACTGTACTATTGAACAATGTGGCTCTATATAATACTAAAAGAATACTCACTATTTAGGTGGTTTGTTTAAAGTGATTCTCATTATCGCAATATCCGTTCATCTTCCAAGAGTGCTGTCCAATTTTATATCTAAATTGTACACGGTTGCAAAATGTACCAAATTTTTATATAATTGATAGTATAAGAAAAGCACCATTGATTAATTAACTATAATTTAACAAGTATTGCAATCATAAGGACAGTGGGTCCTTAACCTCTAGGGATTTTGAATCTGTTACGTGAATTACGTCTTTAAATTAGTCTACACTATAAATAGAACTAAAATTACAGACTCTAGGGAAAACTTTGTGCACAATATTAAAGTAAAGTATCATTTAAAGCTTTTATACCTAATGAATTTTAGCAATTCTATAAAAAACCCATTGCCTTTGAAATGAAGAAAACATAACTGGCTGGTATTACTACACCTCTTAACTTGTTAGACAGACAGAAGTTGATGGCTTTTATTCTTCAATTTTCGTTTAGAATCCCATGGCATGGTATACATCGCCAAGAAGGCCTCGACAAATGAATAATCTGCAATGCAAAAAAAATGTGAGATGTTTTGGACATGGAATGATAAACAGGAAGTCAAATAAAATCAGTAGCTAAGACCAAGACAAAGTATGGGGAATCATGACACGGGGAGTTACAAATGAAGGCCTAGATATACAGTGTGGGAATTCTTGCTGAAATATTTGTAGACAGGGAAGTTTAATTCAGTGGAAAATTCTTCACAACTCTGTAAATCACACAGTTATAAAAATCCAATTAAAATCAGTTTGTACTAATTAATAAGATAATCTAAGGCACTTGATCATTGTAAAGGAAAAGCTAAATAATGCAAAACAAAGATACAGTAACATTAAATTCAATATTAAACTTTCCCAGCACATCAAGAATATCAAACTTAATCCAAAGGCAAAATTTAAGTTGCTTGTAAAACTTATAGGAAAAGGGAAGGAAATTCAATGTATGGCTCCTCGCAGTATCCCGTATGGGACAAGTCTGGACCCCGTCTTTCTCAACAAACGTAGCTTCTTATATACATACTTAAATGGCAAAGAAAAGGTTCTTGAAGGGAAGCAGATAAGGATGAAAAATTATACCATGGTGAGGAAAAAACACTCATGTTATATCCCTGGAGAGCATTATAGAAATGTTGCTCTATGTAGAGAAACAAAATGGAAAATTATGTGCAGATCTGTAGAAGGGAGGAAATTTTCTCAATTTTCAATTAGTGTAGTTATTGCAACTGGAATTTTTTTTTTATTTTGCATGGATGAAAAGCAATCTATTAATGTGGTTTCAGTCAAACATTTAATGAGAATGTGCTAAACTAATCTAGAAATGTGAAAATGCTCAAGATATGTTTTTATAATTCTTTTTTGTATATTAAAATTCTGAATGAAACAAATTTTGATGCAGTATATACTCATACAATATGTACTACTTCAAGATAACCCACAATCTAAGCACTTACATTAGTAGTTGTGATAATTCAATCAAAAAATAGGAATCTCAATGGTTAAATGTATGAATTTTTTGTAAGTATGCACACTAATTGAATTTAATGTTATATTTTTTGCTGTAATATAGTTTCAAGCTAATCTTTAGGTCACGTTAAAAATTCTACTGTATTTAAACAATATTCAATGTCATTAACTATTAATAAAATTGGCAGCTGAGTAAACCTTTTCTTTATCAACCAAAGGGATTTAATGACTGTATGTAGTATAGATTTTACATACTTAACCTGGTACACTTTTAGTGTGTACACAGGAATTTTAAAACAGGTTTGTAAGCTAGGAAAAATTCAAATAACTTAAATAATTCGTGATTTGTTCATACACAAATACAAACCATCTTCCTCTAGTTGGAGACACTTATCCTTAAGAATGAGGAAGTGCCTATAACCAAACTGGCTATTTTACAAATGGGAATTGTCAAGGCAGGCACCTGGTCCTGTACAGGAGTGGAAATGATTCCTGTCAACCTTTTAACGACCTAAGCATAATGTTGCCAGTGTTAGGCTAGGTTCCAACCAGTCTAAATGTACATTATTAACATTCAAGAGAAGTGGGTTTACCTACGTTCCAATGCTTCAATACAAAACTTGTCCGTAAAGTTACCCAATTGCGAGGCTTACTTGCATCTCGGTTCACCACATAATGACATGGCTGCTGTACCCCAAGGCAGGGGGGAAAAAATTCTCTTAAGTTATGTTGTCTAAATAGAATAGAAGCAAGTAATCTTAACCTCTGCTTGTTACTCCTTGTAAAGCAGAGATGAACTCTAGAGTCCTGAATGACCAGGTTCTGGACCTCTGACAAGACAAAAGTTGAAGGAGGCCTTCTTTCGTTCTAAGCGATGACTCGTGACACATGAAATCCCATGCATCTAGCTTACTCGCTAGGCTAAGGACAGTGAAAATACATTTTTGATAGTCTGATCTCTATGCGACCCGTCTCACAGGCTCGGTAAGGATACGCTTGAGAAATATAGTCCTGAGGACTCTAGTAACATCTTATTAGATGGCTTCAGTTCGTGGGGAGGGCAAGCTTGTATAAAGCTCCTCATTAGCCTATATAATTCCACTGAAGAGGAAAGGTGTAAGTTCTTCAGTCTCAGACCTGGCTAAAGGCTGCTAAGCAACATCCTTTTACTGCTGACAGAGAGGACCCTCTCTTAGACTTAGGTTGATGAAGACTGCACAATGCATTACATAATGTTCTGACTAGAGAAGTATCCTTTCTACAACACCAAACGCAGATGATAGGTAGTTCTTCCAGCACCTCGGCGAGAAGCATCAGGGGTATCCAGTTACTATTAGCTGTGTGGCCACTAGAGTCAACCTGAGGAGCGATATTGTCAACATGATGCTGTGTAAATGGCAAATCAGTGAGGTCAATAAGGCTTATGCATCCAGATTTTCCCAAGGGTATTGGGGAACGTCTTTGAACATTGCCAACGGGTCTGGAACTGGAGAGCAGAATGCTAGAAATTTCTTGTTCAATTGAGTGACAAACTGCTTGATTAAAGGTGATCCTGAAAGAGAAAGAAGCCTACCCGCCGTGCATGGATGCAAGAAACACTCAGACCTTACACAAAACCCCTGGCAATTGAGCGTACTGTATCTGCTAGAACATTTCTCTTGCCTGAAATGAACCTTGTTGACAAGTTATCGCACTGTTGGTTGCCCAGGTGTACAGTTGTTTGTGAAACACTGCACCGTTTGTTGATGCAAGCCACAACAGTGGGGTTGTCGTTCATAAAAGCTTGATATGCTAGTAGCACTGCTTCCATTTCCAGCACGTCAATATGCTGGTACTTTCTAATATAAACTACATCCTCAAGGCAGTCTACTCAGGTGTACGCCCAACCCTTCCTTAGACCAGTCTGTGAACAGCAGCAACTCTGGAGGTAGTAAGTCGAGAGGAGCCCTCCTGGAGAGATTTTAGTTCAGCTGCCGGATCAGACTGTCTCTTACTTCTTGTTCTACTGGAGCCAGGTGGATAAGGGCTCACTAACTGCTGACCAGTGATGCTTCAGACACCCCTGGAGTGATTGCTGGTGGAGGTACGTGTGGAACAAGCCTCTCTAATGGCGAAGGATTTAAGATGTTGCCACTAAGGAGCACTGTAGGAAGCAATGTCTAAATCAGCATACCCCTGTACCCTATCCTTGGCTTGAGCATGAGACTGGACTTGAATCAATTAATCATGATCCTTACATAGAAGGAAGTCTGTTTTGATCTTGAAGCTACTGCCTTAGGAGGGCAACAGGATCAACCAATCGTCGACACAGCTCAAGAGACGAATCATATTTGAATGGGCACAAAAAGAAATGAGTGAACATTCACATGATCACTTGGGGCAATACAGTCCAATGCACATAGCACTGAAGTGATATATACTTACTTGAGGACGAAGGAGAGTTAATTTCTGTAGGACCGATGAATGGGTATCTAGAGGAACACTTTCTTCAGGCCCAAGGAAACCATGAAGTCTTTCATGATGGCAGATTGTACGGTATTTGCCATCTCCATCTTGAATGGTGTCTGAGATGAAGTCGATGACCGGTCACCAGCCGACAGTTGTCTTCTTCACCAGGAAGAATCAACTGTAGAACTTAGGAGAACTGTCTTTGATAACCTTGAACCTGTTCTTTTCCACCATGGATATCACCTATGCTGCTAAGGCCAGTGTTTTTCACCATTCCAGTGGGCAGGAATAGAACATCGATGATGTGAAGGTGAAGGGTAGTTGGAATCCGTCACAAAAGATTTCCACCACCCTGGTCTCTGCCACGTTGTCTATTAGCGTAACAGGCATCGACCCACTTGCGACAGCTGGAGGAGGAGAATGCCGCTCACCTTCCTGCATTTCTCCATTGTAACCACGTCTTCTGCTAGAAGACGGTTGCAGACTACAGCACTGGAGCATTCTTTATTGACACAATTAGCCCACTAGTTAACTGATTGGTGTACCAAGTCATTCCTACTCACCTGAGAGAACCAAGTGTGTACAGTACTTCTTCCTCATCTTGGGAAATGACAATTTCCTCAAGGCTAAGTATGTTACTGCCCTTGAAAAACGGTTGATCCATGAGGTTGCTAGGAGGCTAGCATGGAAGCAGTTTCCATGAGAGCAAACTCAAGGGACGAGAATGATAGCCCTTCGTGCTTATGTTGCTCTGATGTCGGGACTGCTATTGGTGGACCGATGGGTCTGCCTCCTCTGGAACGTAAAACCTCCATTGTTGAGAAAGAGAGGGTGGATCTTGCTTGATCAGCTGGAGTATAATGAATTCCTTGCATCAGATATCTAGGAAATTATCTTCCCTAAAGCACCATAACAAGAAAAGTCCAAGGCAATTTGAGGGTGGCTTTGGACTTTTGAAGGATGCCTTTGTTTCAATCAATGGACATCACCCCTTGATAGAAGCCGTGGTGGCTCGAGGTTGATGAATGCACAAATTAATTCTAGAGCCCTGACAACGTCGCGATTTTCTCATAATGCCAGCACAGGACCGGTGTCAATACAGTAATGTCGACAATATCCCAGGATCAGGGATCTCGACGTACCTTGATAGAAACCTTCCCTGCAGAGACAGCCCGTAAGATCAAATGATCCAGTCAAGAGACTGAATTGCCCTTGGTTTTAGTGCCCTTAAAGGCCAAAAAAAAAGCACTAGGTGTCTTGGCCTCCAGAGATCGAATGGGAGAGCATGGCACCAGGCAGCTTGCAGTTGCGTCACCCGAGTGCTCGACCCTAAGTTGAGAGCACCCTTGGCAATGATCGCGCAAATGTGATGTGGCAACTACGTCCTTGTACAAGTGCTGAGGGTAGTCCTGAGAAGTCGCCTGTTTCAATTCCTTATTGCGGTCTCACCGTGTGGGAAGATCTCAAGTCATAGACCGTACTCGGTGTGTATTTATATCGGAACAAATACCTTTTCAGGGTTTGCAGTGAGAAGGTATGAGGACCCCTTCCCTGTAGTATGCAACATCCCTACTTCATGAACACTGGAAGATTGGAAGTAGCACTAACTCCTACTGATTGATCTTCTTAGATTTCAATGACTTCTTCTTCAGCCAAGAAGTAGCAGCATTCGCAGGTTGGGATGACGGCAGACCATTCTGTACGAGACCGAGAGCAGTGTACAGATATTTCTTCCCACTGTGGGATAGTTTTCTGGCAAATTGCTTCTCTCTTTCTCCCATGAGTGAGAAAGAGAGATTGGTCAATCATCAAAGAAGGAAGGAAGATGGGCAGTGGTGAATGTGCTCAGTGGAGTGTGAGACCACTTGTACTGTATACTAAGACACCTTCAGACATGTTGATCCTTGGTACTGCACAGTGCCTCTTACGCACAGACAGATAGATACTATTCTTCCTGGACTTCTTCAATAATGTCTTCTATTTGTTCTCCAAGAAGTTGCAGCGTGAAAACTCTGACATAAATATGACAAAGAAAAGAGAACTCAGGATTTTACCCTCTATGGAGTTATACAAGGTAATGACAACACTCCTAAGGGAGAATAGGCCACAAGGGATTCTTTGAAGAGAGAACACTACCAGGCGATACACCCTTAATATCTTTCTGAGGTTGGGAAAACACTGCTGCAGGGAAATAAGAAAGGCAGCCTCCCTCCCCTTGACGCTTGTTGGCGACACAATCTCCTCCTTCTGATAAAGTAATAGCAATGTCTGTGGAATGCCAACTTCCTTAGGTGCACAGTTAATATCGTAAGGCCAAACTATCGAGAAATGAACAGCAACATACACGGCCTATACAGGAACAAGTATGTTGCATAACAGCAGAAAACTATCCCACATTTACCGTTTATTCAGAAAACTACTGCACACCCTTGTCTTCCTCCTCTAACATATCCCTAGAACATGACGATTTGCAAGCACATTTATCCAATCTAAAAGAAAAAGCTAAAGATTTAAACAGCTTGTTTATGAGGCAAAAGTATATATGTATGTAACTATGCCGAAATGAAAGTGAAGGCTGAGCTGGGTGGGGCATATCAACTCCAATTACAACCAACTTGTTAAAAGTTTAAATGGCTTTTTTTAGCTTCTCCAAAATCACTCTTATTAATGGACAATTGTTTGTATTCTTATAGAAAAAAATTAAGAATAAATTTTACATCACTATATCAAAATTCCTCTCCCACACTGGACCAAGTTCATATGTCAGTCACCCAGACAGGTGATAGGTGTACTCTTGAGCCAGAAGACTACCATCAAACAAGAAATCAGTTACTGGAATATAACTAACGGAATACTGCATATTATTGAACCTTATGATGAAGGCAGGACCATTAGACTTTCATGCAGGATAATTCTTTACAGCCTCTTATTACCCAAATTGAATGCCAAAATTCTTTAAAAGGTGGGAACAAAAACCATTTATGATCTGAAAGTATGTAAGGATTTTAGTATTGAAAGTTTTTCTTACTTCCATGAATCAAACCTGTAAAATGATATTTTCATAATAAAATAAATTTTTGAACATACTTACCCGCTGGTTATATAAGAATGGCTAACGTCCCTGACGCCTCGGCAGAACTATTCAAAACTCGCGGCTAACGCAGGTATACCAGGTGTACACTAGCGCCCCGGTGGACTACAGGTAGAACTACTCCCACTTAATCAGATTTTCCTTGCCCCTTGGTCTCTAGAGGGGAGGAGGGTGGGATTATAACTTATATAACCAGCGGGTAAGTATGTTAAAAAATTTATTTTATGAAAATATAATTTTCAAACATAAAACTTACCCACTGGTTATATAAGAATGGCTGATTGACACCCTTGGTGGCGGGTCCGACACAGCAATTTGATTGAAAATTCACTTAATAGTTACACATAAGTAATATAAGCGGTTCATACCTGATAAGGAAACAGACTGCAATGGTTCTCTGCCTCATTCTGTCCGCTTTCCTTAAAAGATCCAGCGGTCCACCCAGGGGGCTGAAGATCTCTAGGAGCTGTCAAACGGTGCCATAACCTATAACATGACAGGACCTCAACTAATACCCTTCTTCCGGGTGCTCTCAAGGAACAACATGATCACCTGACCAAATCAATAGATTGCGGAATACTGTCGACCAATCTCCACATACAACCATAAAACAACAAGGTTCCAAGAGAAAGAAAAGGGTACTAGGAATTAGGGGATCATAGTGGTAGATCCTTCACCTACTACCGCATTCGCAGCAACGAATGGACCCAAAGTGTAGCAGTCCTCATAAAGAGTCTGAACCTGTTGTAAGTAATGGGATGCAAATACAGACTTACTTCTCCAAAAGGTCGTACAGTATTATGCTTTGCAGAGAACGATTCTGTTTAAAAGCTACTGAAGTAACCACTTCTCTTATTTCATGAGCCTTCATCTTGAGCAGTCTAAGATCCGCCTCATTACACTGTGAATGAGCTTCTCTAATTAAAGGCCTTATAAAAAAGGATAGAGCATTCTTCGACATAGGCTGCGAGGGCTTCTTGACTGCAAACCAGAGTGCCTCCGAGCTGCCTCTCAAGTTCTTTGTTCTGTCTAAATATATCAATAAAGCTCTAACAGGACAGAGCATTTCTTTTATATCATCGCCCACTATGTCATAGAGACTAGTAATTTCAAAAGACTTGGGCCATGGCCGAGAAAGGAGTTCATTCTTGGCCAGAAAACCTTGCTGCAAAGAACATATCACTCTTCCGTTTCTGAATCCAATGCTCTTGCTGAAAGCATGGAGCTCACTGACTCTTTTAGCCGTTGCCAAGCTCACTAAGAAAAGGGTCTTCAAAGTCATATCTTTAAAAGTAGCCTAGTGCAGAGGTTCGAACCTGTCACTCATAAGAAATCTAAGTACTACATCTAAGTTCCAGGCTGGAGATACCTGATGACATTTTTTAGATGTTTCAAAAGACCTAAGTAGGTCTTGCAAATCTTTATTGTTGGAGAGATCCATATTCCTATGTCTGAAAACAGTTGCTAGCACACTACTGTATCCTTTAATCGTCGGGACAGAGAAATTACGCTTATTCCTCAGATCTAAAAGGAAGTCAGCAATCTGTGTTATAGAGGTATTGGACGAAGACACCAAGTTAGCCCTACACCATTCTCTGAATACCTCCCATTTGGACTGATACACCCTAATGGTAGATGTTCTCCTTGCTCTTGCAATAGACTTGGCTGCCTCCTTCGAAAAGCTTCTAGATCTTGCGAGTCTTTCGATAGTCTGAAGGCAGTCAGACGTAGAGCTCGGAGGTTTTGGTGATTTCTTGCCAAATGGGGCTGTCTGAGAAGATCTGCTCTTAACGGGAGGCTTCTCGGCACGTCCACTATCCACTCCATTACCTCCAGGAACCAGACCCTCGACGGCCAGAAAGGAGCAATTAGTCATCCTGGTCCCCTTGTGAGATACAAACTTTTGCACCACTTTGTATAGGATCTTGAAGGGTGGAAACGCGTAAACATCCATGTATGTCCAATCCAACAGGAACGCGTCTATGTGAGCTGCCTCGAGATCCGGTACTGGGGAGCAATACGTTCCCAGTCTCTTTGTTTTGGAGGTTGCAAAGAGATCTATAAGAGGGCGACCCCATAATCGCCACAGCTTCTTGCAAACATCCAGATGCAGCATCCATTCTGTGGACAGAACTTGATCCCTCCTGCTGAGCCTGGCCGCACTCACATTCTTGGCTCCTTGAACGAATCGAGTCAATAAAAGAATCTTCCTTTCCTTTGCCCAAAGGAGTAGAGATCTCGCTAACTTGTACAGAGACTTTGAGTGGGTCCCCCACTGCTTCGCTATGTATGCTAGGGCCATGGAGCTGTCTGCATTGACCTGAACCACCTTGTCCAGGACCAGAACCTCGAATCCTTTGAGGGCTAAGTGCACCGCTAAGAGCTCCTTCTGATTGATATGAAGAGCCCTCTGCTCCTTTGTCCAATGCCCTGAGATCTCTCTTCTTCCCAATGTTGCTCTCCACCCCGAATTTGAGGCGTCTGAAAACAACACAAGGTCTGGGTTCCTCTGCTCCAACGAGAGGCCCTCGCTGATTTTGTGAGCATCGTTCCACCATCGAAGATGTGTTCTGATCGTACTCGGAACGGGAATACTCTCCTTGTTGAGACAGTCTCCCTTTTTCCAATGAGCATTGAGGTGGAACTGAAGGGGGCGTAGGTGCAATCTCCCCAGAGGTACAAACTTCTCTAGAGACGAGAGGGTTCCCAGAAGACTCATCCATTCCCTTACCGTAGTGACTTTCTTCTCCATAAAAGCCTCCAGCCTTAGAAGAGCTGACTGAACTCTTGCAGGCGACAGAGAAGCCAGAAAATCCTGACTCCGAATTTCCATCCCCAAATAAAGGATTTTCTGGGATGGAGTCAGCTGTGACTTCTTTGAACTCGCTAGAAGTCCCAATTCTTTTATCAAATCCAGGGTCAACTTAAGATCCTTCAAACAGCGATCGAACGAGGGAGCTCTTATCAACCAATCGTCCAAGTACAGGGAGGCTCTGATGCCCCTCGAGTGCAGCATGCTCACCACATTCATCATTAGTTTTGTAAAAATCAGAGGAGCTGTGCAGAGGCCAAAACATAAGGCTCGAAACTGGAAGACGTCCTTCCTGTATACGAACCTCAGATAATGTCTGCAGCTTGAATGTATCGGAACATGGAAATAAGCGTCCTGGAGGTCCAATGATACCATCCAGTCACCTTTCCTCACCGCTGCCAGTACAGTCTTCTGGGTCTCCATGGTGAATTTCGAGTTCTGGACGTAGCGTTTGAGGGCGCTCACATCCAGAACCGATCTCCATTGAGAACTAGGAACAAGCGGTTGTAAAACCCTGGAGACTCCAAATCCTGCACCCTTTCTATCGCTCTCTTTTCGAGCAGAAGCGACACTTGAAGGTGCATGACTTGCCTCTTCGGTTCTCTCTTGTACTTAGGGGAAAGATCCACAGGATCTGCGGCTAAAGGAGGTTTTGATATAAACGGAATTTTGTATCCTTCCTTTAGAAGACGTACGGACCAAGGGTCCGCTCCCTTCTTCTCCCAGGCCTGCCAGAAGTTGTTTAGCCTGGCTCTCATTGCTGCTTGAAGGGGAGAGCAGTCAGACCCTGCCTCGACTGGGCTTGGCTCCTCTTTTCCTTTGCTCCCCTGCCTCTGGTTTGAAAGTACTTCTCCCTGTAGGTTTACCTCGAAAGGGCTGAGCAGAATGAGAATATGATGTCCCCTCCTTAGTTCTACAAGAAGAGAAGGATGTAGGCAAAACCTTACTGGTTGTTTTAGTAACCAAATCCTGAGTAGTCTTCTGAGTTAAATTTGCAGCCACTTCCTTAACTAAATCCTGCGGAAAAAGAGCCGAAGACATGGGTGCAAAAAGCAACTCCGATCTCTGACATGGAGTGACCCCCGCAGAGAGGAAGGAACACAAAGTAGCTCTTTTCTTTATAACCCCTGCAGTAACCAAAGCAGACAGCTCGTTAGAACCATCCCTGACTGCCCTGTCCATACAAGACATAATTTGGATAAGACTACTTGTGTCTGCGTCCTTCATCTCGGTTACTCTTCTGCTTAAGGCTCCCAGTGACCAGTCAAGTAAATTAAATACCTCAAACGCTCTGAACAATCCTTTCAAGAGATGGTCAAACTCCGACATTGACCACCACACTTTAGTCTTTCTCATGGCCAGGCGACGGGAAGAGTCCACCAGGTTTGAGAAGTCTCCCTGCGCAGACGCCGGAGCTCCCAAACCCAAGACCTCCCTCGTCTCATACCAAACGTTCGACTTAGAAGCTAACTTGGCTGGTGGAAAAGCGAAGCATGTCTTGCCCAGAGCTTTTCTTGAATCCATCCATGCTCCCATTAATTTCAATGCTCTCTTAGAAGAGTGGGAAAGCACCATTTTTGCATAAAAGGAAGCCTTCGCTGCCTTGCCTAAGGTAAACTCAGAAGGGGGAAATCAACTGGTGTAAAATTGTCTGGAAATAATACCGAGAAGACTAGCATTAGTTTTTTGAAGTCCACCGAATGTTGAGGTGGTTTCTCCTCTCCCTCCGAGATATCCTCCAATTGTTCCTCGTGAGAGAGAACCTCAACCGGATCTTCTTCTAACAATTCAGAGACTGGAGCTGTGCTTTGACCCAAACGTTGATCTTCCTGTGCAGGCGCATCAGTGGCGACATGGGCGCGCTTGCATTGTTCCATATCCACATCCAATTGACAGTTATTCGCCTTGCGTTTGCTGTCACGATTGATTTTATAATAGGATGAATCTAGCTGGCACTGCCGCTCCGCCGCGTCACGCTCCCGTGCTGGCGCTCTACCCATTCATGACTCGACTGGCGTGGGTCGTCACACTGGCGCTTGGCGCCTTCATCAATTAACTTCTGAGCCTCGTCACGCTGCCGCTCAGGCTCAGCTTGCGCCTCGCGCCTATTCCCATCCTGCCGCTTCACAGCTCGCTCCGCCATTTAGCGAACGTCATCACACTTAGACTGACGATCGGCTGTATGCTCTTTTAAAAGCTGCTGTGAAACAGAGCTCCGCCGAGACAAATCTACCTCAACCTGCCGCTGAACAGTGATACAGGGAGACCATCTGTGCGATATCACGTCAGCCCCAGAGACAACAGGCCGCCTTGGCGACAACGGGTCTCCCACCGAAGACTGACGCCCAGCCTCACTGCCAACAGCCGGTTGATAAGACTGCGTCATCGACGATAGCTGTTGTTTCATATTCAACAACATAGCCCACCTTGGATCGTCTTGAGGAGATAATTGTGTAGCCTTTTCTATAGCGAATTCATCCTCTTCATCGCTCTCTAATCCCAATCCAAAGGGAGAGGCGGAGCATGAATCGTCACACCCGAACCAGAAATTAACTCCGCATCCGAATCAATTACTCTATCTCCATCGGAACCCACATTCGTGCGCTTTGCAGGTGAACACTCATCAAGGGACCGACCCCATTCCGGTGTTTCCCAATGACTACAGCCCGGCTGTTGCAGGGAGGAAACGTGCCGCTGTTCCACTGACTGAATTTTCCTCTTAATCGGTCTAGAGGCTTTACGCCACTTATCGTCACGTGACCCTTTATCTGAAGAGGGGGACAAAGCATTAACCTTACTTCTTCTATAGTGAGGGTGAGCGAACTGAGCTACGTTAACAGGATCACTCGAGGGAACGTCTACGCGATTGATGGAGCCTCTCGTTCCCTTTCGCCCTTCGACATAACTTCTCCCCTTCTGGGAGCTTGCCAGAGGTCTTAGGCTAGGCGAACGACAGGATCGCGCAGGTGCGCCCTCCACAACACTTAACACAATCGTCGAACTATTAACACTTGATTGATCACTAGCATGACCACTTTAAAGTAAATTAATTTCTGACATCATCTGTTTTTTGTCCACCGCTAAAAATTCAACCCTCATACCAAGAGCTTGAATTGCGGACATCATCTCCCTCATCGTAGGTTCTTTAGGATCTTGATTTACCACTACGGGGGAAGAAATAGGATTAATGACATCAGACCTAGATAAATCCACAGAACGGGAAGAACTACGTCTAATTCTCTCTTTTCTAATCCTATCTTTTTCTAATTTCTGAGTATAACGCCCATAAGCTACCCCCTAACTTTCCGTTAACGAAGAACATTCTTCTTACCGATCCCCATAAGCACACAATTTCCCCCTACATTTAACACAAATTGTGTGCGGATCAACAGAACCTTTAGGAAGGCGAGTCTGACAACCCTTACTACACTTCCTATAAACAGGGGAGGGGTCGCCATATTGAAAAGTGACAAGAGAAAATTAAACAATAACAAGGGTCAAAATAACTAAATAGCCTCAAAATAATAATGATTTCAAGAATATTTGAAAAGGAAATTACGAAAACGAAGGCCAAAAACAAAAAGACAGAGTATATCACCAAATAAACCGTCCGATTGAATGTAAATAGCGAGTGAATTTTCAACGTTCTGACCAGTATGGTCGGACGAGAAAATCTGATTAAGTGGGAGTAGTTCTACCTGTAGTCCACCAGGGGGCTAGTGTACACCTGGCATACCTGCGTTAGCCGCGAGTTTTGAATAGTTCTGCCGAGGCGTCAGGGACGTTAGCCATTCTTATATAACCAGCGGGTAAGTTTTATGTTTAATATTACAGTATAAACTTAATACTGTACACTTCCATAGGTGGGGACCAATCCAAAATTATATAGAAAAACAACCCAGTCTCCCCTTTCAAAAAAAAAAAAAAAAGAAAAAAAAATGTACCAACCACAAAAATACACACCTCATACAAAACATTTTACCTCATTTCTAGAAGTCACCTATGTCCCGTAAGCAGAGACCCAACTTATACTAATGTATATCGTTACTGAGATCATAATTGAAATTGGAGGCAGTACAGTGGGATACATAAAAGAACAAATTACCTATGAAAGCAGGATGCTAGGAGCACAAGAGCTCCAACAGAGAGAATAGCTCAGTGAGGAAAGGAAAAAATCAAGATTAGTGTGCCTGGGTGTACCCTCAAGCAAGATTCTAACAAGACAGTGGAAGACAAAGATACAGAGGCTATGGCACTACAAAAGACCAACTTTTGAGTGTCCTCCTTGAAGAGCGGCTTACCATAGCTAGAGACTCTTCTACCCTTATAAAGAGGAAAGTAGCCACTGAACCATTACAATGCAATAGTTAACCCCTTGGATGAATTTTTCTAATGGAGAATTACTTGAGAAAATTCTACCTTACATAAGAACAGAACCTTCTTTTAATGAAAGACAAGTGAATTAGCAACTTATCCAGCACCGACTTACTGCTTTGGGATTCAAAAACAAATAGCCAACCCCGAAAAAGGAGGATTCGCCTGTAGACTTAATGTGAACATGTACAAGAAGCATCAC
The DNA here is from genome assembly GCF_036898095.1 of Palaemon carinicauda. Taxonomy (NCBI): domain Eukaryota; kingdom Metazoa; phylum Arthropoda; class Malacostraca; order Decapoda; family Palaemonidae; genus Palaemon; species Palaemon carinicauda. The sequence goes on along the minus strand of NC_090726.1, from coordinate 49,833,684 downwards.
TCAATATTTAATTCTGATAACCTAAATGAAGTATATCTTGATTATTTCTTTTATTCTTGTTACCTACATAGAATATACCATTCAATAGCCCTTTACTCCTAGTGAAAGTTCCCAAATTCATTTCAATGAAAACATATTTTACAATACTGTAGTTCAAAACCTACTGTATATTCTGATGAACTAACTCAGATTAAAAGATAAAAGTATTTTTATTCTTTGTAAAAGATTATATTCTGAATATATGATTAAAACCTTTATCTGCATTAACCCTTTTACACCCAGCGCTATTTGGAACTTTCCAACCCCTAACCCCCAGGCGTTTTTTTTTCCAGCACATTTTGCAATATAATTTTTTTTTAAATTGCTCGAACAGCCTTAATTTTCGTCATAGAGAGGCCAGGTTAGTCTCATTATTTTGGAAAATGCCTGAAGTTTCTCATAAAGTTATCAAAAATATGCAAAAAATGTAAAAAACAGTTTTTAGCAAGGACGTATCGGTACGTCCATAGGGGTAAAGGGACGAGTTTTGTGAAACGTACCAGTACGTCCATCGGGGGTAAAAGGGTTAAAATAAAAGTCCACTAAACTGCAGTTTTCCACATTGGAAAAGGCGATGGACTCAACTAATGGGATAACATTCATTGGTGTACAAAATGTAAGGAATTGCTCAAATGAGGGTGAATCAGAACGTGGAAATAAATACTGTTTAAACCTATCGAAAACATTGTCTTCACTTTTTACTGCCAATAATACTGAAGCTGGCAACTCCAGGGAAAAATATCTTACCCCTGTAAATTTGAGTTTGTCGACCTCAAGAACATTATGACCAGAAATGGATTTTCATTATAAAATGAAATTTTATTGCATACTTACTGAACAATTATATAGCTGTAGGTTCCCTACAACGGCAGACATTAGATTAAAAAATACCGCAGTGGCGCCGCCATCGCTGACATAGGTGACGTCATCTCCCTCCACTCGGGGGAGCTACAGGTACAACTGTCCAGGCAACAACAATTCATTCTGCCCAGCCATCCACTAGTGGGGAAGAGGGAGGGCTTTAATTAATAATTGTTCGGTAAGTATGCAATAAAATGTAATTTTATAATGAAAATCCATTTTTATTGCAGTGTCTTACCGAACAATTATATAGCTGATTACCCATTGAAAGGATGGGGGGGGGGGACTGTGGATGTAAGTTTTACTTCAACAATTGTATACGATTCTTGAAAATAAAGTATATCCAAAAGCACTGTTAGTGCCTGTTGTACCTTATCTTGTAAGAGAGCTACTGCAAGAGAAAACTGCCTCTGGTCGGCGCTCATCTTACATAGTAGAAGGCTTGGAATATGACCAATGGGTGCCTCTACTTGGAGTAGAAGATCCTCTTAGTCATGGTGTTCACCGCTGACTGAACGAATGAATGAATGAATGATTTAAAGTTTTCAGGCATCCTGACACCTAAGGTCATTGACGCCGGTAACATTTAATTTATGTATACAAAAATAAAAAATGAGATAAAATAAAAAATTAAAGAGTATTCAATTAAAATCATAAAAATTGAAAATTAAAGAGTATTCAATTAAAATCATAAAAATTGAATGTCATAAAAGTTAAATATTTTTCAGAAGACCTGCTTCTGAAAGAAATCTAAAAATGCCACTTGCATGGTAGGACACATCATTTCCAAGAATCTTGGCAAGGATGAACCTGCCACCCTCACCTCGAGCCTCAAACAAATATCTATTCTGCAAGTTGTTATATAATTGGGGCATTCGGTCAACAAATGCCTTACTGTTAGAGGTACTAAACAGTTGTCACAATACGGTTGGTGTTGGCCCTTCAGCAGAAACTCATGTGTCAACCGAGTGTGACCAATACGGAGACGACAAAGAGACGTCTCCCATTTTCGGGGCATCATATTATACCTCCAAGGAGATATAACATTTGTTACCTCTCGTATTTTATTCCCATCTAGGCTATCCCATTGCTGTTGCCATTTATTGCAAACCAATTTCTTGATGTCAGGTAAGAAATCATTACAGGCAATGGGATACCTTCTTGGCAGCAACTCGGATGCAGCATTCTTAGCCAGTAAATCTGCCTTCTCATTCCCACACACACCTACATGTGCTGGAACCCAACAAAAGTGAACTGTTATACCTCTCCGTCCAATAATAAAAAGCCATTCTAAAATCTTTAAAAATGTTATTTTCATTAGTAAAATAAATTTTTGAATATACTTACCCGATAATCATGTAGCTGTCAACTCCGTTGCCCGACAGAATTCTACGGGAGGGATACGCCAGCTATCACTACACTAGAAGGGGGTGTACTCACAAGCGCCACCTGTGGCCAGGTACTACAGTACTTGTTGTTGACGCCACCTCACTTTTTCCTCGGTCCACTGGTTCTCTATGGGGAGGAAGGGTGGGTCAATTAAATCATGATTATCGGGTAAGTATATTCAAAAATTTATTTTACTAATGAAAATAACATTTTTCAATATTAAACTTACCCGATAATCATGTAGCTGATTCACACCCAGGGGGGTGGGTGAAAAACCAGTGTACAAGACTAAAGGATAGCTAAGTATCCCGTATTTCATATAATCAGTTATCCACAATAACAATGAAATAATAAGTACCTGGTAAGGAAGTCGACTTGAACCGTTACTCTGCCTTTAATAAGATCGTCTTCCTTACTGAGCGCAGCGTTCCTCTTGGAAGGCTGAATCAACTCAAAGGTGCTAAAGTATCAAGGGCTGCAACCCATACTAAAGGACCTCATCACAACCTTTAACTTCGGCGCTTCTCAAGAAAGAATTGACCACCCGGCAAATCAACAAGGATGTGGAAGGCTTCTTAGCCGACCGTACAACCCATAAAAAGTATTCAAGAGAAAGGTTAAAAGGTTATGGAATTATGGGAATGTAGTGGCTGAGCCCTCGCCTACTACTGCATTCGTTGCCACGAATGGTCCCAGGGTGTAGCAGTACTCGTAAAGAGACTGGACATCTTTGAGATAGAATGATGCGAACACTGACTTGCTTCTCCAATAGGTTGCATCCATAACACTCTGCAGAGAATGGCTCTGTTTGAAGGCCACTGAAGTAGGCACAGCTCCCACTTCATGTGTCCTTACCTTCAGCAAAGCAAGGTCTTCTTCCTTCAGATGAGAATGTGTTTCTCTAATCAGAAGCCTGAATAGTAAGAAACTGAGTTCTTAGAACTTGGAAAAGAAGGTTTCTTGATAGCACACTATAAGGCTTCTGATTGTCCTCGTAAAGGTTAAGACCTTTTTAGATAGTACCTAAGAGCTCTAACTGGGCAAAGTACTCTCTCCAGTTCATTCCTCACCAAGTTGGACAGGCTTGGGATCTCGAACGACTTAGGCCAAGGACGTGAAGGAAGCTCGTTTAGCAAAAACCGAGCTGCAAGGAACATGTAGCCGTTTCAGATGTGAAAACAATGATCCTGCTGAAGGCGTGGATCTCACTTACTCTTTTAGCTGTTGTCAAGCACACGAGGAAAAGAGTTTTTAATGTGAGGTCCTAAAAAGAGGCTGATTGGAGAGGTTCAAATCTTGATGACATAAGGAACCTTAGGACCACGTCTAGATTCCAGCCTGGAGTGGACAACCGACGTTCCTTTGAGGTCTCAAAAGACCTAGGGAGGTCCTGTAGATCTTTGTTGGTGGAAAGATCCAAGCCTCTGTGGCGGAAAACCGCTGCCAACATACTTCTGTAACCCTTGATCGTAGGAGCTGAAAGGGATCTTACTTTCCTTAGATATAACAGGAAGTCAGCAATCTGGGTTACAGTGGTACTGGTTGAGGAAACTGCATTGGTCTTGTACCAGCTACGGAAGACTTCCCCTTGAGACTGATAGATTCTGAGAGTGGATGTTCTCCTTGCTTTGGCAATCGCTCTGGCTGCCTCCTTCGAAAAGCCCCTAGCTCTTGAGAGTCTTTCGAAAGTCTGAAGGCAGTCAGACGAAGAGCGTGGAGGATTGGGTGTACCTTCTTTACGTGAGGTAGACGTAGAAGGTTCACTCCTAGAGGAAGAGTCCTGGGAATGTCGACCAGCCATTGCAGTACCTCTAAGAACCATTCTCTCGCGGGCCAGAGCGGAGCCAACCAACGTCAGCCGTGTCCCTTTGCGAGAGGAGAACTTCTGAAGTACCCTGTTGACAATCTTGAACGGCGGGAATGCATACAGGTCGAGATGGAACCAATCCAGCAGAAAAGCATCCACGTGAACTGCTGCTGGGTCTGGAATCGGAGAACAATACAACAGGAGTCTCTAGGTTATCGAGGTAGCAAACAGATCTATGGTTGGCTGACCCCACAGGGCCCAAAGTCTGCTGCAAACATTCTTGTGAAGGGTCCACTCTGTGGGGATGACCTGACCCTTCCGGCTGAGGTGATCTACCATGATATTCATACCGCCCTGAAAGAACCTCGTTACCAGCGTGAGCTTTCGATCTTTAGACCAGATGAGGAGGTCCCTTGCGATCTAGAACAACTTCCACGAAAGAGTCCCTCCCTGCTTGAAGATGTAAGCCAGGGCTGTGGTGTTGTCAGAGTCCACCTCCACCACTTTGTTAAGCTGGAGGGACTTGAAGTTTATCAAGGCCAGAATAACCGCCAACAACTCCTTGCAATTGATGTGAAGTGTCCTTTGCTCCTGATTCCATGTTCCCGAGCATTCTTGTCCGTCCAAAGTCGCACCCCAGCCCGTGTCTGATGCGTCCGAGAGGAGACGGCGGTCGGGTTTCTGAACAGCCAAAGGTAGACTTCCTTGAGAAGAAAGCTGTTCTTACACCACGCGAGAGAAGACCTCCTCTCTTCGGAAACAGGAACTGAGACCGTCTCTAGCGTCATGTCCTTTATCCAGTGAGCAGCTAGATGATACTGAAGGGGGGGGAGGTGGAGTCTCCCTAACACGATGAACAGGGCCAGCGATGAAAGTGTCCCTGTTAGACTCATCCACTACCTGACTGAGCATCGGTTCCTTCTCAGCATGCTCTGGATGCATTCTAGGGCTTGGAAGATCCTTGGGGCCGACGGAAAAGCCCGAAAAGCTCGACTCTGAAGATCCATACCCAGGGAGACAATGGTCTGGGATGGGACGAGCTGAGACTCCTCAAAATTGACCAGGAGGCCCAGTTCCTTGGTCAGATCCATAGTCCATTTGAGAATCTCCAGACAGCGACGACTTGTGGGAACTCTTAAAAGCCAGTCGTCTGACGGAGCCGGACACAAGATCATGGTACTGCTGCACAGTCTGTGAACTGTCAACCATGGGGAAGCGAGGAAGTACAGTGACAACCCGAAGCTGTCTAGACTGTCTGGGTCGTACAGACAACTCCTTATCGGGTTGCTGAGGTTGCCGCACTGCGTCACAACAAGTCACTTCTGCTGGTTGTTGAACGTCTTCCCAGTGACAAACTGACTCCGTAAACAAAAAAATCCTCTAACAAGGACTAAGCTTGGACTGCATGTCTTGCAACACAGCTCAAGGTCTATGGGAGCAGGTGTGGTAACAGACGGGATTAGCGACTGAAGTGGAACCATTACCTTCCCTGGAAGCATGTTATGCTTAAATAAAAGTCCATAGGAGGCTACGCAGCTAAAGGCTCCTCTCCAAATGACAGAGTCCTCAAGGGAATATCAGAAGGAGGGAGAAAAGCACTTTCTCATCTACAGGGACCATATCCGAGAAAAGCTAAGTTCTCTCAGTGAGGGTTTCACTGGTGCAAAAGCAGCAGACTAGAAGGCAACGTTATGAAACTGCTTGACAGTCTAGTGAGTTGGCAACAACCAAAGATGTGTGACTGAGAAGCATGCGGTAAGGTATGCAGAGCATGTTGTATGCAGAGCATGCTGTATGCAGAGCATGCTGTATGTAGAGCATGCTGTAAGGTAAGCAGAGCGTGTTGCATGGCGTGTAACATTTCTCAGAAATTCCATGACCAGTGCTAGAGTGAGTAATATCGCATTACTGTCCATTGAAAGTGCACGTGCCGAGGGAATTGATTTAGACTGTTTTGTTGATGAATTTGATAGGCGGCATGATAATCGTAGAATTAAGCTGCACTAAATGTACTATAATCTACTTCACCTCAGGAAAGGGAAACTCGCCCTGTTGGCAACACTGCACTACTTCATGCATGCTCGCATGGGGTTTTAATATCAACATAATATTTACCTTACATTCATAACTCATGATTCATTTTTGTTTTGAAGATATTTTTGCCATATTTTGTGATTTTGTTAAAAATATATTGCAAGGAATACAAATATATTTTTATATTAAGTAATACAAATAACCTCCATTATCATAATGTTTGTGTAGGCATACATGTATATGATTACAAATGCAAGTTATGAAAGTAATGAGGTGTTATTATTGTCATTTGTTATTTCCAAGTTGAATGGGAAGAGGCTCAAGTTGAGGAGAAAGTGGCAGATGCATGCGTTGAGGTGGCTGACTCATAGCATGAGGTAGCTGCCTCAAGAGTTGCGCTTGCTGTAAGGGTTGCGGATGCGCAGTAGCAGGTTCCTGAGGAACGAGTTGAGGTTCCTGAGGTGTGAGCTGCGAGAGTTGAGGTAGCGACTGCGCAGAACGCAGTTCTTGTCTCGCGAGTTGAGGTTCCTGAGGAGCTAGCCTAAGGAGTTGAGGCTCTCGCCTTGAGGAGGGTTGAGGTCGCTGCAGCGAGTGCTGAGGTGGCTGCCTCATGGATGGAAGAGGTTGTCGTACCTCAAGAGATTGTTGCCTCGCTGGTGGAACCGCAAGCGGAAGCGGAGGAAGTAAGGTATAAGATTCCTGCTCCCATTGCTGAGGTTGCCTTAAGGAAGGCGGAGGTTGCTGCACACCGCTGGTAACTGGCAACTCAGAGCGGTAAGGTATCCTGAGGAACCTCAACATCGTACGCCTGGCAGACTGGACTGCGGTGAGGCGGAGCGATCGCAGGAGGAGGTGTAACCTTCTCAGCCTGAAACTCACGCATTAAGACCGCAAGCTGCGACTGCATGGACTGCAGCAAAGTCGTCTTGGGATCAACAGACGATAAGGTCTGTTGAGGCAAAGCCTTAATAGAAGATGAGGTCTGTTGAGGCATCGCCTTACCTCTCTTAGGAGGTGTGCAGTCACCTGATGACTGCGGAGAGTCAGAGCTAACTCAATGACTGCATCAGGGTTGTTGAACTCTAGAGGTCTGGACTTTACGTTTAAGAGGTCTTGAGACCTGAATCCAGCGTTTTCTCCCCGAAATTTCTTCTGCAGACGAGCAAAATAAGGGCTCAATCATCTGCGGGTGGGAGTGACGGTCTCTGTAAGACACGCCCGCAACCACCGAGGATACTTCTGTGCGCCGATCAAGGCCTGCCGAACCCTTTTGCCCTTCGACATTGCTTCTCCCCTGGGATTGGGAGCTTGCAAGAGGTCCCGGACTGGGAGGACGACTGGCACGCACAGAAGTACCCTCACGCACAACACTGACACACTTTGCGCTAATCACTTATCACTTTTGAATTTCTGTTTGCACTTATTTCACTGAACTCGAAACTTTAAGTGCTTTGAACCTGAAACACGCAATTCTATCCTTCCTTAAAAGTTAGTAATTGCGAAAACAGAATTACAATGTAACAGAAAAATCTAATGAAAGATAAATAATTCAGTGGCTGGAAAGAGACTAAACACTAGATCAAATAAACTACGTTTAAAATCTCTCACCTCATAAAGCTTGAGAACAGGAATAAACTCAAGAAACGTTTACCTTCTTCCCCTAAAGAGACTAGGGAGAAGAGCAAAAACGATAACAACGTTACTCGCTTGAACGAAACGTTTATCCAGCTCTCTCTCCCTCCGTCTCTATCTCTCTCTCTCTCTCTCTCTCTTGACTTAGAACCTGAGAGAAGAGCCCAATCATATATATCGTTAAAACATATTATTGTTAAAGGAAAAAAACTGAAATATTTCCCAAATAAAAAGTTCCTTTATTAGAATAAAAACCATTAAGCTAAAAAAGAATGAACAAAACGTTAGAAACGGTTACTCTTACTGCAACGTGACACCGTGAAAATTCTCTCTCTATCGTAACGATAGAGCGCAAGTTGAACGTTCTGAACGTCAACAACTGCAGAGACAAAACAAAACGTTAGTTCAACTTTGAAAACAGTACGAGACTATCAAAGAAATTCTTTCAAAAACATTAAAATAGCATAATATGTTAACAGGTAAAACCGAAATGACGGGCTCAAGTTAAATAACTTCGGTACAAGAAAAGACCGCCTACTATTAGGAAAGGTCGAACATAAACAAATATAAAAATTAATTTTAATAAGTTTATAAAAAAAAAGGAAGTTAATCGAAGAGGCCTAAAAAAGGCGGAGAGATATAAAATAAATCTATAACTTTGTTAAGCAAAATTAAGAAAGAGAGTCTATACTCTCTTAGACACCAACACTTCCGTCTAAGGGAAGGGTCGGCCATTTAAAGGTGAAAGAGAGTTCATACTCTCTTCGTCACCATAATTAATCAAATTAATTCCAAAAGCTAACTAAGCTAATATAGAAGTTTCCAGTATAGCGAATAGCTGCAAATTTTAGAGAAATACTTCACCAAACCGTGAACAATACTCCAAAATCATAAGCGTATCCAAGAACGTCTTGCCGGAAGCACGACAGAGGAAAAAGTGAGGTGGCGTCAACAACAAGTACAGTACTGTAGTACCTGGCCACAGGTGGCGCTTGTGAGTACACCCCCTTCTAGTATAGTGATAGCTGGCGTATCCCTCCCGTAGAATTCTGTCGGGCAACGGAGTTGACAGCTACATGATTATCGGGTAAGTTTAATATTGAAAACTAGAGGGTTATTAGAATTAAAAACTTCTATAGCTTGAAGGACACTCCTTGCATCACTAAAAATTGTAAAATTACCCTCCTTCTCCAATGCTATTTTCTCAATGGCGGTTAATATGCCATACAGTTCCACAGTAAATATGGAAGCGGTCAGAGGAAGTGCACCTCTACAATTAAAACTATTACTATGTAACCCAAATCCAACGCCAGCATCAGATTTGGAGCCATCAGTATAGATAAAAGTTGATCCTCTATGTTCTTTAACATGTTCATTAAAAAGAGACCTGGCTTCTAGGTCTGACATATTCTTCTTATCTCCTATAAAATATTTACAAAAAGATATCTCTGGTAACTTCCATGGAGGCGTTGATGATACCTTGAATGGAAGTACCTTACATCTAATTATATCCAGACTGTTTAATAATTGTTTCACCCGAAAGCCATAGGGTTGAGGAGATTTTGGGTGCATTTCAAAGTATGTTGGGTGCCTTACAAGGCTTGCAGTCTGAAAGGCTAAAGAATTAGGGAGTCTTTGCAATCTAAACCAATACCGAAGAATAGAAGACATCCGGTAAAGGTCTAGTGGTAACTCTCCAGCATCAACAAGGAGACTTGGGATAGGTGATGTTCTGAATGCTCCCGTGGACAATCTAATACCTGCATGATGTATTGAATCTAATATTTTCAACCGGCTTGGGGTGGCTGAAGAGTATACCTCACAACCATAACTAATTTTGGAAAAAATCAAGGCCTTGTATAATTTTAAAATAGTATTGCGGTCTGCCCCCCATGATGTATGGGACAATACTTTTAAAATATTCAGAGCTTCAACACATTTAGCTTTTAGCACTTTTAGGTGAGAAACCCATGTAAGTCTACAGTCAAATATGAAACCTAAAAATTTGGTTTCCGATACACATGGGATCCGTTGACCTTTAATGTATATATCCGGGTCTGGATGTGCTCCCCGGATACGACAGAAATGTACGATAGTAGTTTTACTTGTCGAGAACTTAAATCCATTCATATTGGCCCACTGGATAATTTTGTCAATCGAGAGCTGTAGTTTTCTCTCAACCGTTGCCATTCTGGCTCCAGCAAATGATATGGAGAGATCATCCACAAATAATGTTGAGAGAACATCCTGGGGAATGGCTGAGGATATCCCATTAATTGCTAGTGCAAAAAGGGTTACTCTCAGCACACTACCCCGAGGAACTCCTTCTTCCTGGCACTTTCTGATAGAGCTTCCCCAACTCTCACTTGAAAAACTCTATGTGAAAGAAATGCCTGAATAAATAGTGGCAGCTCTCCTCTCAATCCGATTTCATGAATGGTTTTAAGTATACCATATCTCCATGTGGTATCATATGCCTTTTCAAGGTAAAAAAAATACTGTAACATGGTGCTGTTTGGAAGCAAAGGCTTCACAAATAGAAGACTCAAGTCGTATCAACACATCAGTCGTTGAGTGCATTTTTCTGAATCCACATTGAATCGGTGATAAAATACCTTTCTTTTCAAGGTACCATATCAGCCTTGCATTGACCATCTTCTCCATGATTTTACATAAACAAGATGTCAATGCAATAGGACGATAGTTTGCTGCTAAAAACTTGTCTTTACCGGGTTTTAAAAAGGCTAAAATAATGGCTAGTTCCCAAACACTTGGGTAACTATGATCATGCCATATGCTATTAATAATGCTTAAAATAAATAGCTTTGTATTAAAATGTACATGTTTAATCATTGCATATGGAATTCCATCGGGTCCAGGGGCTGTATTGTTGCAATGAGCTAGTGCGGAATCAAATTCTCTTTCAGTGAAAGGAGAATTACAAGACTCTTCCCTTCTTGTTCCAAAATCTAAAATTTTCTTTTCTTCAACGCTCCTATACTGGTGACCAGGGGCTCCTACACACTTGCTGGATACATTTGAAAAATGACTAGCCAGGGCATTGCTAACATCATTTGCTTCAGTTACATACTGACCATTCACCTTCAACACTGGTGGTGGGTTGGGGGTGAATTTGCCAGCTATCTTTTTTACTTTCCTCCACACAGCAGATGGTGGTGTTCTACTGTTAATGGAGGAAACAAAAGACATCCATGACTGGCGCCTTGCTTCTTTCATGGCACGACGGAACTGTGCTCTACATTTCTTGTACATAATTAAATTCTCATCAGTTCGGAGTCTACGCAATCGTGTTAGAGATCTTCTTGTGGCTCTGTGGAGGGCAGTTAGTTCTGAAGACCACCACGGGACTGGTCGTTGTTTGAATAACCCTGTTGTTTTGGGAATTGAATTGACTCCTGCTGTATGGAGAGTTCCATTCAGTAAGTCTATGGCATCATCGATATTTTCAACCTGTTCAGCATCCCCCTCAATTTCGCTTAGCTCACGAAACTTTTCCCAGTCCGCCTTGTCAAGATTCCATCGTGGCGATCTCTGTAAAGGTGGACCATTGTTGGTGTTTATAATGATTGGTGCATGATCACTGGTATGCCAATCATCTAATGTCCTCCAATCAAAATCAAGAAGACAGTTAGAGCTTGCAATTGAAAGGTCAATGCATGACAACGTACCTGTCTGAACATGGAAGTGTGTGGGCTCTCCTGTATTAAGGAGTCCCACATCCTCATTCTCCACAATTGATGAGATAATATTGCCCCTTGTGTTTGCTACGATATCACCCCATAAAGGATGTCTACCATTCATATCTCCCAGTAAGAGAAATGGTTGAGGGAGTTGTTGAATGACCTCTACTAAGTCATCATATAAAATAATATCATTTGGAGGTAAGTACAGAGAGCAAATTGTATATTTTCTCCCTATATCAATTTGTACAACAACTGCCTGCAAGGTTGTACGTATAGACATAGGTATTTGGGGAACATCTCGACGAATGTATACAAGACTTCCGCCATGGCTCTTTGCTTGTTGATTATATGGTGTTCTATAGCTAACATACTCTCGAGGACTAGGAGTGTTAGAATCAAGCATACTTTCCTGTAGACAAACAATTATGGGGGAATGCTCATGAATTAGGAGCTTAAGTTCTTCATATTTCGCCCTCAAACCCTGACAGTTCCATTGCAAAATGGAGGAGAAAACTATGGATTATTTCTGGAAGACATCTTGGATGAGGTCTTCCCATTAGCAGTTTTTAATCTAACATTATTACCTGTAGGTTTCTTCAGAGGTGGTCTTGTTATAATGGGTTTTATGTTTGTGTTTTTCTTTGTATCCTTTTGATCTATTTGTTGAGGTGGATGGTGGACCTCAACTTGAATTTCTGATTTATTCAGTTTATCTTCTGGTCCATTAGAAACATCAACAGACAAAACATCAAATTTATTTGATGTCATAACCTTGACGTTTCTAATGGAGGGTGGAGAGAGAGATGGAGGTCTCTCTCTTTTCCTATTTATCAGTGGTGAGGATTTACCAGGTTTTTGCACCTTCCCTACCACAGGTGCACCTGGTAACTTTGTTTCGGGTGGAACTTCCATCAAATCAGGCAAGGACATGGCCTGAGAGAGGTTAGTACTATTGTTGGTAATGGGGGATGAAGTTTGTATAAAAGTGGGCAGTGTTGCAGTTTTAATACATAGTGGTAAAGCCTTGGAAGGCAATATGCTTACCTTGTCACGTAAAACTCTACTATCATTAGATGATGTATTTCCTTTTTGGGAATTACTGGCAGCACTATGTGGGTTCGATGTCTCCTGTGGTATATTTTCTCTTGATTTCAGTGCATTTGCATAGCTGTTTGGTTTTTTCAGTAGTCTTTTGGCATGTCCTACACTTATGTGTTCTACACTGGATTTGTTGAGGGCTGCTTCTTCAAACTTATAAATCTCGCAGCTCCTGTCAGTGGATTTATGGTTTGAATTGCAATTCAAACAGCTGGGCTCAAGTGTACACTCTCCATGATAGGGACTGGCACAGATGCTACACATTTTTTCATTTTTACAAACTTTAGAAGGATGTCCAAATTTGAAACATTTGAAGCATTGTAAGGGCTTTTGTTTAAAAGGTCAAACTTTTATTCTTTCATTTTCAATATCGATGTGGAAAGGCACATCAGCTTCCTGGAAAGTAAGGATAATCATTGACGTCCCAGGAATCTTATGCACTTTCCACACTGTTAATGGGCACATGGCTAGTATTTCCTCTTCTGTAAATTCATACAGATCTTTATTGAAGACTACTCCCCTTCCGTAACTAAAGTTTAGGTGGGGTTTGACATCTAACATATCCTCATCACTGTTTGTCGTAAGGTTAGACAGTATTACTGATTGCGTGAATGATTTAGCATGGATTAGGAAGCTATTTTTCCCAAAGCGAGATATATCACCTGGTGCAATGGTTCCTACCTTTTTCTGAATTAGTTTGCTAATTTTGAAATAATTCCCATTACTCCCTTTAGGCTCGGCAACAAGCCACATTGGTGGTTTTGGCTTTCTTTGGGGGAGCATAGTTAAATCGATATCTTTCTCAAACCAGTCAGCAGGTCTATATACATCCAAACTGTTTGGTATCTTATCACATAGGGCACCCATGACATTCAAGTTATTAATTTTGATATCATTGATGTTACAAATTGCATTGAATGCTTCTTCATGATTATTATAAGTTATCCATGAATGCCGTTTTTCATTTTCAAGTTTCATTCTAATTTCTTTTATCACTCCATAGCATCTAAATGCTTTATATATCATATCATAATCAGTATTTATTGGAATTTGGGTAACATGAAGGATTCTTAGTTTCCCTTTGTTACCCGACTTAATTGGTTTTGAAACATTAGTAGAGGGGTCCTTTTTTGTTCCTAAGTCGTCAACAGAATTTTCCTTAATTGAATTAGCAGAAGTCGTCAACAGTGCCGGGGGGGAGTCAGCAAATCCAGGGGATGGGGAGTCAGCATTTTAAGGGTCCATATTTAAGGGTGGGATTTTCATGTTTTTTGTTGTTGTTTGGTTGGGGTACCTGCTTGAGAATTATAAGAAAGTATCATACGTTGGAAAGGAAATTTGTATTCTCCACTATCGGCACAATGAGAGTATACTTCCCAGATGGTCCACTCCATACCCTACCCGAAGGATAGCATCAAAACAGATATAGAGGCACAGGTGTAAGCTAAACCCGCCTGTTAGGACTGAGACCAAGGTAATATGGAATCATCCTCCCCATATCTGTAATGATGGGCTTCCGGCCAAAAGCCAAGAGTCCCACCTCAAGGATTGGAACCCCCTGGATTCCGATGACCCAACCCTTGAGAGTAGTTCCGCCAAAAAGGCCCAAACCATCTTTGGGATGGCTGAGATCATCCAATACTCTCATATATAGCTTTGAATGCGAATACCTCCCAACCGTGATCCCTTCTCCCATTCATCTAAGCAGGCAGTAATAACGAATGTGGAAATATCCACGCCATTTAAATAAAATATAAAAAAAAATTGATAAATAAATAAATGAGCAAATAAAATAAATAAATATATATATATGCATACATCTACATATATATATAAGTAAGAAAGATAATAATCATAGAGATAGGACAGCAAGATGAAAGAAAGTTGATAAAATTAGGAGAAGGTCGAAGTAATATTAAGCAGAAGAAAAAGATGAAAGAGAGAAATTTAGATTCGAACTGGGGGAGCGATTTCCCGAAGTTCGAGAGCCCTCTTGCCCGTCACCAAGATTCAGCACGGGAATGAAATGCCTTGATGAAGTCATTGAGCTTCAATGACTTCATCAAGGCATTCTCTCATTAAGAGGGTGACTGAACGAAGATACAAGAAAATATCGCCCTTGCCCTGGGCTAAGACCAGAAATAACCAACATGAAAAACCTGTCACCTACACCGAATTAAAAATCTTTACCCACCAAAACTAACACTAAAATGATTGGTGAGTACTCCAGGTACATTGTACCCCCAGACTTCCCTTTAACTCGCCAACCTTGGTACAAGGCGAAACACAGGCTAGCAGAGGGAACAACCCCCTATGTCGTTCCTCCCAACACCATGCCAGCTACCGAACGCGGACCGAGAAACTTATAATCTTCAAACACTTTTGATTTCTTTCAAATAATACGTAGCAAACACATATTTAGACCTCCCAAAGGGTACTTTGTAGGATAGCGGATAGCAACTAGTTGTGTCGAAAAGTGAGAGAAGTCGCTACCGCTCGAACTTCGTGCGCTTTCTCTCTCAATAAAGGAAACACTGCGTCGTTAGCTACAGAATGTGCTTCTACAATCAACTCTCAGAACACTCGGTTCTGCAGAGATAATATCTCAATGACCACACAGGACATAAGTGTCATTCTTCTTCTTCCTGGCCTATCAAGTCTGTCAGGTTTTTTAGAACAAATTTTCGTGGCCACAGATCAGAAGAGTTGCGCAAATAATGTATGTGCGACGAATCGCAACATTATGCCAAAAGAATTTTGATCGTTGATTAACTGAAATATTTTCTTGAAAGAAAGCAAACATGTTCTCAAACAAAATACAGTGAACCCTCGTTTATCGCGGTAGATAGGTTCCAGACGCGGGCGCGATAGGTGAAAATCCGCTAAGTAGTGACATCATATTTACCTATTTATTTAACATGTATATTCGGACTTTTAAAACCTTCCCTTGTACGTAGTACTGTTAACAAACCACCCTTTAATGTACAGAACACTTAATGCATGTACTACAGCACCCTAAACTAAAACAGGCACAAATATTAAAGGCGATTTTATATCATGCGTTTCCTAAACACCTAAAAAGCACGATAAAAAATGGCAACCAATGTTTTGTTTACGTTCATCTCTCATCATAATGAAGAAACAAACTCATTTAGTGTACACATATATGTATAGGTTAGTTTTTGCATCGATTATATTGATTATACAGTACTGTATGTTGATTTTTTATTACCAATGTTTTAGTTTACGTATTTTTCTTAGGACTTCCAAATGAAATCTTTTTCTTTATGACGCCGCCTGAAACGACGGCGTGTACGCTCAGTAAACAACCACGCTCAGAACAAACAAGGCATTTAACGCGCATGATGATAGTGATAAATAATGATACAGTACATACAGTATTTACAGTAAAAGCATTTACAAAATATGTTACCTTACAAATATAAATTATACAGTATTGTACGTAGCAAAGCAGGAAAACAATTTAAGAGAGAGAGAGAGAGAGAGAGGAGAGAGAGAGAGAGAGAGAGAGAGAGAGAGAGAGAGAGAGAGAGAGAGAGAGAGAGAGAGAGAGAGAGAGAGAGAGAGAGAGAGAGAGAGAGAGAGAGAGATTGTTTTACGTACGTAAATGTAAATTTTAAACAAAAAAAATATGATAGGTTACAACATGTAGACTTTTAAAACCTTCCCTTTAACTTAATGCATACAGTACGTACATTACTAAACTATAAAACAGGCAGTAAGAATATTAAAGTAAAAAATAAAGATTGTTACTGTACTCACCACGAAAGAAGTTGAAGAAAAACTTGAATGGTGATGGCGATGAATTTGCTGCACAGTAGAAATGATGATGATGAAGCTGATGATGTGTTCTACTGTGCAGTCAATGATAGTATTTTACGTCTCTTCAGACGGAGGTGTCTTTTCCTGGGACACCTCTTCAACTTCTTCCTGGGAAACTTCTTCAATTTCTTCCGAAGGCGTACTAGCAGGAGGAACTGGCTCTTTTTTGCGAGGCTGGAAGAACATTGTGATCGGAAGTTGTTGCCGCTGCTTCTTTTTTCGATCCAAGAGCATCCTGTAGGGAGTCATGATGTCATCGACCTTGTTGGAGAATTGCATCGAGCGAACCATATCCTCGTCCCACTCTTGTAACATTTCTTTCGCCTCCTTGATATGGTTGCAGAACTTGGCAAGCCGTTCTAATGTTAAGCCCGTTTCTTCGACATTTTCTTGGGTCTCTTCCTGGGTATCACTCTCTTCCTGGGTATCACTCTCTTCCTCACTTGCCGATTTCGTCAGGTCTTCGAGGTCTGCGTCAGTTAGGGGCTGGGAATGGCAGTCCAACAACTCGTCGACGTCTTCAGTCGTCATGTCGCCAAACCCGTCACCTCCAATTATGGCAGCCAACTGCACAGATTTCCGTATTGCAGAGTGTTGGATTTCCGACGGAGTAAATCCCTTGTCGTCGTAAACAATATCGGGCCACAACTTCTTCCAGCTCGCATTCACGGTTGCAGGTTTCATCTCTTGAAGTGCCTTCTGAATATTCTGCAGGCACGTGGCTATGGTGTACTGCCGCCAGTACGCCTTCAAGTTGAAATCTTCATCCTCGTCATCTTGGGCAGCATCCACACACGCAACGAGGTCCGCCAAGGTATTCTTCGTGTAGAGGGCCTTGAACGCCCTGATAACCCCCTGGTCCATCGGTTGAATTAATGACGTGGTGTTGGGTGGCAGGAACTCAACCTGAATGCCCTCATGCGACAGGTCAGTTGCGTGTCCACCAGCGTTATCCATAAGGAGAAGGATCTTGAATGGCAAGCCCTTCTCTACGAGATATTTGCTGACTCGCGGGATAAAACACTGGTGGAACCAGTTGGAGGTCAGCATCTTCGTAATCCATGCTTTTTGATTATGCATCCAGTACACGGGAAGGAGATTCTTATTTTTATTTTTCAAAGCGCGAGGATTTTTCGACTTATAAATAAGCCCCGGCTTTAACAAAAATCCAGCAGCATTGCCACACATCACGAGGGTAACGCGATCCTTGAATGCCTTAAAGCCAGAGGCTTTGGCTTCTTCTTTGAACAGGTAAGTTCGCGACGGCATTCTCTTCCAAAACAAGCCAGTCTCATCCATAATAAAGACTTGTTCCGGCTTGTATCCACCTTCGGCGATAATATTCTTGAACGTCTGGTTCACGCAAGTTTCAGCAGCGGCAGTGTCAACGGAAGCAGACTCCCCATGCAGGGAAACGCTTTTCAGGGCGAAGCGTTTCTGAAACTTCGCGAACCATCCTTTGCTTGCGGAAAAACGTTTCTGAGGCTGGGAATCAGTGGATGTCCCTGGTTGAGGATCATCTGCATCATCATCATCTTCAGCATGGTTGCCGTCGTCGTCTTTAGGTTCCTTTGCAGCAAAATTCTCATATAAACTCAAAGCCTTTGTTTGGATGGTGTTCGTATCCAACGCTATGTTCTTCTTCCGGCAGTCGGCAATCCACACAGCTAAAGCACCTTCCATGCGTACGATCGTTTTATTACGCGTTGTAACGACTCGCTTCGCTGATCTGCTAAAGGTGATTGCAGCCGTCTTTCTAATGTTCGCCTCGTCCTTTTTGATATAGCGAACGGTGGATTCGTTGATGCCAAAATGGCGGCCGGCGGCCGCGTAACTTCTACCATCTTTTAACATGTCGAGAAGCGTAACCTTCTCAGCTATCGTCATCATCCTTCGGTGGCGTTTAGGCTCACTACCAGCCTTAAGAGAAGCAGAACGCTTGGGAGCCATTACAGTAGGATTTACGTACAGTACTGTAACAAAAAGTTCAACTTAAAAAGGTCGCACACAGCACAGATTAAACTTCACAAACTTAAGAACGTCTACTCAGCGATACGCGGTAAGAGAAAGTGAACGATCCAGCCCCGCGAGAACTTTGATGCTGCGGGTAGAAGATGCGGGCAAAACACCAATCACAGGCTAGATAACAAAACTTGAGTTCTGATTCGTCATCTATCAGCGCTTGAACCAATCACAACCCGTCTTACAGTACTATGATGCGTTGGTTACTCATAGAAGATGCCCCGCGCATACTGAACGTACGTAGATTAAGTACAATACCGTAATAATAATAAATAATGATAATAATACTGTACAGTAATAATAATAATAATAATGATAATAATAATAACAATAATAATTTTATTAACAACAACAACAATAATAATAATAATAACAATAATAATAAAAATTTACGTACGCTATTTTACGCTCTCTCTCTCTCTCTCTCTCTTCTCTCTCTCTCTCTCTCTCTCTCTCTCTCTCTCTCTCTCTCTCTCTCTCTCTCTCTCTCTCTCTCTCTCTCGTACGCTTATTCGAAATGTGATTTTTGCAACAAAGAATATTATTGGATGCAGTACTGTACTACGTACGTATACATACAAAAGATTCATGGAAAAGAAGCACATCCATTACAGTACACAACATTCTAATATGGTATGACTGCATCTGATTTGCATTTCATGTTCGATTTAATTTTACTACGTACTGAATTATCGTATGATCACATTCTCTTTTCGTGTTTTATTTCTTTCTGTGCTGAATTATATATCATATGTAATGCAATGAACAATCAGTAAGAGCAGATATTACTAATTACAGTATTAATGGAATTACAGGTAACAAAATATCGTATTTGGGGGTCTTCAGATTTCGCGGTATTTTCGAATTTTCCGGAAAATCCGCGATATGTATATATATATATGGGTTATGGAAAAACCCCGCGAAGTGGTGAATCCGCGATTGTCGAACCGCGAAGTAGCGAGGGTTCACTGTATTCAGTTAAAGAGGCAATCATTCCACCTATGGTTTACCCCTTCTCTGTATGTGAGGGGCTAGCCAGTGTTTTTTACACAGAAAACTTATGTCTAGTTACCTGTGGGCGGAGCATGAAAACGTTCGTAAACGTAATGATAAGTTGCCCACGCTGTTGTTATCGTTCTTTTAACGTCAGCTAGCAACGTTCCTTTGGGACAAATTGTTCGAAACAATAGCCCTGTAAGGATAGAATAAAAGGTCTCTGAAGCCTAACGTGTAAGAAGCAAGTCGTTATACCCAGGGTACAATGACGGGGGAGGCTGCCTCCATCAAACGGAATAACCGAGTTTAAGACAATAATCTCGCGGTTTTGTCTTGGCTAGAGCGCATGCTCCAGGACGGCCTACGGCCTTCATAAATTTTAAACAACACCCATTGAAGTTCTGTAAACACTTCTCAGGAACGAGTCTCCCGAAAAGGGTGAAGTCTCGAATGTGGGAGTTTGCTTCAAGAATGCCAGACATAATTGCCATCGACCACTTACCCGGGTTGCCATCGAACGCTTTCTCGCTAGTGAGAAAAAAATATTTAAATTTTGTTTTAGGGGTTTATTTCTCGCCCTCCATCAGACACAAAGTCTGTTCAGGTGGGCCTAGATGAGTGAAAATAATTTCTTTCCAGTTTATATTTCGCTCTATATCTTTTCCAGTTATTCGCTAACATTTGTATTCAGGCTTAATAGTTTTCAGATCACTATTATAACACTTTCCAAAGAGATAAGTCTTCAGGTTTTTCTTGAAAGCTGCCACGGTCTAAATCAGGCAAGGCCTGCCAGGGAAATGAACTGGAATGTAAAGAAAATTTTTATTCCTTGCTCATTTCCGTCTACTAACCAAACCACTAAGTGGGAAGGTGGAGGAAAAAATGACAGTGGATCGTTCGAAAACGAAAGGATCGGTGCTGGCGAAACCAGACTAGCTGATATAGTAATCAGCTGGGAGTGTAGAGTGACGTATCAAGTCACACCTTTGGAAGGCCCATCCCGTAGAAGGGGAGGAGGTCGACCATAGAGTTTTCAGAAACCTCTGGATCGCGGAAACCGAGAAATTCGGACGAGAACCTAGGGGTTCAGAATCTATTTGTGAATACCTTTCTCATGACCTTAAGGAATGTTAAGCCGAGAACCCACAGGAACTCTGTCGCTTATTCCTGACGGAATTTTCATTAATCGTGTTACGTGACCAGGACCCAAAGGAACTGTGTCATAGTTACCTGTAGAGATTCGTAAGACCTTGGGTAGCAGGCATTCCTCTGTCATCGTAGTAAAACTCTTGATGACGATGGGAGCGCACGAACAATTCACGGGAGGAGAGTTCGAAAACTCTGTCCTAAGAGTAAAACTCTTGTGCACTCATGAACACTTCACGCAACGTGAGTTCAAAAAACTCTGCCATAAGTTATTCGTGCACTTCAACTGATTGCGTGCACTATTTGTTCGTGCGGACCCAGCTGGTCGTGCACGCCACATATCCATTTTAACGCAGTACTTGAAGAAGGCGACTTAGTCCGTCAGCCAACACGTTCATTTTCCTTTGAACAAATCAAGGGATCAGCGTAACTTGACCAGATATAACCACTTTCCCAGAGGAGTCAACGCTCGCGTAAATACTTGCGGTGCTGTTGAGAGGCCGAAGCAAAGAGCTCGAAACTGGTAGATTTCGCCCATGAACACAAATCGAAGATATTTCCTTAAGTTCTGATGAATCAGTATGTGGAAATATGCATCTTGCATATCCAGGGATACCATCCATTCCCCTTGACTAAGGGATTCCAACACTGAACGAGTCCTTAACATATTGAATTTGGTGTCCAGGGCTCTGCCACTCTGCGACTCAATTCCTCCCAAAAAAGGCTCAATCTGCCCCCTATCGGAGCATGAAGGATTGAAAACTCACTTGGATGATTTCGTGTCGGGTTTGGTCGAGGACTTGGTTAGGTGTCGTAAATTCGATCGAGGCCTGACACACGGTCTAGCCCTACCCCCTCGAAAGGCTGATTCCGAGGCGGTAGTCGTCACAGTCGAGGGTTTAACCCGCTTAGAAGACTGAGCAAGCAAGTCGTAAGTAGACTTCTTTTCCAGTGCGGATAGAAGCTTGGCCATTATTTCTTCGAGAAACAGATGATCCTTCTCGAGAGGAGCAAACATAAGTGCGGACTTCTGAGGCAAAGCAACTCCTTTCGAAAAAAAAAGAACACCAGAGTGTCTTTTCTTGAGAGTCCCGAATGCAAAGAGAGAGGCCAGCTCATCGCAACCATCCCGCACTGATTTGTCGGTGCATGACAAAAACCCCAAGCCAGTCCGAAGCCAGGTCTTCCTGAAGAGTAGGGCAATCCTCTATTTTGTAGCAAGGACTCCGATCATCCAGTCCAAGAAACTCATAATTTTTAAAACTCTGCAAAATAAGTTTGCGGGCACTCCATCACTTTATAGATAGGTGCAAAGCTTCTAAGCTTATTCTTATTATTGTTATTAAGTTTAGATTACTGTAGAACCTATACCTCTTCTTAATAAGCTTCGACAGAGGATAGGCGAAAACTGCTTTCCCGAGTTCTCTCTTGACCTTCAACCAATCTTCTACATCACGAAGCAAATGTTTAGCAGCCTTGGAAAGAACGAGCTTCGGGAGAAGAGGATCGAAATTCTTCCTTATCATCAGGAAGATGGAAGCAGCTGGGAGCGGCTGCTACGAAATAATCCGGGTACATGTCATGAAGGTAGTGTAAAAAATTCGAATATGTATCATATTTACAGGGGAGTACATTGGCTCCAAGAAGTGGGCCAGATCTCCTACTAAAATGGAAGGTGATGATTCGAATAACACGAGAGAGGGATAGAGTCCACTCTAAGTCCTCCTCGTCATCCGAAGAGATAGACGACAGAAACGGTTCTTGATTTGACTCATTATTCTTCGTATATTGTTTTCTTTCATCCAGCTCATCAGCTCTTGCAACTGTCGACGTAACGGAATTAAATTCTCATCTTCTTGATTTAAAGTCGACGTAACTGGGGTCGTGGATTTCGACACGATCGCTACTGGTCTCGCGCCAGTCAAATTATCTGTCGCATGCGAAGTCGAAGGAAAAGTTTCGACAGCTTGATGAGTTGAAGATGTCGACGAACTCAGAATCGGTCGCTCCACAACCAAGTCAAAGGCAGCTGTCGTTGTCGTAAGAATACGAGGGGAAGTCCATGTAGCTACGCTAGACGACGGGCGAGCGATATCTACTTCTCTGTACCCCTTCACAGGGGGCGGACATAGCACCTCTTCAGTCGAACTTCAACGGACGTGAGACTTTTAACCGGCGACGAATCACTTGACTCTGTCGATAACTGATTACCTAACTACGCACCTTTCCAATGGTGTTTAGTCGAATCCTGCTGTCGCACCGCAGGTTCGACGGAGGAAGCGACTGCCTGTGGGCAAACCTTGATAGTCTCCCTTGGACCTCCGGTATGTCTTCTCCCCAAAGCGGAGGAGCAGGACAGTGACCTTCGTCTAGGAGAACTATTGAGACAAACAGCCATCCCCTCAGATAGCACTGCACTGACACTTTTCACATTACTAGAAGTCTTTCCTATGAAAGACTTTACAGATGAACCTAACTGCATCACCGTATTAGCTAATACATCAAATTTCTTTAGATATTTAGACTCGAGGCTGGCAATGGTGTCAGGAGAAACTCTACAGGAAGTTGGCAAAGGAGTTACAGGAGCAGGAGGACTCAAGATCAAAGACATAATAAGAGGAGAAGGAGAAGGAATAGGAGCAGGAGCTTCGATAGAAGAAGCCTAAGAAGCTAAACTAGTTTTACTTTCAGCTCTGAGCACCGCCTTCCTCTTCCTACCCTTAATTATCTTCCCCGAGTGAAAAACAAAAACTTTCCACTGTTGTTCACTCCGATCCTTACATTCATCACAAGTAGATTCTCTAGAGTACTCACAACCCCTACCTTAATTCACTTAGTGTGCGAATCATAAATTAATTTAACTAACCTAGTTTTGCACCTACCGGCGCAGGTTTGCCAGTTTGGTCTTTCAGGCCAAAAGTCATCAATTTGGCCTTTTTTTAAAAAAATGGGTTGGCCGTTAGCAATATGAAAAAAGGTAGTCAAATAATACTGTATATTTGGCCTTTTAAAACTTCTGTTGATTAGAAGTTGGCCTCCTGGCAACTCTGTACCGGCGCAAAACCTAACTACTGAAGGGCTAGAGTCCGACATGATGGTATGACCACAAAATTGTAGAAAAGAAAATTCAGCTTCAATCCTACAACACGGAGTTTGAATACTTCACCGATATTGGAGATATGATACTTCCCAACAAATGAAGAAAAAATGTCTGCACTGACCACCGATGTTCACCAGAAGCCGGCAGAGAACGAATTGTTGTTACCTGGACAGTTGTACCCGTAGCTCCTCCGAGTGGAGGGAGATGACGTCACCTACGTCAGCGATGGCGGCGCCACCGCGGTATTTTTTAATCTATTGTCTGCTGTCGTAGGGAACCTACAGCTATGTAATTGTTCGGTAAGACACTGCAATAAAAAGATTAGATTGTAATAATGGTCTGGCAAATAAAAAATATCCTCATCACTTTCTTGTCCAATGACCTGTCTTATTTCTATTAGTATAGCCTTTGATTGGTATGGTTGTTCTCATAACTTTGGAGGGAGCGCAGAACTGTATATAAGGGATGAGTGATCATACATGGAATTTGATACCACTCTTTCAGAAAAAAACAATCTTCCTCCCACAAGAACAAGAGGGTCTACTACCTAGTCAAAATTACCTTGTGTTATAAAGGTACAAGATCTATGTGAAGATTGAGATCATCTTCTATAGGAATGAAAATGTGAAACATACCGGTAACAATATGAATTTCTATTCCTAATTATTATTATTATTATTACTTACTAAGCTACAACCCTAGTTGGAAAAGCAGTATGCTATAAGCCCAGGGGCTCCAACAGGGAAAATAGCTCAGTGCGGAAAGGAAAAAAGGAAAATAAAATATTCTAAGAAGAGTAACAACAATAAATATCTCCTATATAAACTATAAAAACTTTAACAAAACAAGAGGAAGTGAAATAAGATAGGAGAGTGTGCTCGAGTGTACCTTCAAGCAAGAGAACTCTAACCCAAGACAGTGAAAGGCCATGGTACAGAGGCTATGGCACTACCCAAGACTAGAGAACAGTGGTTTGATTTTGGAGTGTCCTTCTCCTAGAAGAGCTGCTTACCATAGCTAAAGAGTCTCTTCTACCCTTACCAAGGGAAAGTGGCACTGAACAATTACAGTGCAGTAACCCCTTGGGTGATGAAGAATTGTTTGGTAATCTGTGTTGTCAGGTGTATGAGGATAGAGGAGAATATATAAAGAATATGCCAGACTATTCAGTGTGTATGTAGGCAAAGGGAAAATGAACCGTAACCAGAGAGGAGAATCCACTGTAGTACTGTCTGGCCAGTCAAAAGACCTCATAACTTTCTAGCGGTAGTATCTCAACGGGTGGCTGGTGCCCTGGCCAACCTACTACCTACTACCTACCTAAGTAGCAGTACATGCTATAATTACAAGTATAATTAGCTGAAGAATAAGATACAGAAAACGACGAATGGTCCGAAACTGACCTTAAATCATAGAAATGTGTCCTATTAGGACACTTGCTTCATAACTCCTAGAGTTGTCATATAAATTGAGATTTCATAAAAAGGATAAGCATTCAAAGAACATTTTGGAAGACCAGAGACTATCTTAATATTGAAGATGAAACAATTTCCTCTTATCTTCCGCAAGAAATATATAAGTAAAATAAACTCTGCAGTACATGTAGTATAATAAAAAAAAAAAACCAATCAAGACATTTAATGAATTATAAACACAAATCATATAGAGGAAGATCTAAATATCCCAACACCTATAAAAGTCAGATATCACTCAACTTGAAAGAGTGGCCAAAGTTCAAACTATTTCTCTTAGTCTCAGCAATGAATTCCATCCAATAGACTTGTTCACGAGATACTGTTAAAACTGGCAATTGATTAGTCTTATAAACCTTCAACTTACAGTTGTAAAAGAAATGAAAGGGCCAAATGAGACTAGGTAGAAATGGATTTTCAGTAACTTTATACGTGACTTGATCTACCGTAACTTGTAAAATATCAACTCCAGTGTCCAATTCTAGTCTCAGTTTAAACTGTAACTCAACATTTCCGTATTATTAACAGCATTTGAGAAGATGAACAGCCAGCAAGAGAACGCAGGGAAATATATAGTACATGTACAAGTATTTAGACTTGCCACTAAAGGTAGTTAGGTACAGCACATTAACTTTTTCATCAGTCTCTGGTAACTAAATGGTTAATCATTTTCATGAACTCCACTAAGATGGAAGAGGACCCAGAGCCCTAGGTAGGTGTGGTTATGTTATGACATAGCCCTCTTATTTCTTAGTTCTACTTTTCCCGCCACCCAATAGTCCTGAGTTCCCACGTCATACATGAGCTATTCCCGTTATTTTACCAAATGTTTTTGGTGTAATTTATACATAAATACTTGACATTAATGCAAAGTAAAACACACTTCGTTTAGGTTTTCTCACCCAAAAATACAGTTTCCCCTGGAAATCAACAATTACATTTTATTCAAGGTGGGTTGTGTAAACAAAAATTTGTGTTGGTACAAACAATAATAGTCAGATAGGTATAAACCACAAGGTAACCCACTGGAAACATATCGATCATTGCTACGGAAATTAAAATTGATTATGGCAATCATGATGGAATTTAAGAGGGGTTAAAATTGGCTGCTGTAAAACAGCACCCTTGAACTTATGCATACATACTTGAATGCTTTTTTATGGTTTACTTTACTTTGATGGCTGCTTTTCCAGTCCCATACAGCAGGAGACCCCACACTCTACAGGATCTCCACTGTCGTTTTACCCTATTCGTTCAGAGTATTTAACGTTTCATGTCTCGTATTCTTCATTCACTGTTAGTAGGTAGTAGGCTGGCCAAGGCACCAGCCACCCACTGAGATACTACCACTAGAGTTATGGGGTCCTTTGACTGGTCAGATAGTACTAAACTGGATCCTTGTCTCTGCTTACGGTTCATTTTCTCTTCGCCTACACATATACCGAATATTCTGGCCTATTCTTTGCAGATTCTCCTCTGTCCTCATACACCTGACAACACTGAGATTACCAAACAATTCTTCTTTATCCAAGGGGTTAACTACTGCACTGTAATTGTTCAGTGGCCACCTTCCTCTTGGTAAGGGTAGAAGAGACTCTTTAGCTATGGTAAGCAGCTCTTCTAGGAGAAGGACACTTGGGTAGTGCCATAACCTCTGTACCATGGTCTTCCACTGTCTTGGGTTGGAGTTCTCTTGCTTGAGGGTACACTCAGGCCCACTGTTCTATCTAGTTTCTATTCCTCTAGTTTTGTTAAAGTTTTTATAGTTTATAAGGGAAATATTTATTTTGATGTTACTCTTTCTTAAAATATTTTATTTTTCCTTTCCGCACTGGACTATTTTCTCAGTTGGTGCCCCTAGGCTTATAGCATCCTGCTTTTCCAACTAGGGTTGTAGCTTAGCAATTAATAATAATAATAATAAATCGTCACTGTTAAAAGATTCATGAAATAAGAGTCTTCAGTTTCCTCTTGAAAGCCCTAATGTCTTCAATCATTCGAATGTTTCGTGGGAGTTTATTATATAGTCTCGGGGCCGCATACTTAAAGGCTCTAGAGCCTAAAGTAGACATATATCTAGGTTCCAACAGTTTGAAGCCATCTGTAACTATTCTCGTGTCGACACGATTTGTTGGCTGCGCAATATGTAGCAATTCTCTCAAGTATTTTGGACGCCCAGTTCTGATGACTTGGTGGGTTATTGTACATATTTTAAATTCAATCCTCGCTTTAATCGGCAGCCAATGTAAATCAATTAGTATGGGGGTGATCCTTTCTCTAGGTGGGACCCCTTTTATCAGTCTTGCTCCTCTGTTTATTGTTTTGTTATTTCTTAGGTTGCACTTTAGGTAAATTGTAATAGATAGAGCTGCAATAGTCAATCCTGGTAATAACACAGTTTATCACAAGTTTCTTTACAGAATTTTCGTCTAGGTACTTTTTTATAAACGCAATATTTCTTAGATGATAACCAGCAGTTTTCATTTCATTATTTATTTGGCCATTTAGAGATAGGTTGCAGTCAAGAAATACACCTAGATCTCGAACTTTACTAGATAACAGCACCGAGTCATTATTTATGTTCATTTGAATATTGCCTAAGTTTCTCACGCTGTTTCTCTTACCCACCACCATGAATTCAGTTTTGTTCTCATTTAATTTTAGTTGTTTAAATGTCATCCATTCTCTAACACTATCAAGGATTCGGTTTAGAGTTTCAGTGATGTCTATATCATTTATGGAGAAGTAAAATTGTGTGTCATC
Source organism: Palaemon carinicauda (assembly GCF_036898095.1). Classification (NCBI taxonomy): domain Eukaryota; kingdom Metazoa; phylum Arthropoda; class Malacostraca; order Decapoda; family Palaemonidae; genus Palaemon; species Palaemon carinicauda. The sequence continues at coordinate 49,805,778 of NC_090726.1, read as the reverse complement.
TGCAAATAGTTTAAACTTCACGCCATGCCTTTGTAGTATTTTCGATAGACCAATAGTATAGATGCAGAATAAGATTGGGCCAAGTACACTCCCCTGGGGTACCCCTCTGTTCAAGGGTTCATATGATGAATAAGAGTTTCCAATTTTTACACAGTAATTTCTTCCAACTAAGAGTCTTTTAGGTATTCGAAGGCTTGATCTTCAACGCCAATGGACCGTAGATCATTTAGTAGTACTGTAGTTCATGTACCACTGTATCAAAAGCAGCACTGAGATCGAGCAGAATTAAGATACCACTTTTTTTTTCATCCATCATTTCTAGCTAATGATAAATGTCATACAAAAGCCAGAAAAGCTCCCATAATCAACCAAAAACAACTCAATAATCCACCATCAGTCTCCCAAAATTCAACAATGGCAGTAGTATTCACTATCTAGTCAATCCATAAATGGGCTTAATGAAATGTTGTTCACATTTTAGCCAATCTAGACATGAGTGGTTACTTATTAGTACGCAGACAAACACAACAAAACAGCCAGAAATCGCTTATTTCTTTAACCCTTTTACCCCCAATGAACGTACAGGTACGTCCTTGCAAAAAACTGCTATTTACATTTTTTTGCATATTTTGATAACTTTATGAGAAACTTCAGACATTTTCAAAAAGAATGAGACCAACCTGACCTCTCTATGATGGAAATTAATGCTGTTAGAGCAATTTAAAAAATGATATTTTAATTATAAAATAAATTTTTGAATATACTTACCCGGTGAATATATAGCTGCAACTCTGTTGCTCGACAGACAAACTCTACGGAAAAAACTCGCCAGCGATCGCTACACAGGTTGCGGGTGTGCCCAACAGCGCCATCTGTCGACCAGATACCCAGCTCTTATGTAAACAAAGACTCAATTTTCTCCTCGTCCCACTGCGTCTCTATTGGGGAGGAAGGGAGGGTCATTTAATTTATATATTCACCGGGTAAGTATATTCAAAAATTTATTTTATAATTAAAATATCATTTTTAAATATTTAACTTAGCCGGTGAATATATAGCTGATTCACACCCAGGATGGTGGGTAGAGACCAGTAATATATGTTTACATTTTATGAGCTAAGAGTTTTTTATTTCATTTTAGAAGTTATCAAAATAACAAAAACAAAATAAATAGGTACCTGGTAAGGAAGTCGACTTGAACAATTACTCTGCCTTTTAAGTACGTCTTCCTTACGGAGCCTCGCGATCCTCTTAGGATGCTGATCGACCCCTAGGAGCTGAAGTATCAAGGGTTGCAACCCATACAACAGGACCTCATCAAACCCCTAATCTAGGCGCTCTCAAGAAATGACTTTGACCACCCGCCAAATCAACCAGGATGCGAAAGGCTTCTTAGCCTTCCGGACAACCCATAAAAAACAACATTTCAAGAGACAGATTAAAAGGATAAGGAATTAGGGAATTGTAGTGGTTGAGCCCTCACCCACTACTGCACTCGCTGCTATGAATGGTCCCAGTGTGTAGCAGTTCTCGTAAAGAGACTGGACATCTTTCAAGTAAAATGACGCGAACACTGACTTGCTTCTCCAATAGGTTGCGTCCATTATACTTTGCAGAGATATATTTTGCTTAAAGGCCACGGAAGTTGTTACAGCTCTAACTTCGTGCGTCTTCACCTTAAGCAAAGTTCGGTCTTCCTCACTCAGATGTGAATGAGCTTCTCGTATTAACAATCTGATAAAGTCTGACCAAGCATTCTTTGACATAGGCAAGGATGGTTTCTTAACTGAACACCATAAAGCTTCAGATTGGCCTCGTAAAGGTTTAGTACGCTTTAAATAGAACTTAAGAGCTCTAACAGGGCATAAGACTCTTTCTAGTTCATTGCCTACGATCTCCGATAAGCTGGGAATATCGAAAGATTTAGGCCAAGGCCGAGAAGGCAGCTCATTTTTGGCTAGAAAACCAAGTTGCAGCGAACAAGTGGCTTTTTCCAACGAAAATCCGATGTTCTTGCTGAAGGCATGAATCTCACTGACTCTTTTAGCCGAGGCTAAGCATACCAGGAAAAGAGTCTTAAGAGTGAGATCTTTCAGGGAGGCTGATTGTAACGGCTCCAACCTGTCTGACATGAGGAATCTTAGTACCACGTCTAAATTCCATCCAGGGGTAGCCAAACGACGCTCCTTGGTGGTCTCAAAAGACTTAAGGAGGTCTTGCAGATCTTTATGTTTGGAAAGATCTAAGCCTCTATGCCGGAAGACTGATGCCAACATGCTTCCGTAGCCCTTGATAGTGGGAGCTGAAAGGGATCGTCCTTTTCTCAGGTAAAAGAGAAAATCAGCTATTTGAGCTACAGAGGTACTGGTCGAGGATACAGAAACTGACTTGCACCAGTCTCGGAAGACTTCCCACTTCGATTGGTAGACTCTAATGGAAGACGCTCTCCTTGCTCTAGCAATCGCACTGGCTGCCTCCTTCGAAAAGCCTCTAGCTCTCGAGAGTCTTTCGATAGTCTGAAGGCAGTCAGACGAAGAGCGTGGAGGCTTTGGAGTACCTTCTTTACGTGTGGCTGACGTAGAAGGTCTACCCTTAGAGGAAGACTTCTGGGAACGTCTACTAACCATCGAAGTATCTCGGTGAACCATTCTCTCGCGGGCCAGAGGGAAGCAACTAACGTCAACCTTGTCCCTTCGTGAGAGGCGAACTTCTGCAGTACCTTGTTGACAATCTTGAACGGTGGGAATGCGTAGAGATCCAGATGTGACCAATCTAGGAGGAAAGCATCTATATGTATTGCTGCTGGGTCCGGGACTGGAGAGCAATAGATTGGAAGCCTCTTGGTCAGCGAGGTTGCAAAGAGATCTATGGATGGTTTACCCCAAGTGGCCCAAAGTCTCTTGCACACATCCTTGTGGAGGGTCCATTCGGTTGGAATTACTTGCCCTTTCCGACTGAGACAATCTGCTATGACGTTCAAGTCGCCTTGGATGAACCTCGTTACTAGGGAGATGTCTTGACCTTTTGACCAGATGAGCAGGTCCCTTGCGATCTCGTACAACGTCAGTGAGTGGGTACCTCCTTGTTTGGAGATGTACGCCAAGGCCGTGGTGTTGTCCGAGTTAACTTCCACCACTTTGCCTCGAAGGAGAGACTTGAAGCTTTTCAAGGCCAGATGTACTGCCAACAGCTCCTTGCAGTTGATATGCATGCTCCTCTGACTCGAGTTCCACAGTCCTGAGCATTCCCGACCGTCTAGTGTCGCGCCCCAGCCCACGTCCGATGCGTCCGAGAAGAGAACGTGGTTGGGAGTTTGAACAGCCAGGGGAAGACCCTCTCTTAGGTTGATATTGTCCTTCCACCAATAGTGGGGCAGATAAGTGAAACAATCGTTCATTTGATGATACAAGCATGAAATTTGGTATAATTATTTATTTTGCATTAGATTTTGAAAAAAAAGTGCTAGCCACTTGAAATTCCAATATGGCGGCCATTTTCCAAGATGGCCGCCATATGGTCCTTTTTAAGGCAGAATATTTCAGTACTTTGTGCCATTAAAGTTCTTACTCAGATACTTGATGAGTTCTCTTTGTCTGGGTTTGATGTGGGAACACCACTAATCATTCTGAGGGTCCAATATGGCAGCCATTTTACAAGATGGCCGCCATATGACGTCATTTGCTACATATGCCAATGTCTAAGTGTCCATATTTCAAACAATACTCAACCTACTCTGGCCAAAAGTCCATTCATTGTTCATCAGTTTTTTTTCCTAGGAATTCTGGCAAGGGCAACTACAGAGTAGAGTACAGAATAGTCCATTCTTTACACACTTGCACCTTCCACCACACTCTGTCTTGCAGTTCACATTGGAAACGACTTGGATCTGGCAGTGATACATCCTCAACATTGCTTGGCTCTGGATTGTTCTTTGGGAAGAAGGCAGGTGGGATGTTGGTGTAGGACTCAGGAAGCTCTGGAACCTTTTTCACCCGATTCTCTGATATATTGAGTGAACTTCGAACTTCACCTCCTCTATCTGCACTTGGGTGCTGGAACATTGAAATACTTGTACCATGGAATGATGTACATGCCGTAGTGGAGCTTGGATTATGGTCTATGTTGTCAACAGCAGATGTAGTAAACAGTCCTTTTCTCAAAACTGGTGGACACACAACATCTTCTTCCACGTATTGATTTACAACAGTTTCCCCTAATTGACCTGATATTTCCAACACTCTATCATAGGATATGCTGATTCCATTCTCGTGAAGCTTGTCAATCAGCTCCCTTTTCCTTGTCTTAGCAAACACTCTCCTCCCGATATAAACAGAAAATGGTGTTTCTTGGTCTTTTGAATGTCTATGTGCTTTTGATCCCTCCTTATACTTCGAGTAGCAGTTGTATTGCAGGAGTTGTGCAATAGCTAAATCTGATTTTACCACTCCATGTGTCCGATGTGATCTGATGTCTACACCATGTTCAATGCTACACACAAACTGTAGTAGAGATTTAGGAACAGCTTCTTCCATAGACTGGTCAGTGAACTCTGTGCTGAATTTAGTCTTGTGGTCAAGCATTTCTTGACGGATGATATTCGTTGCTTTAGCAAGGTGAATAGCTTCACTATATTTGCTAGCATCTGAGAGAACTGTGCTTACGTCTTCTTTGAATGCTAAAAGGAAATCACGCCCTTTCTTGTGAGCTTCAAGATCAGGAATTCTTCTGAGTAGTTGTTCCTTTAACCTGGTCGAGTTGATGTCTGGTGAGTCCACTCCTAGTTGCTCTAATCGGTTCTTGTATAGTGCAGCTAGATCAGCCAGCCTAAATACAACTGGTGTTGCTTCTGTATTGGTCACTTTGCTATCCATGATGTAGATGACAAGTTCTGAGAATGCTACAGGATATGATTCGTTTCCTCGTCTGTTGCCTTCCTCCTTTTACTTCATTGCATTGAGATATGCTCTCTCCATATTGTATAACTCCACCAAGCATCGTGGGTGATACATCATCTCTTGAGCAACGACGTCACCGGCACTTAACTTTGCAAGGAACTTTCCATGGTTTAGTGTCTTGGCACATTGGTTCAGTCTTTCATTTAGCTGCATCGTCATCGCTCGTCTTAAATTTGATATTTGGTCTTCTTCTTCACATAGGAAACATTGTACTTTAGGAGGGTCTGAGGTCCTCTGTCTCTTGCCACAGTACTCACCTGCACCACCTGATGTGCTTGGGGTAATCTTCCTCCTCTTCTGTGCTCTTTCTAGTTTAGTGTTATTGAATAACAGTCTACAGCTATTGTGATACATTGCTTTATTTTGTATCAGCGTGGCTTCTATGCCATCACCTTCGTCCAGTCTTGCTGGACTAAACACTATTGGCATATCGTTTATGGCATGAAACTGTGGTACATTTTGTGCAATGTTACTGTATCCAGCACCGTCTTGTTTCCTTTGGAATGTACTAAGTGGTGAAATAAGCATTTCATTGCTTTTGTCTTCCTGACAAAGGCAACATTTACTCCAGTCAGTCTTCCGCCTGGATCCTGCATCCATCATATAAACTTCAAATTTGCTATAGGCCGAGGGTTAATCCTTTTACCACCTTTTCACCACTTTGCTGTATGGGATACAGTTAGGTTCGTGCTATTGCCCTACACCTAACCCGATCGTTCATCCAATATCATTAGTCCCGTCCAATCTGTATACCATTCAGATAACACTGAATGCCCCTGCTATCCTTGGTTCGGCTCTCCCGCGCTGGCACAACCTGTCAATTCAGGTGCGGCTATCTAATGTCTCTGGGGCTTTATTAGATAGCATTTTGGATACTAAACCCGAGGTTTAGCTGACATTGAACCCCATGCTGAGTTGCACAGCAGTGTCTGTCACCAGTGTGCCCTGGTAGTGTGTGACATACACTCTTTTACTTGGCTTGAACCAATTAATTTTCTAGGCTAGGTTTATTTTCGGAGTTATCCTTCTCTTTGATGAATTGCCTTTGCTCGGCTTTTGAGCTTCATCTACCCAGAGCTAAATAGTTTTTAGGCGCCATCACCCGCCTTACGCACCACCACTATCTGCGATATCACCCCTGCCACGAGAAGGCTAGGGTGGGACTTGACTGCTAGAGGTTTTGTGGTTCGTAAGCCGTTGGGGTATTTTTTAGATAAAAAGAGCTCATCCTTTTTACCACCCCGGCATTAGCAGTCCTTTTAAGGGGCAACAATGAATTATATATCTACTATTTATTATTATTATACTTTATTAATTTATCATTTTTACTAACATTTATTAATCTTCTACTCTATTTATCAACTGAGGACTTATAGGCAGAGCAATGGTATTTATGACTGTTTATTAATGCTTCTTGATGCTCTAAGGGTATAAATAGTATTTATTTGTGCAGGAATTCTACCTTATTCACCAGAGATGCACCAAAGAAGGCAAATATATCAATAATTTTGAGCACTTTTTATGGTTTAACATTGTTTTTCCATTAACTGGCGGCCATCTTGGTCATAATGGCCGCCATCTTGGAATTCTTGATGGCTAGCACTTTTTTCTTGAAACATGACCTACATAGCACATTCACGCCAAATTTCATGCTTGTATCACCAAATGAATGATTCTAGTCAAAATCACACTTTGGCTGCTCCACTACAAGTCAGACAAGACTTAATCTTTCCGGAAACCGGGATCGAGACCGCTTCTAGCGTCTTGTCCTTTTTCCAGTGAAAAGCTAGATGGTATTGAAGAGGACGGAGGTGTAGTCTTCCTAGTGACACAAATTGTTCCACGGATGACAGCGTCCCTACCAGACTCATCCACAACCTGACTGAGCAGCGTTCCTTCTTCAGCATCTTCTGGATGGATAGCAGGGCTTGATCTATTCTGGGGGCTGATCGTCTTGTTGTTCAGCAACGTCCTCATCAGAGGGTTCCTCATCCGAAAACTGATGAGGAAACGGCAACGGAGTGGGCAACGTCTGGCTCGCTGAGTCCGGTCGCACTGGTGCATGCGTGACGGAGCCGGACGCAACATCATGGAACTGCTGCACAGTCTGTGAACTGTCAACAACCATGGGTGCGCGAGGAAGCACAGCGTCCACCCGAGACTGTCTAGACCGTCTGGGTTGTGCAGTCAACACCATACCGGGTTGCTGAGGTTGACGCACTGCGTCAAAACAAGTCACCTCTGCTGGTTGTTGAATGTCCTGAACGTCAACAACCACCTCCGAGCGTCGCTTAACGTCAACGTGCGGCTGGCAACCCACACTGGGTCGCATCGGTGGAGGAACCACCTCAACTGGCATATGCGAGAAGGTTACCTCAGCGTCAACAGGGCGCACAACCGACCGTTTGGAAGGTTGTTGGCCAGAAGGTTCGGCAGCAACCTTCTCCGCATTAAAGTCCTCTATCAAGGAAGCAAGCTTGGACTGCATGTCTTGCAGCAAAGCCCATTTAGGGTCTACGGGAGCAGGTGCGGCAACAGACGGGGTTAGCGACTGAGGCGGTACCGCTTTCCATCCCTGAAAGCCTTGTTTATGCATGACATAATTTGTACAGCAAAACTTCAAAGGCTCGAAAACAGCTGTGAAGTTGACCTGTAAAAAACTTGGAGCGTCTCCTGGCCAGGTGCCAGGGAGAGTCTACGAGATTTGAGAAGTCTATCTGGGCAGAGGCATGAACTCCCAAGCCGAGAACTTCTCTCGTGTCATATCAGACTCTCGCTCTATAAGCCAGTTTAAAAGAAGGGAAAGCAAAGGCTGTATCCCCCAAATTCCTCCTGGTGATAAACCAGTCGCCTAGCCAACGTAAAGCTCTCTAGGAGAGCGAGAGAGCACTAGCTTAAAAACAACGGCTTCGAAGTAGCTAGGCCTAGTGTAAGCTCTGACGTTTAGGCGAACGAGGAGCAGCAGTTACAAAAAGATCCGGACAAAGATCCTTAAAAAAAATCATCATGATTTAATTAAAGTCCATAGAGGGCTAAGCAGCTTTAGGCTCCTCTCCATCTGACAGAGTCCTCAAGGGAATATCAGTAGGAGGGGGAACAGCAACTTCCTCATCTACAGGAACCTTGTCCGATAAAAGCTGAGTCTCAAGCAAGGGAGAGACCTACCGTGGTGGCAATGCTTTACAAGCAGAGTCCACACTCACTGGTGCATTAGTAGCGGACCAGAACGCAACGTCATGTAACTGCTTGACAGTCTGTGAACTGTCAACAACTGAACTGTCAACCACAACAGGTGCGTGAGGACGCACAGCGTCCACTCGAGACTGCTTTGACTGCCTAGACTGAGCAGTCAAAACAACTCTAGAATGCGGAGGTTGACGCATAGCGTCAAAACAAGTCAACTCCGATTGTTAGTGAACGTCTTGAACGTCAACAGGAGCATCAGCAAGTGGCCTAACGTCCAAATGCGGCTGAGAATCCACACGAGACCGCATCGAGTGTGGTTCTAAACAACCTGACTGACGTGACTTAGCTACGCCAACGTCAACAGGAAGCACAAAGGAACGTTAGGTTGGCTGAAAGCCAGGATATCGATGAGATAAACGGCTAGACTCAACGGACTAATCGGCAGAATAGTCTTCCATAAGGGAGGCAAGCATATTCTGCATGTCTTGCCATACAACCCATTAAGGATCAACGGAAATGGTTGTGGTAAGAGACGAGGGTAACGTCTGTGACCGCAACACTTTGCCAACAAAAAAGACTCTCGGAGTCTGTGTTACGCTTTTTGTTAGGCGGCGAGCAGTTATCCGATGACTGCATAGGGTCAGAGCTGTCCTAATGGCTGTAACCAGGACGCTGGACCTGTCCTGAAAGGACTGACTTTCGCTTAAGGGCTTCGAAACCTTGTGACAGGTTTCTTATGCGAAAAGTCTTCGGATGACGAGGAGAAAAAAACGTCTCTCGTCTTATGGTAGGGGAGATCTTGGTAAGATACACCCGATACCATAGAGGGAAACGTCTGTTCGTTGATCAAGGCCTCTCGAACCCATAAGTCGTTCGACATTACTTCTCCCCTGGGCTTGGGAGCTTGCAAGAGGTCCCGGACTAGGTGAACGACAGGCACGAACAGACGAACCCTCGGACGCAAAACTGTAACACTTTGCGCATATCACTTTATCACTTCGATTTTCTGTTTTGCACTTATATCACTGAAATCGAAACTTTTACTGATTTCTACCTGAAACACGCAATTCTACCCTTCATTAAAAGGTAGTAATTGCGAAATCAGTCGTATAATGCAAGCTCATTAATACCAGCAAAAAACAGAAAACATATTTTAAGATAAAAAATTCAGTGGCTGGGAAAGAGACTAAACACCAGTTCATATAAACTACGTTTTCAATCTCTCACCGCACATAACCTGGGGACGAGAATAAAAAACTAAAAACGTTTTATCCTTCCTCCCCGTACAGAGACTAGGGACGAGAGTAACTCGAGAACAACGTTACCCGCTTGAACGGAACGTTTTCTCTCCTCTCTCTCCCTCCGTCTCTATCTCTCTCTCTCTTTCTCTCTTGATTTCGCACCTAAGAGAAGAGCCCAATTATATTTCGTCAAAAAAACATGTTATTTGACTAAAGGAAAAAACTGAAAGGTTTTTCAAATAAAAAGTTCCTTTAAAATAGAATTTAAAACATTTAAGCTAAGAAAGAATGAACAAAACGTCAGAATCGATTTACTCTTACTGCAAAGTGAAACCGTGATACACTCTCTCTCTATCGTAACGATAGAGCGCATGTTGAACGTCCTGAACGTCAACAACTGCGTAGCATAAATAAACTAAACGTTAGTTCATCTTTGAAAACAGTGCGAAGACTATCAAAGAAATTCTTTCATAAAATATTACATTTAAAAAGTTTTAAATCCTTAGCTCTTTAAAAGCTATTTACGATATAAAGGGCTCAACGTTGATTAACTTCGGTTTCCAAGTTAGGACCGCCTACTCTCAGGAAAGGTCGCATATAAACAAAACATTAAAATTTATTTTTATATGTTTATAATAAATGGAAAGTTAATCGAAGAGGCCTAATAAAGGCGGAGAGAAATAAAATATATAGAGGAAAATCTATAAATAATTTATAACGTGATAAGATAATTACTAAAAGCCTAAACACACTTCCGTCTAAGGGAAGGGTCGGCCATTTAAAAGTGAAAGAAAGTCCATACTCTCTTTGTCACCATAATTAAATCTATCCAAAACGAGTTCAAGATTTAAGATGAAGCTAAAACACCTGCATTGCGAAAGCTCAAAACCAGAATATAGTACTTCACCAATATGATGTGAAAAACTCCAGTTTAGCAACAGCGAATAAAGTACGTCTTGTCGACACGTCGACAGAGAGAAAATTGAGTCTTTGTTTACATAAGAGCTGGGTATCTGGTCGACAGATGGTGCTGTTGGGCACACCCGCAACCTGTGTAGCGATCGCTGGCGAGTTTTTTCCGTAGAGTTTGTCTGTCGAGCAACAGAGTTGCAGCTATATATTCACCGGCTAAGTTAAATATTTAAAAATATAAGTTGCAAAATGTGTTTGAAAAAAAAAAAAAAAAAAAAAAAAATGCCTGGGGGTTAAGGGTTGGAAAGTTCCAAATAGCTTGGGGGTTAAAGGGTTAAGAGAATTATTGTTAGGCTATAAATTAAAGTGTCATAACTATGGTAACAAAATGGAAGTGTCATTTACTTCTCATAGCAAATTCCTGTTAGGCTATAAATTAAAGTATCCTAATTACTGTACCAAAAAGGAAATGTCCATAGAGGGTTTGACAGCAGCGCTTGAGTAAAAAGTAAACACCGAATTCCCAGATATAAAACAATGTCTGCGATTTCGTTTGTATTCTTATCGCTTTACATATTCTCGCTTCTTGCTTCCCCCTTTCAGTTCTAAACAAAACAAGCTAAAACAACAAGCACTTGACCATTATTTCATAACGAATTTCACGTTGGCGTGCAATTAAAGTAGGTTTTTTCTTTTAATCAGGTCATTACCATCCTTTATACAATAGGATTAATAGGGAACTTACAAATGTACAGTATAATATTCATAAAAATTGTTACACTGCAGCATATATCATTCAATAAAAACGTCAATCGTAATGTAACTTTTCATATACTGTATTTCCAACAGACAAGCTAAGTTAAGGCTATGTTTGAATTGAGCAAGCAATATTGCAATATAACCTAAAGAAAATGTGGAGGATATATTAGATCATAGATCAAATTGATACCCGAGCCCAAGCCTGAAGGTGGGGAGAAGGAGATTACTGTAGTTGAAAATCTCATCTAACTGAGGTAGGACTATAGTAAATCTTTTTTAGCGAAGCAGATTTGCACCGACCGGTGGCGGTGCCCTTTTAGCTCGGAAAAGTTTACTGAGCGCTGATTGGTTGGACAAGATAATTCTAACCAATCAGCGATCAGGAAACTTTTCCGAGCTAAAAGGGTATCGCCGAGAGTCGGTGCAAATCTGCCTCGCTAAAAGAAATGGACTACAGGCTCCGAAATGCTGAGCTCACTCTCTTTTAGTATGACTTTTGGGGTATTATGTTAATTTGCAGACAGCGCCTATTTCCACCCTATTAAAATATTGCAATCAATGCAGGGCTGCCGATTGGGACTATGGTCTACCCTAAAGCCAAAGCAGTCCTTAAAAAAAAAAAAAAAAAGCAACTGTGCTTACCCCATACAAATGAGAATAACACATTAATAGAAGAAGATTCAATGAAAGTTACTTGGTATATGGTATGTAGAAAATCTCGGAATAGGGTTAATACAAGTTAATTTAATTTCTAGCAAAATGGAAAGTACTTGTAATATTGGCATTTTGTTTTGTATGACTAATTTGGAACAGGGTATAATAACATGTATATATTGACTAAAATGTGAACACCATTTCATTGTTTAAGTCCTTTGGGAGAATGATTGTGGGTTACTGGGCATGTGTTGCTTGCATTCGCTTTTAGAAGCTGTTCTGATTTTGTATGACATTGCTGGGCTTTTTTAACCACATAAGAGCTCCCGAATACTGTTTTTAAAGGTCGCTCATGAATGGCAGAAGCAGGGGACAATAACAATACTCTAGACTGACCATATACCGTATACATATGGTCAGCACCCTAGGCCCCTCTCCATCCAAGCTAGAACCAGGGAGACCCAGGCAATGGCTGCTAATGACTCAACATGTAGACCTGTAAGCTCCCCCAAGAATGACTATCTCCCATCCAACATAACGCCAGGCAAGGAAGTTTCCAATAAGCCACCAAAAACCTACAGTTCCCACATGTTATTTTACAAGAGCCATTTTTTTTTTCATACTCTGCTTCAGTTAGAAGTGTCTCCCACAGGGAAAGTTCAATGTTTCGAAATTTTGAGAAATTTCAACATTCTCCATTCAGTATATACTTATTATTACTCATCTGAAAGTAAAAAATGTTCATGAAGTAATGACCTACATTTTTGCCATGCGAAGTTCATCCGTGTACCAACTGCCAGAACAAAGGAACAATGAGATAGTTTTTTTTGCGAGAAAAGTGAACCAAGATGGAAAAAAAAGATTATTTGAGACATGATATGAATTATAGGCAATTATGACACTTAAATACTGACTAAAGCAGATTTTTCACTAACTTTTTATTAGCCCAAAAAATCAATGTAATTTTTGGATAAAACTAGAGATTTCCTATAAGAAAAACATTAACCCTTTTACCCCCAACGCTATTTGGAACTTTCCAACCCTTAACCCCCAGGCAATTTTTTTTTTTAAAGCACATTTTTGCAATATTTTTTTTTTCAAAATTGTGCTAACAGCCTTAATTTTCGTCATAGAGAGGTCAGGTTGTTCTCACTATTTTGGAAAATGCCTGAAGTTTCTCATAAAGTTATCAAATTATGCAAACAAATGTAAAAAACAGTTTTTTGCAAGGACGTACCGGTACGTCCATGGGGGTAAAGGGATGAGTTTTGTGAAACGTACCAGTATGTCCATTGGGGTAAAAGGGTTAATAGAAAATGTAGTTCTGGCTGGAACTATAGTAATACCAAGAAGGCATGTGAAGCACATTCATGTATTGATTACCAGAAAAGAGCAGTAGGCTAAAAAGACACGTAATGTTTACTCGCAAAAGAAGAGAGCCGCAGGTGAACAAAAGCCATATGAGGGACCTCTTTTAAATCCTAGGTAATTACGATACTTTAATTTCATGCCGCTTACATGAAACACGTATTTTTTCAAGTGGTTACCTTGTGTTTATTATACATTTCTAACACTATTATTGCTTTAAATGACTAGTTTTTGGAGTTTTCTCATTAAAATACCAGGTTCCCATAGGAAACCCCATTATATACTATCATATTTGGGGGTAGGAAAACTAATGCCACAATATTTATGGTCAGAAATGGATAAAACACAAGCTAATGAGTAAAAAAATGTTTAATATATTTGGCTAGAAATTAATGTACAGGTAAGTATGTGTTGAAATCTTTGAATTGTAGGCTTAAGAACCTGATCAAATATTCATAAACTTAATATTAATAACAAAATTTAATAAAACTCCCGATACTTACACTACTAAATTTACCGTAAAAGACGGACATTGCCTAGAAAGATGCCAATGGGCCATTAATGTCCATTCAGTGACAGGCATCAACACAGAGTAAGAGAGCCTTTGTATATCATCGGCCAGTTCTTTACACAACACCACCATCTAACCTTCACGTCCCCACCTAACCTACAAGCGTGTTTTTACCTATTTACCTAAAGGTGGCTAACACCTCCTGGGAACCATCTTACACTACCATATTCTTAGCCGGAGGTAACATACGTACAGGTGGCCGCTATCATACTAACACCTCCTAGGAACCATCTTACACTACCATATTCTTAGCCGGAGGTAACATACAGGTGGCCGCTATCATACATACACCCCGGAAGCAGGAACAGGGGCAGAGTTGAAAAATTAAAAAGATTTAATTACTACAGTATACTATGTGGTATAGAAAACGGGTTTCAAATTCCGTTTTCTGTCAGTTACTTTGTCAACAAATTTCTAACAATTGTTTACTAAAACAACACCTATTTAAGTACAATAGGGTCCCTTTTACTGTGGTGTAAGACTGGCATAGGCATAATGCCTTAATAATGTTGTCCCAACCGGAACTTTAATACCGTTCTATGCATGACCTGAGGCAGCGAACCTTTTGTGGACAGTGGTCGGCAAGTTACATGATTAAATACATATTTCCACCGTAATTTACAATCTTACCATTCCATTTCTTCAGTAAGTCCGTGAAAATTCCGTAAAATATGCTCCATTTCAGGATAATCAACGATGAATGTGACAGCGAGGGTGTTGACTGACAATGATGGCGACCAGAGTAACAATGTAACAACCAAACAAACGTAAACAAAACATTGATTACGTCATTCAGAAAAGAAGCTTTGCAATTGTCCATTACTTGATAGAGTGGCCGCAAACGTCTTTTGCGGATTGAGTACTTTGAATCAGGAACCATATTTAATAAATAAATGAATAATTATATATATATATATATATATATATATATATATATATATATATATATATATATATATATATATATATATAGAGAGAGAGAGAGAGAGAGAGAGAGAGAGAGAGAGAGAGAGAGAGAGAGAGAGAGAGAGAGAGAGAGAGAGAGAGAGAGAGAGAGAGAGGTGTATTTATGTATTTATGCATTTCTTCTTATTGTATCTTAACAGTTTGATGAGTTACTTACAAATGTTCACAAAAGCTAAGACAATATAGTAAATCATAATTTCAAAATACATATGAATGATTGTTTACAATATTTTCTTTGATCATGCTTTTTAAAATACACACACACACACACACACACACACACACACACACACACACACACACACACACACATATATATATATATATATATATATATATATATATATATATATATATATATATATATATATATATAATTTATTTATATTGTATAATTTATAAAGGAACGTCAACATTAGCTATTTCCCATAACAGGGTGTGGCTCCAGAAATAAAATGACCACTATTGACAATGCCACATTTATCCTTTAATAGCTAAGTGGTGGATGAAACACTTGTGCAGTGATGTTGTTTCATACACTTACTAAGAGGGCTCATCAGGCACAAGTGAAATTTCCCGGAATACTGAAGCTCTCATGCTATAATACATCCTTTAATTTAAAGGTTTAAAGGCTACTCATGAATGGCAGAGGCAAGGGACAGCGACATTGCCGTATTAAGCAGAACAATGCCCTAGAGACTGACTATGTATACAAATAATCAGCACCCAAGTAAGGACCAAGGAGGGCCAGGCAATGGCTGCTGATAACTCAACAAATAGACCTATGGGCTCCCCCAAACACCCCCCCCCCCCATCCTTATCTCATAAGGATGGTGAGGTTGCAGCGATCACAGGAACTAACTAGTTTGAGCGGGACTCAAACCCGTCTGGCATTCACCAGTCAGGGACGTTACCGTATCCGATTGAAACTCTTTTAACTTACCTTGTTGTACACTTTCTCTGTTTACCAAACCTCCTTATAATAGTGCGATCCATCCTTTCACTGGTTCTCCAAAGTACCTTTGCTTTTCTGATCCTATTAATCTTTTTATTTGCAATATATACTACATAAATGACTCATCAGTTATAACCTTTCCTTTTTTATATACTTTTATAAAGTAGAGTTGTTTTACCAATACCTCTGTCTCTTGGTCTTTCACTGTCTTGTATTAGAGTTCTCTTGTTTGAGGGTACACTTAGGCACACTGTGTTTCCTTATTTCCTTTCTTCACTGGGATATTTTCCTTATTGGAGCCTTGGGGCTTATGGCATCCTACTTATCCAACTAGTAATAATAATGATACTAATATAAACTATATAAATTTCTACCACAAAGCGTTGATTTTCTGATACAAATAACCTCACTCTTTTTCCACCAAGAGCCAGATTTCTTTATCAATTACTGTAACTGCAAATCAAGCATCTTGACAGTATCTGCCACACAAGTTTGAATAATATCTGACCCTCGCTGGAAAAGAAAAAGAAATTTGCAAGCCCAACGATTGAATTGAATTGATGAATTTGGTCCAGCGCTGGAGCCAAAAGTCCATTCAGTGTCGAAATACAACCGAGGGTAAACCTAACAGTCGCACTTTGGAGTATACGGTAATGGAGTAATGGAAATAGTATAGCAATACCTGAAAATGACAAATTCGTAGATAACTTGTATTTTTCCAGTCTCTGGGTAGGGTTGTCACCTCGCACCAAAAGTCTAATTGGCTACCTTCCAGCTTTGCCAAAAGAATATCCATAATAAATAACTACAGGTTTGTTAGTTTGGTGAGCAATTATGCAATAAAGTTTGTGGAAATATAAAAAATTACAAAATAACCTAAGATTCACTTAAAAACAGTCCTAGTATCATGAAAAAAATCCTAATAGTTTTCAATAATTATTGTAAAAATACAGAAAGATATTTCAAACCTCGAAGCATGCCAATTTCAAGCAGAGATGTCACTCAGCCAACGTCAACCACCATTACGATAAGGAGGATCATGATAATTTGGAAAAATTTATCTCTTGTTAATTAGTAGTTCTATAGATTCTTGGTAGCGATTTAAAAAAGTCTTGCATCTTCACACTGATTAAACTGTTACCAAAACTGTTCTTCAACTATTTGAGCCATAAATCACTGTCCTGGTAAATGAAAAAAAAAAAAAAAAACATCCATACAGTAAAATATATCATGACTCCAATGGAAAAGATTAAGAATGCCAAACAATTTTAAATGTACGTTGGTCTTTCTACTATACTCATTTTCATCAGTCAAGAGGATCTCTGTCAGGAAATAAATAAACAAAAAATACAGAAATATAGTTTAAAGATATAGAGCAGGGATTAAGGGAGAGTGTTCTACCCATAGAATCTGGAAGAACTAGACCAAACCGGGAAGAGGCAAATAACACAACTTTTGACACAGTTTTCATGACATGAGAGGGAATTAAAGACACTGGATTTCCCTTTCCACAGCATTACAAGAACAAAGACACTCATTAAATAACGTGTACAGTGTACATGTTTAATAGGAAATATTACTTTTCATACTTCAGGATTAGTATAATGAGCAAAATTATGACTCTTTAGTGATCTGAAGGGCCAATCAGATTTTTAGAATTTTTTTTTAGATTTTTAGAAGCCTCCTGGCTAGTACAGTGGTAACGTGTTTGCCTCGCATTCGCGTGGCAAGAGATCGATCCCCGCCCAGGGCCGTGAGTTTAAGCTGTTTACTGGGGAGGCTACTGCTGTGGTAAGGCACCACAGTGGGGGGTTGGGCTTGCCCGGCTGACGTTCTGGTGAGCATCTATTCTGATGGAAATGAAACTGAAACCAGACACCTTTAACCTTTACTGTAGACTGCTACATCTAATGTGGCACGTCCCATATCACGGAAATTTTTCAAACAGAATATTCCTGTGTTCAAGTACAATGTAACTGACCTTGCTATTAAATTGACTACTGGATAAGTAACGAATTCAACACAATATCAAAGTTCAATACTGTATAACGGAATATAAAAAAAATTAAAACACTATGAATTACACATTAACCTGAAGATATAAGGTAAAATAAAACAACATACAGTGGGTGTAGGTGTTTATTGATGACGGATTACAGAAGCCAGGGGTTTTGTGCAGACTGCCTACACCCAGCGGCCAGCGCCATCCCAACCCTGTGTACATAATGTTGACCACCAGCGGCACCTAAACCTATCAATAATCATCTTGAATGAAAATCATAATTTCTAAATTGATAATAATCTTCCATATTGCTTTATCAAACTGAATCTATAAATTTTCAAAAGTACAGCACCAATGAAAAGGTACCCTGTACTGTACTTGAAGAAAAATGAACTGACAACAGTTTTTCCAGAAAAGGTTTTGAGTAAACTAAAATAAAAATGACAAGGCTCACTTTATGGGACGATATGTTAAGAGAGAAAAGGGAACCGGTTCTTTTACTCTTTTATTTGCACTTATTAACTGAAACCAACCGCAATTTCTTTTGGACAAAGTGCAAATCCTGTATGGTAGATTAGTGTCACTGGTGCTGAGCTTTCCTTTTACAAATGACTGCATTACAAAATTCCCAGCAAAAAGGTATCAAAATAAAACTATCATGATTTATATTTACGAGGTTCTAACAAAACTTTTTATGCTGAAAAAAAAAGCATCACTGGACATTTTAAAATTAATAAAAGCAACAAGGCAATAAAGCACAGAGAGCTGTTAATAAAATTGTGATTTTTTTTTTCTTGTCAGGCAATGGCTGCATGCTGCTCTAGAATTCTACCTGAAGCAATTAGTAAGAATTTTGGTTTTCAGAGGGAGGGATGCGTGCCGCTTTTTAAAACAAAAACCTGGTCCTTTAAATCTATGGCTGAGAACAACAAAAAAGCTGTCATCATCTACAACGGAATGTTACAGGTCAATTACTGACTTCTTTCAGATTATCCATACTTACATCTTTTTTTTTACATCAACACTCTGAACACTAATTTCATAAAGGAAATAACAAGTTGAACAGCCAATGCAACATGTGCAAATGAAATTAAAAATGTTAAAAAAAGAAAAAATAATAATTCTGAAGTGATGAAGATATTTAAACTTTTGTGTTTTTTATAAAAAAATTTGTAAACTGCAAAATAACACATGCTGTACTGGATGTTTCAAACTGTTATGGGCGATGAATGACAAGAGACTCCTAGCCTTTCTGCAAGAAGCATTTCTAGGTTCTAAGTAGGAAATCCTGCACGCAGAACCTAAGGGGATACTCCGTCAGTCACCTGTTGTTTCTCCACATTTACATGTAGGATAATCTTTTGATTGTTATTACCTAACAGCTTGGAGATATCCTGGCAAATATATGCTGCCATATGAACGTCAGGATTACAGTACAATTGAGAAGCGACGTAGGAAAGGTATACGATGGGTATCATTGTACATAAGTGAATTTACAAAATATAGAAGGCCTTCCCAAAGTGCTTCAGCTAACATACCTTTACAATGGTTTCTCAAATTAATCTGAATGATCGAACAACTGACGTCAAATATTCTAGCCATTACGTGTTTTGACAAAAAATGATGCGATAAGTGTGAAGGTATATTCTACCTTTCCTAAGAGTAGGCCAACTATTTCATTCTTCCGATATATATATATGTATATGTATATATATACCAACCACAAAAGAACCTAATTATTGCTCCCCTCACACTGTCAGACAAGAAGCTATTTTAAAATTTACAGCTAAAACACTGATTTATACAATCATATAATCAAAATATGAATCAGGAAAACTTGTCTTCCACTGTGAGAACGAGCCAATGTTAGAAGTCAAATCAACTGAAGTTAAATTGGAAAGGATTCCTTTTCCTAAATGATTTATAAAAGATCTAACACAGACTGTCCTCTCATATTGACCTAAATGCAAAATTGGAGACCAGAAAATTGCAGTACAACATTACATACCTGAGTCTCCTTAAAAATGAAAGACTATCAAAAAAAACCTAAGAGTTATGACTTCTGATATGTTGAAGTTACTGTGATAGCTCTGAGTGGAAAGATTCAGCAGAACAATCCTAAGTGGTGAGATGTGCAGGAAGCTAAAATGTCAATCAGAGAAGAGAGTCTGTGCTTGTGTGTTTAACACAGCGACAGGTCTCCCAGATTGGCCGAGGTACCCTGAGGTCTACAGACACGTGTACCATCAATGCCGCAGTAGCAATAAAATCACTAGCTCTTCCTTTCATAAGTACTAAGGCCTTCACAGAATAAATAGGATCTTTCACACAAAAATATACATACAGTATTAGACAAAATATTACTACAGTCAATTATAATAATAATAATACCGTACATCTTGGGATCCTAGACTGTCATATTTTGTGACAATATGTAACTACAGGCTCTCTATGGACAAATTCTGAAGGCTCTCTTCCCTTCATTTCCTCTTACAGAACAATATAGGAGAACTATCCCTGTGTCGGATGCCAGTTGAGGTTTTTGTGGCTTGACAGTCAATATATCACACTTACAACACTTTGTTCATTTACCTGTCACCCACATTCCGGCACCTTAGATTAATCTGTTTTTCTTAGCAAAATTATTGTAATTTTCACATAGCTTGTGACTAAACATTTTATTCTGGACTACAGTGGACTACTAAATACATACATTATATTTTCTATATTCATAGTTCTACAAAGTAATGATACCAAATAACAGGCAGGTCAAGATATGTTAAAACGTGTCTAAACATTCCGTGCAGTGCTACCTGGCGTTTAGAAAAAGCAGCCTGAAGCTACCTCCAAACCCTTCAAACATTGGACTAATGTGGATAACAATTCTCTATTGCCTCTCTTCTAATATCCCTTCTTTATTATCCAACTTGAGGAAATTCTATTCGTCCAAACAATGAAACGAGACTAAGTCTCATTTACAGTACTTATTAGTACATCAGTCTCCAGAGTACCATTTTAGGAATCAGTCAGAAACACCTAAATATAAAACCTTGGTTTTTAGTGTGAAACAATTTACCTGAATTATCACTTTTGCCCTAATAGTAATACAGAGTACAGTATATATCTATTTATATTTATATTGTATATGTATATGACTTTTCAAATTCAAGCAATGGCATTTTTTATCTCATAAAACAGTTCAAAAAGGTGTTTGAATAATCCAACTCCAATGACAGAAGGTAGACATCTGAGTGACTGTGCCACTTGTATGATATGACATGTAATCAAATATTTTTTTTTTTTATTATTTTTACAGAACTGGGGATAATATAGTACCTTAGTGATATATTAACTCCACATTCTCTGAGACACTAAGATGGACCCTGTACAAAACTGGCGACTAAACGGCGAACATCTCGAAAGAATTTACCGTCTGTCTGTGATGCTGCTGCTGCTTCAGGATGAAGACTGGTTTCATAAAAAGCAAAATGTTTAGACTCTCCCCCAAGAAAGTTTAGGTTAGTTGAGAAGAAACCAACTTGTTAGGAGTGATCATCAGTTTGCTAAGCTATTATTACATCTTGTGAGTCTATAGAAAAGTACAGTTGTTATTAAACCTAATTTGTGTAAACATGGAGAGTCTAGTCATTTAATCCCTATAAGAAACAGTCCACTGTGTCCCGGAGGAGGATCTTCTTAACTTATAAGGTAATGTAATAAACTTAAATTTTGAGATTTGAATCATCCCACTCCAACTCTTTTGGTTTTCCTTCCTCTTCATCCGAAGAGTCCAGATCATCGCTGTAATTATTCCCATCATCAGAGGAGTCGTCGTCGTCGTCATCATCTTCCCTGAGACGTTGAGTCTCGGCAAGTTCGAGTTGTTGCTGTTGAACAAATTTTTAAAGATAAGATCCTGCGAATCATATTCACTCTTACTGCATCAGCAGTGGCAGCAGTTATGAGTACGGTGTGATGTTTCTTGATGAAAGAGAAGAGCATTTCTAAAACAAATCAAAAGGAATCCAATAGTATCTTATCCAAAGATGCTTATTACTGATTTAGTTATGTTACAAGTGCTCGAATATCCAAGTGCTCGAATATCACGGTGCCAGAAAAAAGACAAAATGACTAATGCATTGTCATTGCTGTGCAGTTGTTTTCAGAGTGTGTGCCTAACATAGTATTATTATAAGAGCCACCAAAATAGCTAGAAACAATACAACTTCTGTGAGGGCCCAACAGCCCAAATTTAATCATTGGAATAATGGTTTCATCCAATAAGATCAATCATCAGTGACCATGAGTGATAACACTACCAGTTTCTATCTATTTCAATTGTAGAAATATTGTGGTAAACAATTTAAAGTTTATACGTCATCAAAAGCAAAGTAACTGAATTGCCTCACCTCCATTGGGTTGACTGTAATGTTCAAGGATGAATCATCCCATGCCATTTCAGCATCAGCGACATCTTCATGAGTATGGCGAGTGTGAGCAGCACGGACACGGATTACTCCCAGGACAACCATGAAGACGAGGAAGCCAACGCATACAACAATGATGATTGTGACTGCATGACCTAGAGATTGAAAGAGAATCAATATACATGTATGCGTTAATAAATGTATTACAATTATCACTTAAGACAATATGAGTAAGAAATATCTATAAAGAGAAAACGATGAATAGATGAAATGTATCCATAATACAGTATATTATTGTACTGTATTGATTGTTAACAAATGTATTACAATTATCACTTAGCCAATATGAGTAAGAAATATCTATAAAGAGAAAAAAGATGAACTTAATAGATGAAATGTATCCATAGTACAGTATATTATTGTACTGTATTGATTTTCAATAATCGATAGATTCCATAAACCGCACACATTTACGCTCCTGCCATGAACAAATATGGAAGATATGGCCTTGATATGAGCAAATTTTTATAGTATGATACATCAAAACATAAGGGATCCCTGTACTTAAAATCAATCCAGTTTGATGTAGGTTACTGTACTTTTACTTGTACATAAACTGATGTAATGTACACAAAACCTCTCGCATGAAGTTTTATATGAAAAAAAATTCTAATACCCCAATTAATTCACTATTTTTATATCTATATTGAGAGATGGTATAGCCTTATAAAAATTCTCACAACAAGCTTAATCTTAACTGGGTCTCCTTTACAGCCACAATCTTTTCCTAAGCCCTGTTCAACTTCTTTCCCATCTGTATGCGCTTTTTCTTTGTAATTCACTTGCAAAATGTCTACAATGTTATAATTGTAACATTCTCCACTCCAAATACAACAATAAACATTCCGATAATGATGGTATTTTCTTGCTTTGACAGTGCAATACATATCAAGAAACAATGGCTAGTCATCTTCCTCCCTATTTCTTTTCCATACAAAGCTATTTTCCCAATTGGAGCCCTGGGGCTTGTAGTACCCTGCTTTTCCAACTAGGGTTGTAGCTTGGCTAGTAATACTAATCATATCATTAATAACCCTTATAATTTTCGGTCAAATTTAACATTTAAAGTAATTCTGACCTCAGACATCTCTTTATAACTTAAAAATAGATAGAAAACTTTAGTTTCACTTTTTGATGAGTTACTTTAATCTTGCTAAGTATATCAAGTAAAAGCAAATGTAAAGCAAATTATTTCCTCTTTTTTTCTATATACTAATGAAGCTGTATTTAGCTATGATTGTAAATAACTCATGAACACAATATATAATAATGCAAAAATCTTTATACCATAATGGATATTTCCTTCAAACTATAGTGGAGTATCTTGGGCCACTAGTCTCTAAGGGGACTGCAAAATTGTAATACTGTATATGTGGTAAT
Source organism: Palaemon carinicauda (assembly GCF_036898095.1). NCBI lineage: Eukaryota > Metazoa > Arthropoda > Malacostraca > Decapoda > Palaemonidae > Palaemon > Palaemon carinicauda. The sequence goes on along the minus strand of NC_090726.1, from coordinate 49,782,342 downwards.
GTGGAAGGAACTAGCTTTTTTAATGCAAAATAGTTCCTACGCAGCCGCTAGGCGACTTCTTTTTCATGAAGACAAGAGTCCTACTCGTACGCTTATAAATCTTGCACCTGTGCTAATGCATTCTAATTTTTCTGATGCTTCTATAGTGTACATTCTAATAACAACTATGTGCATTTTAGAGTGCAAGAGAACTGACCCGAAGCTGAGCATGGTATACTGTGTTTATTGGTGCATGAGTAAAGAATCAGCTGAGATTCTTGTGCAAATTAATATCGATAAAGGAGAATCCAAGGCTCTAGACTTATTAAAATCCATTCTTGTACAGTATATTAATTATTTGTTATAATTTTTGCATTCTCGTTGAATTCATAACTACTGTACCAAGATATTTATATTTCATGGTACTTCAAATTACTCTTGGATTCAATCCTTATCTATACAGTGAGACTCCTAAAGAGATGCTTGTGGTGTTCGATTCCGAGCAAAATCTCACCCGCGGCAAGAACAGCAGCCTGTGTCCTACTGCCCCCATACATGTCTGTTGGCCATAAGTGAGGCAGTTTATCAGTGCCTATTAATACTGTCTATACCATACAACTATTATAATTACTGTCTCTTATGGTAGAAACAGTCACAATATCATATGCTGAAATTAATCTCATGTTTGCATTCATCTGAAATCATTCAAAGTTTAATTCCATATCTATTATATCTATAAAAAAAAAATGGTGCACTAAAACGTTAAGGAGAGTGAGTTTTGGCGAAAGAAAAATAATGAGGGCTGCAGAACAACAGGCAGTACGGTTAAGAGTTACCTATTACGTATAATTTTACTGACACTATCAACCAATAATGAAACTCCTAATGCACAGAAAAACAGACAAATACATTTCCATTCTAAAAATGTTCCTTAAATATTACTCTTGTCACACCAGTGCCTCAAAAACTGTCTTGGTTAGACTGCACTTTTAAACGCTTCCTAACAAGGGATACAGTAGTCGGAAGCTGCAATTTCCAATAGTGTACAGTACAGAAGGTCCCCAAACTTACAAACGTAAATCCAACTGAAAATCACATAGATAAGATAAAGAAATACTGTAATCAAAACAATGCTTTATCATTTAATACAGTAAGCAAAACGACGTTTGTAATAACCGGATATCTATTTCATATGAAACCCAACTATTTGCTGAATTTTGTAGCTGGTGGTCATCGGCATGGGATTCAGGTTGGGACTGCCCTAGGCCACAATTTAATAACATTCGACTTACTAACAGATTCTGAGAATCAATAAACTTGTAAGTCGGGGACCTTCTGTATGTAGAAAGAAGTCTAACATGTCAACTTTGCCTTTCAACTTCATCATACTCCTCTTCTACAGAGACCTTTAAAGTTACTTTCTTCTGGCTTCAAAAAGTTTGATACTGATTTAAATAGAGAGAAAGTTTAATTAAAATTATTCAATGTCCCTAAATAAACTGAAGACGTGCATTATTAAATGACTAATTCTTGATTTCCAAAATAAATGGCTTGAAATCTAAGCTTCACGTCAGTTAAGCAACTACAACCAATATAGAAACGTCAAATGCAATGCCTTCTTTAAACATCACCCCCTTTACTGGAATAAGCTCAAATATAAAGATTCTGGCTTATTACTATGGAACCTACAGAAGGAATAACTTACCTGAGTAATAAAGGGGTATTTTAAAAGGATAGTAATTGTACAAAATATATTCAAACTAAATATTCTGTACAAAGTACTTTCTGATCAATTATTAGTGTAATATGTGACTAAACTGTTTTATCACAGTCCATCAGTTTCTCTCTGTCTTTCTTTCAGTCAGTAGCTCCTTCAGACACACTCCAAAATAAAAAGAGGGCCCACACCTAGTCTATTATCAAAATAGGTAGAACAGCAACCATATTGATGATGGATTTCCTCTCTGTACATCCCACATAGTATAATCATCTTGTAATCCTTGTTCCTGTATTTTGCTTGTTTATCATGATTTTCTATTCAATTATGTTTTCATATAATTTCAACTATACAGTACTTCATTTAATCTCACTGTTAAGAAGCACTATTCTTTCAATACTTTCTCTACAGCTTTATTTGCTCCATATACAGTATACTCTTTGATGAACGTTTCTCTCCAGCTTGAAGTACTGTACTATAAGTGCCTTGTTAAAACAAACATTTTCCATCTTTCAAGAATTGTTGATAACCTTCACTTCGTGGTTTTAATTGTTTCCCTTTGCAAGTTGCTTTTGTTAGTGAGGTGTGGTGCAGTGTACTTTGGTATTTTCTATAATCATACGTCCTACATTATGTGTTATGCTTGCCAGTCTCTTCTTATACTGTACTATACTTCGAGCTTCATATTATGTTGATGAGAACTGGATTCACCCTCGATATTTTGTTCAAACGTCGGCACTGTAGTCACAATTTGTAATTAAACTCTTTATTTTTCAGAAATGCTTAGTGTCGGACTTATCAAAGCACCTGTTTCTGGTGAACTTAATTCAGATTGCAAAATCAAATCAAATGGTTGGGAGATACGAGGATTTATCCCTCAACATTTAACTACAGGTGTCATGATATTTAAGCATGGCATAATATATCCACCAAATTTTTTTTACTTACCTAATAACTTTCTTGACTTTATCTGATCATGATGGCTATGCTTGCCATTTGTGGAATACCTGTACTCACAAAGGAACATCCTTTTTCTAATAATTATGCATACCATCTTGATTCAATGTTTTTTCAAGTTGTTTTTACAGCCTGACTTGCATAACATTAGCTTTATCTGTATCAATTAATGCTCCTATTCTCGTAGTTTGCACTGAGCATGTGCACCTAAATGACTGTCATGATACAGTAATTCAAGCGACTCTTATTTCAGTTTTAAAAACCATTATCTCAAGGTAAATGTCGTGTGCTACTCTCTTACGGCCACTCTTTTTGGGGATGTGAATAGCAAAATGCTGTCTATCTGTCATATTTCAGTGGGACTGGCAATACGTCTGGTCATAAAGATTGTCTCTATTAAGGCAAATACACTTGCCTTGAAGTTGTGGGTATGCTACACTACTAGTGTCTCATCTAAACCAGTGAGGAAGCTGCACACACACACCATTTCGCATCTAGACCTGTGTGCATGCTACAAAGCTTTGGCCCCTTGTCAATCCACATACACTTTATGTTTTTTAAAGTGCAGCAAGTCTTCTTTCAGTCAAATACAAGCTTTCTACCCATGTGGCCAACAATCTAATGTGCTTCCGCTAGTCACACACATTATCCATTTTAGAGAGGCAACTGGTAAGGTAGTTACCTTCAATTGACTCAAATGAGAGACCCTTATTTTTGATAGGAGAAAAATTAGACATGTACATTATTTGAATCCATGTTCTATCTACCATGTGGTCAATTAGCTAATCATTAACTCTGCTAAGATGCCTCTTAAGAAAACTAGCAATCCTCAAGTTACATGGACTCGATAACTCCCAAGTATGGCCACGCTTTTTGACGGTCCGTCTGCCAAACAACAGCACACCTGATGACACAGATAGTGATGTAACCACCAATGAGGCATTGTTCTACCTACTCACTATGAGGCTTTTCATCTTGTAGTGTGTCAGCAGGAGCTGCTGACAACAGAAATAGTAAATGTAATCTCATGGTTTTATATTAAGATAAATAATTCAGACCATTATACTTCTGACTCATAACAGAAGTGTTTTGCAATTTCCAATTACTACTTTTATGGTTGTACTAAATTTAGCTTGATAAAAAGGGGCAAAATGATGTGACTACCGTACATACAAAATAATCAGTCTTCTACAGAAAACATCAATATACTGTACCATGTTTTCTAAAAAATACCTACAGAATATAAACTTTGCTGTATCTAATACTACTACTATTGTTCCACTGAACGCTGCAGCTTAAGGCAAGAGCACAAGTCAAGAAAAATCAAGACATATTGATCTATTACCTGCACTGTTAACTGCCACTCCTTCCATCACATTAGAGGTGAAATAAACATCATTAACTGTGTGGGCAGGTTTGAGCTCTACGTGGTGGCCAGAAAGTTTAGCATGGGCTGGAATTGGAGGGGGATTGTGATGGGAAACTTGTGCTTCTGCAGGCTCATTCAATGTAGACTGATGCTGATGTTCGTCGCTGTGCACAGCAGCTGCGCCAAGTGGGCCACCAATAACACCAATTCCCTTATCAACACTGAGCTGGGGATGGATAACCGTCACCTGTAAAGACGGTTTATAATTTCATAAAATACTTGGGAAAAAAAAACGGAATTCATTCTTTTTAGTGTTTGATTGTTTGTACACGTAAATTTGAAGTTACAACAGTTTTTCTTTTCGTTTTACTTTGATAGTAATTTGAGTAAAATACTAAATTAGAGATTACTGTAGACTGAAATGTTGTGCAAAAGTTGCAACATAGTATTTCCTTTCGTTTTACTTTTATAGGAATTTGAGTAAAGTACTAAATTATAAACTACTGTAGCCTGAAATATTGTGTGATGTGTACAGTTAATAAATTTAGGTATGTACCTTCAAAAAGTAACGTGTGCCACATAGTAAAGATGACATAAAACAGAGAGAAACAACTTACAGTCTGAACATATTCATTGCTTGTGAATCTTCCTCCAAGTTCGCTGCACGACAGCTTGAATGCTCTGTTCAAGTAATATGCAGGTTTTCGGTTGGCATAGTGAATCTGACGAAGAATAGACTGATAGTGGTGAGTAGTGTGAGCTCCGGAGATGGTAGCCCCTTGCCTGGTGACAGATGCTGCCAAGCCCAATTCAGCAATGAGATTGTCAGGAAGGACTAATGTTTCGTGATCAGGGTTAAGAGGTGGGTACACTGATACCACACATTCATCCAACTGGCCACCAGGAGTAGGTGCTGTGGCTTCTTCTGCTGCTGCTGAAAGGTACACTCCAATATCAGGGAATACTCGAAGGCCCTGTCTGAAGCTTTCGTATTCTTCAGCAAAGTTTGTAGTGCCGTTTAGCTCGATGCTGGGCTGGTGTGGCTGCATCACGACAACAAAACTCTGAGCTGTGGCAACTTTTAGAGCCTTTCCAGAGTCACATCTGTGGAAAAGGGGATAATTATCATACAATGTTGATCAATTTTATCAACAACTTCATAATAATGTCAATAGTTATCTTACTAAATGTCAATAGTTATCTTACAATATGTCAAAAGTTATCTTACCAGTCTCTAAAATAAATGTTACAGCCATGTGAAATACTGCATTATAATTACTTGTAATCCAAATAAAACTTTTATACAAAAATATAAAAAAATTCCTTAAAGAACAATTATGATGCCCTTACAAGATGTTAGTGATCACAGAAACTGGGCGGCGTCCTGGGGTTGGGAAGTCTCGGCCATTCACGTAAGCAACTCGACGAATCAGCGTTTCCAAATTTGTGACGTTGTTCCCTTCAATTGTAATCTGAGTCATCTCTGAAACAGCAAGGCAAAACATATGATTTAAGATGTTACCAAAATCATAAAAATGACAAAAATTTGAAAATGGGTATTTTTCAGTCATTTAGGAAAATGCAATTACTATAATGACCAATGAAAACCCATTAAGTAAGCATTTATGATAAGAACTATTTTTGGAATTTATTTCATTATTCATATTTTCCTGATAAGGACCACCTTTAAATGATATATATTTAATTGATGTGGTATCATTGTTAACCTTATACATTCAATATCCACTTTTCCATTATCAAATGCAGTGGGGAAAGCTTTTGTCATTAGAAATATTGAAAGAACTATGTCCCAGGCAACATAAAAAAAGCATTACCAAATAAATATAAAAACTACCATAATTTATAAAGTTAAATGTTTAGTTTAACTTTACTTAACTTTACAAAGTTATTTTATTTCCCTTTAGAATGTTTCACCACAATGCTCTAAACTCACCATTGTTTGTAAGCAGCTCCATGCTAGGCTGCAAGAGTTCCATGGCTGGAGTATCCAGGGCCTCCTGGCAACGAGTAAGGCAAGAGAGGACGCGGGGAGACTCCAGACCACCAACTAATACGGACAAGCCAGCCAGGTATCCAGTGAGGCCATGCTTCATAGCACTTTCTGAGCCTGTCAAAATAACGATAGTCAAATCAAGCTGCCATTCTTTAAAACTTTTTTTTTTTTCTACATTTCGTATGATAAGACAATTCAGTTATTAAGATTTAAATGCCAACAATCAGCTTCAATGAGTTTTCTTTGTATTTCGTATATAATGGTTTAGTTATTAAAATTTAAATACTAACACCCAGCCTCCGTGAGTTTTTTCTCTGTATTTCATATAAGATGATTTAGATATTAAAATGCCAACGCCAACAATCAGTCCTGCAGGAATTTTTAAGCTAAAATATTAAAGATAATTAAAAATTATGTATGCAGTAAAAAAGGAGGAATTTCTTTTACTGTCATATTGTTAAAAAATGTAGAGCAATACTGTACATCAATCTATGATGTACTGTATAAGGTATTTCAAGATCACAAAAAATTCTTTACCTTGCCAACATGCTCCAACAGTCATAGAAGTGTTGATTCCACGGGTTGGGTGCAGAGGCCAGTCATCAATGACCTGAAGTTGTATAAATAATAATAATAATAATAATAATAATAATAATAATAATAATAATAATAATAAAAATAATATTTTGGAAGTAGACCTCTTTAATCAAGTTTCATTAAAGATAATCCCTGCCTCAGTGGCAATAATTTTGCAGTTTAGCTTTTCTATTGCTTGTGCTTTTCTTCTTTCGTCGATACTGCATTCTACCACTAACCGTGTTAGTCATCGGTAAGGGATAGCAAAAATGCATAGATAAAAATCTATCAAATTATACATTTTCTCTATACATTTTGCTCTCTCGTACCAATGACTAACATGGCACAGTTATAGGCAGAACACAGGACTGACGAAAGAAGAAAAATACGAGGAAGAGAAAAACTCCAACTACAAAATTAACGGCACTGAGGTAGCAGTTATCTTCAATGATAATAATAATACTAATATTGATGATAATACTAATATTAACACTAACAGTAATCATACTAACCAAATTGATTCAAGAAACTGATCAACTTAAATTAAAAAACCCATTGTTGAGTATCTATAGAAAATATTAGGCATTGAATGGTATTTATTTTCCTATTTTAACCAAGTATGAATGTTATGTACCTTAAATTGAAAACTAAAAAATATTGTGAGATTGAAGAGTACACCTTATCAACATAACTCTTATTTTCACCAAGTATAAATGTATCTTGAACTGAAAACTCAAAAAATATTTTGAGACTGAAGAGTATACCTTATCACCATAACTTTTCACCAAATATGAATGTTATGTATCTTAAATTGAAAATTCACAAATATTTTGAGATGAGTAATTTCCACACACGAAATTAAATTCATAAATTAACATACCTCTGGAGATTCGCCATTCTCGGGTCTGAAGATGTGCCCGTCGACGTATAGGGTTACCTCTGGCATTTTGACGTGAACGGAATAGTGATGCCATTCATTATCGCAAACCTTCAAGAGAAAAATCAAATTAAAACATGATCAAATATTCAAATTACTATTTATTTTTATACTGTACAGTAACATATCTATTTTCATCTTTCATTGCAGAACAAACCTTGAATTTTCAAGCAAGCGATATGTGAATTTAAAGATGTGACTTTTTATATAATGTTGAATATATATTTTGCTTGAGGGTACATTCAAGCACACTTGTTTACTTATTTCATTTCCTCAATGGGGTATTTTCCTTGATTGGACCCCTTGGGCTTATGGCATCCTGATTTTCCAACTAGGGTTGTAGCTTAACAAGTTATAATAATAATAAACCCAATTTAAGCTGTCTTATGAAGAAGGAAGAGGTTTTGTAAAGTTGTACAGAACTCCATTTTGTGTTATTCAAGGTAAAGATAAAGCCTGGCATAACGAACAGCGTATGTACATTACCTGGGGAAGTTTCCATCTCCATTCCGCTGGCTGGAAGGTGTTCAGGTTGGCTTCGGTGTAATCACGTCTCAGGAGGAGAATGAGGCGGCAGTTGCGAACAAACAGAGCCATGTGATGGCGGTTCATCTTGTGGTCATCTGCATTGCAAAGAATGTGTTCCTTGGTGTGCTGAAAGAATGGAAATACATTGAAAATTACATACATTCTTAGAACAGTACTTCCATTTCCATATGCAGTACTGCATTAACCCATGAGGTCCTTATTCTATACGCTATTATAGATGAAGAACAAGGCCAAATATTAAACTATACGGCAGTGCCTTTACATTATAAGCACAATGTTAACGCCAGTTAATTCAGTCAATAAATCACCAGTAAAAACGTTTATTCCTTATCAAAAGCTTTATTCTTCATCGAAACGTTTAATCCTTATCGAAACGTTTATTCATTATTGAAACGTTTATTCATTATCGAAACGTTTATTCATTATCGAAACGTTTATTCCTTTTCAAATGAAAAAAAGAATTTGGGAAGATAGTTTATGGCTTTACACAATAGGCCTTGAGGTATCAATAATTCTAAAAAAGTAATAACATGGAAATACAATGAAGGTAAACTCTAAGTAAAATATTGAAAGATTAAATCATTAATCATTTAAAACAATTTGTAAATAACATTGAAATTTGGAATCATTATCACCTGGATAAACTTTCATGTAGTATATAAATACATATTTTTATAAAAATTAAAAATATATGGTAATTAACAGAATAGCCATATAAAGTAAAATGAAGATCTATATAATTCCCTTTAAATGACATTAGGTAGACTACAGTATCCATAGATTCATTCCTTTACATACATATACCAAGGCACTTCCCCCAATTTTGGGGGGTAGCCGACATCAAACAAATGAAACAAAAAAGGGGACATCTCCTCTCTATGTTCCTCCTAGCCTGACAAGGGACTCAACCGAGTTCGGCTAGTACTGCTAGAGTGGCACAGCCCACCCTCCCACATTATCCACCACAGATGAAGCTTCATAATGTTGAATCCTTTAAATTGACATAATTTACAAGCTATATGGAGCTATTCACCCAAGAGACAAAATATTGGTTATCTTTGGTTATCTCAGAAATTCAAAAGATATACTAAATAAAAAATGGAGTAATCACTCAAAAGTGTCCACAAAATATACGTTTCACAATTAGTGACACTTGATTAATTACTCCATTTTAAATTCAGTATGTTTTGAATTCCTGACATCACGCCATAAATGAGATCGCATATCAAAACAGCACCGAAATATTACCTTATCAGCATTAGGATGAGACTTATGTTTCATCCATGTGGAGATGGTGAACATGGAGGTGAGATTATGACTTAGGATTGATTCTGGGATGACAGCGCCAGAGGAATCTCCTTCAAATTCGTAGATGAGGTCCCCCTCGTGGCCTTCGTCAGAGTGCAATCCTGCTGTCCAGTCCTTCCCAGCGCCAGGGGCAGGAAGCAGTTCGATACTGGAGGAACTGGCTCCTAAAATATGAAAATATAGCTCTTCAATAAAGCAAATTACTTGGCGTTTGTAAGCATTTTCTTTTGTAGTTTATTTATTTCTTTACTTTGTTTCCTCATTGGGCTATTTTTCCCTGTTGGAGCCCTTGGTATTATAACATCCTACTTTTTCAACTAGAGTTTTAGGTTACCTACTAAATAATGATAATAGTAACAATAATATTATTAAGGACCCAAATGACTTTTAAAGACAATAAGATCACTTATTTTTTATCAAAACAAATTATTAATATTTTTTATCAAAACAAATTATTAATACTTTTTATCAAAACAAATAATTAAACTCTGCATTTCAAGTACACTCACTGGGCTGGTTAATAACCTCCTTTTAATATTAATAATAATAATGACTTACAAGTGAGGTAAATGGAAAATTATTTTTCAAAGAAGCTAAATTGGAAAATGGGTTTAATTTTCCTACTACTTACCGCACATTTTTCTCTGAGCGGCAACAGAGTACGTGTCGCGATCACATCCCTTTCCAATATGGTTTGTGGTCAGACCAATGCGAGCCTGGACGCGTTCTACCCGGCAGGGAACGTTGCATAGCTCCAAAGAGGCAGAGGGAAACAGTTCTTGTCGACCAGAGCCAGGAGAGTATTCAATCTGTTCGCTGATTCCTGTTTATAAGTTTGAGGGGGTTAAAAAAGATTGGGATTTCCTTATGCATTGATGTGTTTTTCTGAATATACAATTAAAATGACCTGCAGAGGTACCATAGTAATAAAATCTTCAAGTTGCAAACTTATCTATGTATGGTACTGCAGTGAGAATATATTCACTGCATTAATAATCCAATAAAAAATACAAAATGGGGTTTATTTTGACAGATTACAAACTAGCAAATATAATACTGTCTGTCTTTTCAAAATTGAAATACATTGAAGCAAATTAAAGGATTATTTAATAAAGAAAACAACAAGACTAACCTTTCCATCCAAGATGACAAACACGATTCACTTTTATGGTGACCATGACAGGCTGTGATCGTTTCATCCCGCAGTCATAAGCGACCACGGAGAGTATGTGGTTGTGGGACTTCTCATAGTCAAGAGGCTCGGTGTTGCGGACAACTCCTTCGCTGTCGATGCTGAATGGCTGTAATAAAAAAGAAAATGGTTAGCTTCCGAAATTCAAACTCGCAGCGAATGTTTTTAAGCTGAACAGGCTGACATAAGTTTCTCTTTATGGGTTGTATACGACATATATATTAACATTCTTACTGGTCTCAAGATCTCATTATCAATAGTCAAACTACGCACTGATCCTTTCTTTGCTTAACCTTATGATCATTTCCAATAGTAACTCTTTTCCTCTCTCCTCAAATTCAAACATACAGCGAATGTTTTTAAGTTGAACAGGTTAAGTTAAGTCTCTCTTTATAGATTGTATATGACATCTTTTTTAACGTTCTTCCTGATCTCAAGATATCATTGTCAACAGTCAAACTTTACACATATCCTTTTTTTTTTGTTATGAATTTTTGTTATGAATTGTATATGACATCTTTATTGATGTTGTTACTGATCTCAAGATCTCATTGTCAATAGTCAAACTTTGCACACAGATCCTTTCTTTGTTTGACACTCTCTCTCTCTCTCTCTCTCTCTCTCTCTCTCTCTCTCTCTCTCTCTCTCTCTCTCTCTCATGCTTATTATCACATACCTGGTCCCTCGTGATGAGCTCATATCGGCAGATGTCCCCGTACTTGGGTGAGCAGTCCTGGTCGTCAGCCTGCAGGGTGAGGATCTCCTCGTAAAGACGTCCCTCGTCGACACCCACGACGTAGGATGGCTCCACGAACACTGGGGCGTACTCATTTACATCACTGACTTTCACGTGTACTGTGACGCTGCAGGGGGGAACACGGAAGTATTAAGGAACGTATTAAAATTAGGGTCAGGTATGGCTTGGCCAGGGGACATAAACGTAATAAACATTATTATATATATATATATATATATATATATATATATATATATATATATATATGTGTGTGTGTGTGTGTGTGTGTGTATGTAGCCACATACACCTAACACATAAGAATATGCACAAAAACACATTAATTTATATACAGAGGTCAGAAAATTAATAAAAATCAGATCTTGAAAGGGAAATCTTAACCATTTTTGAAAAGATCAAACGATAATTACTATTGGCTTTTGTAAGAATAAAAAAAATTACAACAGCATCAAATGGGTGAAAAAACAACGAAATGTCAACCTACTTGCGAGATTCGATGCCGGAGCAAGAAACGGCAGTGATGTCAAACTTGTAGTTCTTTCGCTTTTCGCAGTTGAGGGGCCTTTTCGTCAGCAGCTCGGCTTCCCCAGTGTCGGGGTCTCTCAGTTGGATCTGTTAGGGAGATGATGAACTGTTAGCATGAGGGGCAAGGTTACAACCTGGGGATAATGGAACTTGGGAGAGAATACCAAAGACTCTGGTTTAGAGGTTTAAAGGACGCTCATAAATGACAGAGGCAAAGGACAGTGATATTGGCCTATCAAGCAGTAGAATGCCCGAGAGACTGACCACATAAACATATGATCCGCCCCCAAGCTCCCTCTCTACCCAAGCTAGGACCAACGGCTTCTGATGACTCGGCAGATACACCGGAGCTTTTGAAGAATAACGGTCCTTTACGAACCTGGGACCTTTATTCTTCAAAAGGTTAAAACTGGGACCCGCATTGTTAAAAACGGATTTAGGGAAGAACAACCTCCGAGGAAATCAAGCAACAACATGATTGGTTGTCAACCTAACCTAACCTATTTGATTCTTTTTGTTTTGAAATTTCAAAATAATATTTGTGCAATTAATTTCAACTGACTTAATTTTGTATACAATAAACATGGTGTATGTATGATAGCGGCCACCTGTATGTATGATTATGTCTATCTTAGAATACGGTAGTGTAAGGGGGGTCGCAGGAGCCCCGTTAAGTAAGTAGGCAAGGACAGGGCTTATAGGTTAGATTAGGGGGGAAAGTTTAGGTTAGTTGATGTCTATTTTTAATCGCGTGAGGAACTGGACGCCGATATACAAAGACTCCCAATAAACTGTTGCTTTTAATTCTCCATACTTTTTAATTTGATAAATATTTTATGTTTATGTATTTTTTATTCACAAAATAAAGAATCTTTTCATTCATAGTTGTTTCATTTTCCTTGTTATATTCACCGGGTCCCAACTGGGACCTTTGATACTCAAAAGGCCCAAACTGGGACCCTATTTTTCAAAAGGGTTGTGGGACCGCTATTCTTCAAAAGCTCCGATATACCTATAGGCTCCCCCCAAACCCCACCCTTCTTAGCTCACAAGGATGGTAAGGTTGCAGCGACCAAAGAAACTAACGAGTTTGAGCGGGACTCGAACACAAGTCGGCAAATTTGATGGACTTTTATAAATTAAATTGAGCAATAGAAATATATGATCTCAATAAACGTGAAAAAACACTTATGTGAAATTATCTTTAAGTAGATTTGAAGGGCCACACAGGTAAAAAAAAATGTAAAAATCTTTTGAATGTTTTTACAGTTTATATTTACATATGGGATCAAGATTTGATTAGAGGAACAACTATAATAATAATAATAATAATAATAATAATAATAATAATAATAATAATAATAATAATAATAATAATAATAATAATAATAATAAAAATAACTTGGTAAGAAATCCTCTTGCAAACATTTTGTTGACAATTAACTGCTGGAAATTATTTCTACCTTCCTGATTGTGTTCTTTACTCTATGACTACTGTTATAATAATAATAATAATAATAATAATAATAATGATAATAATAATAATAAAGATAAATAATAATAAATGATAATAAAATAACAATAATAAAAAAAAATAATAATAATAATAATAATAATAACAATAATAATAATAATGATAATAATAATAACAATATTAGTAATAATAATAACAATAATATCAATAATAATAATAATAATAATAATAATAATAATAATAATAAATGATAATAAAGATGATAATATTAATAAAAATAAAAATAATAATAATAATAATAATAATAATAATAACAATATAAATAATAATAATAATAATAATATCAATAATAATAATAATAATAATAAATGATAAAAATAATAATATTAATAAAATAATAATGATAATAATAATAATAATAATAATAATAATAACAATAATAATAATAATAATAATAACAATAACAACATTGAAGAACTTACCACAAAAGGTGCTTCTCCATGGTGTTTGTTCACAATCCTATAGGAGCAGACATCAGGAGTGGCACGGATAGCTGGCTGTAGCTCCACGACTGTGTCATCCTCGGAGACCAAGCCATGGTATCCTTCAGAAGCTTGGACGAGGTCAAATTCGGGCACTCCTGTAGGATGGGACAGGGAATTAGTTGAAGGCTTATGAAAGTATTATCCTGGATTTCAGGATATATATTAAGTTCTATGAGGAAATAATAATGATAATAATATCAATAATAATAATAATAATAATAATAACAATAATAATAATAATAATAATAGTAATTCTAATAATAATAATAACAATATTATTCCCTATATAACAGAAAAGCAAGTGTCTGGCTATATATATATATATATATATATATATATATATATATATATATATATATATATATAATATTCATATATATATGTATATATATATATATATATATATATATATATATATATAATATTCATATATATATATATATATATATATATATATATATATATATATATATATATGATAAATTTTGCACATTTTTTACGTGTTTTTCATATTCAAATAAGCCATATATATTTTGATATATTAATGTCTGGATTCTCTTAACGACCTCGGGATCAGAGCCCCAGGCGAAATCTCACAAAGACAAGAGCTTGGCTCCGGCCGGGAATCGAACCCTGGTCGGCAAGCTTATATAGACAGTGACTAACCCATTCGGCCGAATGGGTTAGTCACTGTCTATATAAGCTTGCCGACCAGGGTTCGATTCCCGGCCGGAGCCAAGCTCTTGTCTTTGTGAGATTTCGCCTGGGGCTCTGATCCCGAGGTCGTTAAGAGAATCCAGACATTAATATATCAAAATATATATGGCTTATTTGAATATATATATATATATATATATATATATATATATATATATATATATATATATATATATATATATATATATATATATATATAGATGAATGAATGACCCAATCACTCCCAAAATCTAATCAAATTGTCCTTGGATCATGAACAATCATCCCACCAAATTTCACGAGATTCGGTCAAATAGTTTTTGAGTTATGCGAATCAGAAACACACAAACAGACATACAAACAAATACACGCCTATCAAAACACAACCTTCGCAACAAGGTTGGCGAAGGTAACTATACTCAATTTCTTTTAATGAGGCGCATTTGCACTGACTCGGAGCGCTGCCCTTTTAGCTCGGGAAAGTTTCCTGCTATCTGATTGGTTAGAATGATCTTGTCTAACCAATCAGCGATCAGGAAATTTTTACGAGCTAAAAGGGCACCGCTGCGAGTCGGTGCAAATCTGCCTCACTAAAAAGAATTGACTATAGAGGGGCACTTAGTAGAGCGCAGACCTCCGCCGCAGCAGCAGCTTATCTCTTGACCTTTTGCTCGACCTTTGACCTTGACCTTCCAAAATGTAATTATTGCCAGCTTTTTGCATAACAATTAATCCCTGCACGTTTCATTATTCTACGATTAAAATTGTAGCCAGGAGGCTGTTCACAAACAAACACATACACAAACAAGGGGTAAAACAAAACCTCCTTCTAAATTCGTTGGCGGTTAATAAAGGTCACGCAGTTAATGATAAAAGTTGAATAAACACACCGACATGCAACATGCAACATAGAAACGTCATACTGCGGCAAGAATATTTTTTTTTTTCTTTACGTTCACTAAGGAGCTTTTGGCGTGTGTCCCACATGTTTGATTTCATTTTATTGCTGGAATTTGCGTCATACTAAACCAGGTTTTTGTTTTTGTTGTGTTTCTTGTTGATGTCGGCTACCCCCCAAAATTGGGGGAAGTGCCTTTGGTATATGTATGTATGTATGTAAACCAGGGTCACGTGATACTGTCAAAACCTTGAATTGTAAGAAGTATAAACCTTATTTATAATTGAGATTTCTTGATGACTGGCGTTATTTTAATATTCATGGAAATATAAAGCAAAAAACCGAGGCCTACACTGTTAGAAATTTACCATAAAAAGGTAAAAATCTTGTCAAAACCTTGAATTGTAAGAAGTATAAACCTTATTTATAATTGAGATTTCTTGATGACTGGCGTTATTTTAATATTCATGGAAATATAAAGCAAAAAACCGAGGCCTACACTGTTAGAAATTTACCATAAAAAGGTAAAAATCTTGTCAAAACCTTGAATTGTAAGAAGTATAAACCTTATTTATAATTGAGATTTCTTGATGACTGGCGTTATTTCAATATTCATGGAAATACAAAGCAAAAAACCGAGGCCTACAGAAAGAGTAGGCCTACACTGTTTGAAATTTGCCATAAAAACGGTAAAAATCCTGGAATAGATGTTGCCAGATGACTGGTGTCATTCTAAAATCCATGGAAATATAAAGCAAAAACCGAGGCCTACAGAAAGAGTAGGCTTACACTGTTTGAAATTTACCATAAAAACGGTAAAAATCCTGGAATAGATGTTGCCAGATGACTGGTGTCATTCTAAAATCCATGGAAATATAAAGCAAAAACCGAGGCCTACAGAAAGAGTAGGCTTACACTGTTTGAAATTTACCATAAAAACGGTAAAAATCCTGGAATAGATGTTGCCAGATGACTGGTGTCATTCTAAAATCCATGGAAATATAAAGCAAAAACCGAGGCCTACAGAAAGAGTAGGCTTACACTGTTTGAAATTTGCCATAAAAACGGTAAAAATCCTGGAATAGATGTTGCCAGATGACTGGTGTCATTCTAAAATCCATGGAAATATAAAGCAAAAACCGAGGCCTACAGAAAGAGTAGGCTTACACTGTTTGAAATTTGCCATAAAAACGGTAAAAATCCTGGAATAGATGTTGCCAGATGACTGGTGTCATTCTAAAATCCATGGAAATATAAAGCAAAAACTGAGGCCTACAGAAAGAGTAGGCCTACACTTTTTGAAATTTACCATAAAAACTGTAAAAATCCTGGAATAAATGTTGCCAGGCATTTACCGTTTTAAAAACGTTTATATTGACGTTAAGGTGTGATATTACGGTCACCAACCCATAAAATAACAAGTAGGGTAGAAATAACGGTCACCTGTATTTTACTGAAATACGGCTGAGAACAGTATATTTTTAAGGAGAATTTTTGATTAAAATTGCGGTTTCTGAGTGTATCTGAAAAAACCTTACCCAAATGAAGCTCTAAATATTGAATTATCAAATATAAACGTTTGCCAAAGTAAAAATTTTACAAAGACAGTAAAAAGAAACTCAAAACACTTGCTTAAAAAAAAGATACAAACATATAAACCACTGAAATAGAAGGGCACTCAGTAGAGCGCAGACCTCCACTGCTGCAGCTTATTTCTCGACCTTGACCTTTAAACTTAACATGTATCAATTGGCGTGGATTTTCATACACTCAAATATGAACCAAGTTTGAAGTGTCTGTGACAACGATGTCTAAACTTATGGCTGATTACGTGAATTGGACATTTTTCGTGACCGTAACCTTTGACCTTGACCTTTCAAAATTTAATAATTTCCAGCTTATTACATAACAGCTAATCCCTGCAAGTTTCATTACTCTACGATTAAAATTGTGGTCAGAAAGCTGTTCACAAACAAACACAGACACACACAAACAGGGTCGAAAACATAACCTCCTTCCAGCTTCGTTGCCAGAGGTAATGAACTACATATTACTGACACTCCCAGACTCACCTACAACACAAACAAACACAAACAGGGGCGAAAACATAACCTCCTTCCTACTTCGTTGCAAGAGGTAATGAACTACATAATACTGCCACTCCCAGACTCACCTACAACACAAACAGAGGCGGAAACATAACCTCCTTCCAACTTCGTTGCCAGAGGTAATGATCTACATGATACTGCCACTCCCAGACTCACCTACCACACAAACAAACACACAAACAGAGGCGAAAAACATAAACTCCTTCCAACTTCGTTGCCAGAGGTAATGAACTACATATTGCTGATACTCCCAGACTCACCTACAACACAAACAGAGGCGGAAACATATAACCTCCTTCCAACTTCGTTGCCAGAGGTAATGATCTACATGATACTGCCACTCCCAGACTCACCTACAACACAAACAGAGGCAAAAACATAACCTCCTTTCAACATCGTTGCCGGAGGTAACGAACTACATATTACTGCCAATCCCAGACTCACCCAGCAAAAAATCCCTCCTCTTCTTTTCTCTCCCCAAAGCAATGGCATTAAATTAAAACTTCCTTCTCCTTTTAGCATAAACAAACACAGCAACGCATTTTGTACAAAGCAAAACAAGGCGATCATATGCATGAGAAAGTTGCAGAAGCAAAAACCTGATGTGTGGTTTGCCTTAATTGATACAAGTTTCCCCTGATATATTTTTGTTTTTGTTTTGTTTTGTTTTGCAGTCGCAACTTACTGGTGTATATCAAGAACGAAATCATGTAAAGGGGCAAGGATATATCGTAGATAGATAGATAGATAGATATTTTTATTGACCACAAGCACCCTAGCAGTACCAGCTGAACTCGGTTGAGTCCCTTGTCAGGCTGGAGGAACGTAGAGGGTAGAGGTCCCCCTTTTTTTTTTTTTTTTTTTTTTTGTTTCATTTGTTGATGTCGGCTACCCCCCAAAATTGGGGGAAGTGCCTTGGTATATGTATGTATGTATGTATGTACAATACAAAATAATCCGAATTTTACAAAAGAACATTTGGTCCAAATTACAAAATTAAATACGATAGATTTTGTACAATCTCTTATACAGACTAAAAGAATTTCAATGGCACATATATTGTACTCAAACTAAAAAACAAAACAAATTTAACTATACGCCATCAACAAGTTCCTGTACTTACAAATTTACACATTACAATAATGTTACATTCAAGACAAAGAAAGAAGATCATGTACAATTTTACATACTACATCATAATCAGTTCTGTTTAGTAGCAAGTCTAAAGCTGTGGTAACGTTATACACTCTTGTATACAGATAGAGTAATTTGCATGAGTGTATATTTATATCCATTTAGCTAAATGGATACGTCAAAAAACTAAAGTAATGGATATCCTTGAAACCATTAGCAAGCTCAAATGGAACTGGGCAGGGCACATTGCCAGGATGACAGACAACTGATGGACATCACGAACAACCTTCTGGACACCCCGAGGATACACAAGAAACCGACGAAGACAAAAAACCCGCTGGCGAGATGACTTAGACCAACATAAGGAACAGTGGCACAGAATAGCATGCGATAGAAGTCTGTGGGGAAACCTGGGGAAGGACTACATCCAACGAAGGACTTTTGAAGGCTGAAATGATGATGATGATGATATTTATACACCTTTCTGAGTGAGGATACCTTAACGTGGTGAAAAGGTTTGCGTATCGC
>NC_090726.1:49755582-49760582 GCF_036898095.1 Palaemon carinicauda | reverse complement strand
AGAATATTTTTCTTAGATTGAAATCTCTCAGGCAGAAATTTTGCGGCAAAATTATAAACTCTTTGAGTAAAGTTGTGAAGACCCCTGCGGATACATCACGAATATCTCTCGGAAATGTTGAGGAAACTTCTGTTTGAAACTGAATTTCTATAACGAGAAATTTCATAATACATTTCTTAATCACATCTCGGAAATTGGTAAGAAAAGTTCTGTTTGAAACTAAATTTCTATAACGAGAAATTTCATATCAAATTTCTTAATCACATCTCGGAAATTGGTAAGAAAACTTCTGTTTGAAACTGAATTTCTATAACGAGAAATTTCATATCAAATTTCTTAATCACATCTCGGAAATTGGTAAGAAAAGTTCTGTTTGAAACTGAATTTCTATAACGAGAAATTTCATAATAAATTTCTTGATCACATCTCGGAAATTGGTAAGAAAACTTCTGTTTGAAACGAAATTTCTATAACGAGAAATTTCATAATACATTTCTTAATCACATCTCAGAAATTGGTAAGAAAACTTCTGTTTGAAACTGAATTTCTATAACGAGAAATTTCATAATAGATTTCTTTATCACATCTCGGAAATTGGTAAGAAAACTTCTGTTTGAAACTAAATTTCTATAACGAGAAATATCATAATATATTTCTTAATCACATCTCGGAAATTGGTAAGAAAACTTCTGTTTGAAACTAAATTTCTATAACGAGAAATTTCATAATACATTTCTTAATCACATCTCGGAAATTGGTAAGAAAACTTCTGTTTGAAACTAAATTTCTATAACGAGAAATTTCATAATACATTTCTTAATCACATCTCGGAAATTGGTAAGAAAACTTCTATTTGAAACTGAATTTCTAAAACGAGAAATTTCATAATACATTTCTTAATCACATCTCGGAAATTGGTAAGAAAACTTCTGTTGGAAACTAATTTCTATAACGAGAAATTTCATAATACATTTCTTAATCACACCTCGGAAATTGGTAAGAAAACTTCTGTTTGAAACTGAATTTCTATAACGAGAAATTTCATAATAAATTTCTCGATCACATCTCGGAAATTGGTAAGAAAACTTCTGTTTGAAACTAAATTTCTATAACGAGAAATTTCATAATAAATTTCTGAATCACATCTCTGAAATTGGTAAGAAAACTTCTGTTTGAAACTGAATTTCTATAACGAGAAATTTCATAATAAATTTCTTGATCACATCTCGGAAATTGGTAAGAAAACTTCTGTTAGAAACTGAATTTCTATAACGAGAAATTTCATAATAAATTTCTTAATAAAATCTCGGAAATTGGTAAGAAAAGTTCTGTTTGAAACTAAATTTCTATAACGAGAAATTTCATATCAAATTTCTTAATCACATCTCGGAAATTGGTAAGAAAACTTACTGTTTGAAACTGAATTTCTATAACGAGAAATTTCATAATAAATTTCTTAATAAAATCTCGGAAATTGGTAGAAAAGTTCTGTTTGAAACTAAATTTCTATAACGAGAAATTTCATATCAAATTTCTTAATCTTACTGTTTGAAACTGAATTTCTATAACAAGAAATTTCATAATAAATTTAAGCACATCTCAGAAATTGGTAAGAAAACTTCTGTTTGAAACTAAATTTCTAAAACGAGAAATTTCATAATACATTTCTTAATCACATGTCGGAAATTGGTAAGAAAACTTCTGTTTGAAACTAAATTTCTATAACGAGAAATTTCATAATAAATTTCTTGATCACATCTCGGAAATTGGTAAGAAAACTTCTGTTAGAAACTGAATTTCTGTAACGAGAAATTTCATAATAAATTTCTTAATCACATGTCGGAAATTGGTAAGAAAACTTCTGTTTGAAACTAAATTTCTATAACGAGAAATTTCATAATAAATTTCTTAATCACATCTCGGAAATTGGTAAGAAAACTTCTGTTTGAAACTAAATTTCTATAACGAGAAATTTCATAATAAATTTCTTAATCACATGTCGGAAATTGGTAAGAAAACTTCTGTTTGAAACTGAATTTCTATTAAGAGAAATTTCATAATAAATTCCTTAATCACATCTCGGAAATTGGTAAGAAAACTTCTGTTTGAAACTAAATTTCTATAACGAGAAATTTCATAATAAATTTCTTAATCACATCTCGGAAATTGGTAAGAAAACTTCTGTTTGAAACTAAATTTCTATAACGAGAAATTTCATAATAAATTTCTTAATCACATCTCGGAAATTGGTAAGAAAACTTCTGTTTGAAACTAAATTTCTATAACGAGAAATTTCATAATAAATTTCTTAATCACATCTCGGAAATTGGTAAGAAAACTTCTGTTTGAAACTAAATTTCTATAACGAGAAATTTCCTAATACATTTCTTAATCACACCTCGGAAATTGGTAAGACAACTTCTGTTTGAAACTAAATTTCTATAACGAGAAATTTCATAATAAATTTCTTAATCACATCTCGGAAATTGGTAAGAAAACTTCAGTTTGAAACTTAAATTTCTATAACGAGAAATTTCATAATACATTTCTTAATCACACCTCGGAAATTGGTAAGACAACTTCTGTTTGAAACTAAATTTCTATAACGAGAAATTTCATAATAAATTTCTTAATCACATGTCGGAAATTGGTAAGAAAACTTCAGTTTGAAACTAAATTTCTAAAACGAGAAATTTCATAATAAATTTCTTAATCACATGTCGGAAATTGGTAAGAAAACTTCTGTTTGAAGCTGAATTTCTAAAACAAGAAATTTCATAATAAATTTCTTAATCACATCGCGGAAATTGGTAAGAAAACTTCTGTTTGAAACTAAATTTCTATAACGAGAAATTTCATAATAAATTTCTTAATCACACCTCGGAAATTGGTAAGAAAACTAGTTTGAAACCGATTTCTATAACGAGAAATTTCATAATACATTTCTTAATCACATCTCGGAAATTGGTAAGAAAACTTCTGTTTGAAACTAAATTTCTATAACGAGAAATTTCATAATACATTTCTTAATCACATCTCGGAAATTGGTAAGAAAACTTCTGTTTGAAACTAAATTTCTATAACGAGAAATTTCATAATAAATTTCTTAATCACATCTTAAAAAATGGGAAGAAAACTTCAGTTTGAAACTAAATTTCCATAACGAGAAATTTCATATCAAATTTCTTAATCCCATCTCGGAAATTGGTAAGAACACTTCTGTTCGAAACTAAATTTCTATAACGAGAAATTTCATAATACATTTCTTAATCACATCTCGGAAATTGGTAAGAAAACTTGTTTGAAACTGAATTTCTATAACGAGAAATTTCATAATAAATTTCTTGATCACATCTCAGAAATTGGTAAGAAAACTTCAGTTTGAAACTAAATGTCTAAACGAGAAATTTCATCATAAATTTCTTAATCACATCTCGGAATTGGTAAGAAAACTTTTCTATAACGAGAAATTTCTTAATAAATTTCTTGATCACATCTCGGAAATTGGTAAGAAAACTTCTGTTTGAAACGAAATTTCTATAACGAGAAATTTCACATCAAATTCTTAATTAAATCATCTAAAACGGTCTAGTTAGTTAGCATATCCAACCCTAAAGACATCCCCTCTCTTTGAAATCAACTACACGACATTGCACGACATTGCACGACATAGTACGACATATTAAATTTCTTAATCACATCTCGGAAATTATTAAGAAAACTTCTGTTTGAAACTTAAATTTCTATAACGAGAAATTTCATATCAAATTTCTTAATTAAATCATCTAAAATGGTCTAGGTAGTTAGCATATCCAAAACAAAAGACATCACCTCTCTTTGAAATCAACTACACGACATTGCACGACATAGTACGACATAGCACGTAACTGCATTGCGACATATGGCTTGACACGACATCTGACAAGCCAGCCAGTCAGCTAGCGTGACCTACTTCTCGTACCATACATGTACACCGCTCTTAAGGTCTCCATTTGATACGTGAATCTTTATAATTCGTGTATATAATTATGACAGGTTATCAGCTGACCTGGATTACGTGATAAGCTTTTAATATTTCTCTATATTTTCTTGGTATGTTTTACGTTTTTTCCTGTGTAATTAATAAAAAAAAATAATTTTCAACAATTTATAATTAGTTTATTTTATATATTTATTGTAATTATGAATATTTTATAAATACATTTTTTTCGCTAGTTTTAAATCAATAATAATAATAATAATAATAATAATAATAATAATAATAAAGATAATAATAATAATCTTCCCTATATAATAAAGAGCAAGTCTCTCTCTCTCTCTCTCTCTCTCTCTCTCTCTCTCTCTCTCTCTCTCTCTCTCTCTATATATATATATATATATATATATATATATATATATATATATATATATATATATATAGTATATATCTTTACAGTTACGCTCAGCCAACTCTGTACTTTGGGTAGGAGAGAGAGGGAGTAGTCATAGCCTAGTGAGATTGGAGTGCGTGTGTGCATATCAATCAAAATATTTAGGAGTCCTTTTTGACGAGTAGCGCACACTAATAGTAGTAGTAGTAGTAAGTAGTAGTAGTAGTAGTAGTAATAATAATAGTAATAAGAAGAAGAAGAACAACAACAACAACAACAAAAACAACAACAACAACAAGGAGAAGAAGAATGGGAATAATAATAATAATAATAATAGAAGAAGAAGAACAACAACAACAAGGAGAAGAAGAATGGGATAATAATAATAATAATAATAATAATAATAATAATAATAATAAGAAGAAGAAGAAGAAGAAGAAGAAGAGAAGAAGAAGAAGAAGAAGAAGAAGAAGAAGAAGAAGAAGAAGAAGAATAACAACAACAAGGAGAAGAAGAATAGGAATAATAATAATAATAATAATAATAATAATAATAATAATAATAAGAAGAAGAAGAAGAACAACAACAACAACAACAAGGAGAAGAAGAATGGGAATAATAATAATAATA
>NC_090726.1:49744355-49752582 GCF_036898095.1 Palaemon carinicauda | reverse complement strand
TTTAAACCACTTTCATTATATTACCTATCCATAATAAAATATGTATTTTTTCCTTTTTTACATAATGGTATCTAACTTCCCCACATGCAATTTCTATAGTTAATTATTTTGCAATATTCTGCACAATTTTCCAGTGAATAATTTTTCCAAAATGTAAATTTTGAAGACTTAAATTCGAATACAAATATTTCAGTCTCTTGGCCTACTTCATTTGTAACATTTTTCTCTTATTTCAAGGATTATATTGAATTACTAGTGTATGCGCCCCGTCAAAAATGGCTGCTAAATATCTAGATATTCACACACGCAGATTCAACCTTTCCCAATTACTAAACGCTAATTTGGGCAATTTGTGGGAGATTGTTGTTTTCGAGTGGTTGTCGTTTAGTGTGACAGGAAAAAAGAATTTATATGTATACACACAAACAAACTATATATATATATATATATATATATGTTGATCAGGTTGACATGAGTCTTTTTATAGTTTATACATGACGTATCTGTTTTTGACATTGTTAATAGTTTTATGGGACATATCTGTTTTGGCGTTGTTACTGTTTTTAGAATGATTTATTATTAATTTATTCTCATTTATTTATTTCCTTATTTCCTTTCCTCACTGGGATATTTTTCCCTATTGGAACCCTTGGCTTATAGCATCTTGCTTTTCCAACTAGGGTTGTAGCTTGGCTAGTAATAATAATGATATATATATATATATATATATATATATCACTTTCAACTGGGCTCCACAAGGCACTAGAAGAGTTGGAAGACCCAGGCCTACATGGCTGAGAACTATGAAGCGCGGAGTAGGAGATGATGAATGGAGAAATATTAAAATAAAAGCTCAAAATAGACACTACTGGCGAAATCTAACCGAGGCCCTTTGAGTCAATAGGCGTAGGAAGGGATGATGATGATATATTTCTGTATATATGTATGTATGTATGTATGTATGTATATATATATATATATATATATACCGAGGTCGTTAAGAGAATCCAGACATTAATGGATCAAAAATATATGGCTTATTTGAATATGGAAAACACGTCTAGATGTGCAAAAATTGATCATATATATATATATATATATATATATATATATTCATACACACACACATGCATATAGGGATGCGTTCCTAAAAACACAAAATACAAACACATATATATTCACACATGCATATTGTGTAGCATGTGTGTTTGTATGTGTGTGTTTGAAAAATTGTGTAGAAAGTGTGTGTGTGTGTGTGTGTGTGTGTTTGAAAAAAAGCGAAGAACAAACCGTCTCCCAGAAACCGTAATAACAACTTATTCTTCTTCTTTTCAATTTTTCCTCATAGGCCTAATTCATCCGAAACTCCTCATCGTGCTAAGCCTACGTGAGAGATTTATTACCTACGATATAAATCAAGGAACTTTTTCCCCCTCTTAAATAAGAATCAAAAAGGCATATATATATTTAATGGCATTCTTATAATTAAAGTCTTTAATTACTATTAACATTATTAGTGTAGGTAATATAATGGTGGTTGCATCAGTAAATTTATCATCATTACTAGGGACCACTCAGTAAAGCGCAGATCTCCACCACGGCAGCTTATTTCTCAACCTTGACCTTTGACCTTAGCATGTTTTAATTGAAGTGGATTCTCATTATTCTAGGAAATATAATGGTCATTACATCAGTAAAGTTATGATTATTCCTAGGGGCCACTCAGTAAAGCGCAGACCTCCGCCACGGCAGCTTATTTCTCAACCTTGACCTCTGACCTTAACATGTATTAATTTAAGTGGATTCTCATTATTCTAGGTAAAATAAAGGTAATTACATCAGTAAAGTTATTATCATTACTAGAGAGGTACTCAGTAGAGCGCAGACCTCCGCCACGGCAGCTTATTTCTCAACCTTGACCTCTGACCTTAACATGTATTAATTTAAGTGGATTCTCATTATTCTAGGTAATATAGTTGTAATAACATCAGTAAATTTATCATCATTACTAGGGGCCTCTCAGTAGAGCGCAGACCTCCTCCACGGCAGCTTATTTCTAAACCTTGACCTTTGACCTTAATATGCAATAATTGACGTGGATTTTCATACAATCAAGTATGAACCAAGTTTGAAGTCTCTGTGACAAAGATGACGTTCAAATTTAATGGCTGATTACGTGAATTGGACATTTTGCTTGACCTTAACCTTTGACCTTGACCTTTCAAAATTTAAAAAAAATTCCATGTTTGTACAAATCAGTTAATCCCTGCAAGGTTTCATTACTCTACGGTTAAAATTGTGGCC
This sequence comes from Palaemon carinicauda, assembly GCF_036898095.1. Lineage (NCBI taxonomy): Eukaryota > Metazoa > Arthropoda > Malacostraca > Decapoda > Palaemonidae > Palaemon > Palaemon carinicauda. Next base: position 49,750,278 of record NC_090726.1, on the reverse strand, counting down.
TGGAATTCCACAAACAAACATAAACACACAAACAGGGGGGGTAAAACATAACCACCTTCCAACTTCGTTGGCGGAGGTAATTACTATTATCACTATTATTCTATAGTCAATTTCTTTTAGCGAGGCATATTTGCTCCGACTCGAAGCAGTGCCCTTTTAGCTCGGAAAAGTTACCTGATCGCTGATTGGTTGGACAAGATAATTCTAACCAATCAGCGATCAGGAAACTTTTCCGAGCTAAAAGGGCACCGTTGCGAGTCGGTGCAAATCAGCCTCGCTAAAAGAAATTAACTATAGTTAATACTGGTAATTAAATAAGCAAATGACTATCATCATAATGCGGCTGTATCATCATTATATAATTAAATAAACTTTGTATTTGGAATAAATTGAATCACAATGTTTCCTCTAGGCCTCTTCGGCGAAACTTCAAAGAAAAATTAAAACTAATTATGATCATTATATTAATTATATCTATCATACAAATCATTAAAAGTAGAAGCAGCTGTGTCCGTGAACAAGTAAATTTAGGTACAGATGAATATTTTATTTTTATTCATTACTTCTTTTGTAGTTTATTTTCTTTATTTCCATTCTTCACTGGAGTATTTTATCCTGTTGGAGCCCTTGGGTTTATAGCATCTTGCTTTTCCAACTAGGGTTGTAGATTGGATGATAATAATAATAATAATAATAATAAAAATAATAATAATAATAATAATACTTGTTAGCTATATAATTCCCTAAAATATATCATTCCCAAAAGGGTCTTTATAAGAATTGATATATATATATATATATATATATATAAATATATATAAATATATATATATATATATATATATAATATATATATATATATATAATATATATATATATATATATATATATATATTTATCTATTTATATATACATACTGAAAAAACTGCATTGAAAATTAACATATACTAAAACATCCTATGTAAAATAAACGTCAAATTAAACATGTAATAGCTAAGTCAAATTCAGTCTATTTATAAGAAAAAATTATCTATTTTGCTTTACATCAATATCATTTACAATAATTTCACAATAAAGTGCCTAAAAATAACATTAGTTGACCTCACGACCCAAGACAGGTCATCTCCCGAATGACCTTCCGTATAGCTTGACCTCCATAAGACCCACAATAATTCCATTGGTTTAAAATGCTGTTAGCGACGTTGTTAATCTAATGGATTAACTGTTTGCATGTTCCAAATTGATCTCTGTGGATCGCCATGCGTGACCTGATATTGCCTTGGAGATTCTCCAGATGGGGTCAAGGCTTCGCCTGGCTATTCAAGGCTTCAGCTGTTACTAGTCCAGTGCAGATAAAAGGCCTCAGACATGCTCTTCCACTTGCGTCTGTTTATAGTCTTTCTATACTCAGTGGATTCTCAAGGCTTCAGCTGTTACTAGTCCAGTGCAGAATAAAGGCCTCAGACATGCTCTTCATCTTGCGTCTGTTTATAGTCTTTCTATGCTCAGTGGCTTCCACTGCAGAAAAAAAGCCTCAGACATGCTCTTCATCTTGCGTCTGTTTATAGTCTTTCTATGCTCAGTGGCTTCCAATGCAGAAAAAAGGCCTCAGACATGCTCTTCATCTTGCGTCTGTTTATAGTTTTTCTATGCTCACTGGCTTCTCAAGGCTTCAGCTGTTAATAGTCCAGTGCAGAATAAAAGCCTCAGACATGCTCTTCCACTTGCGTCTGTTTATAGTCTTTCTATGCTCTATGGCTTCAACTGCAGAAAAAAGGCCTGAGACATGTTCTTCAAATTGCTTCTGTTTATAGTCTTTCTATGCTCAGTGGCTATTCAAGGCTTCAGTTGTTACTAGTCCAATGCAGAACAAAGGCCTCAGACATGCTCTTCCACTCGCGTCTGTTTATAGTCTTTCTATGCTCAGTGGATTCTTAAGGCTTCAGCTGTTACTAGTCCAGTGCAGAATAAAGGCCTCAGACATGCTCTTCCACTTGCGTCTGTTTATAGTCTTTCTATGCTCTCAAGGCTTCAGCTGTTACTAGTCCAGGTAAGAATAAAGGCCTCAGACATTCTCTTCCACTTGTTTCTGTTTATAGTTTTTCTATGCTCAGTGGCTTCCACTGCAGAACAAAGGTCTCAGACATGCTCTTCCACTTGCTTCTGTTTATAGTCTTTCTATACTCTGTGGCTTCCACTGCAGTAAAAAGGCCTCAGACATGCTCTTCCACATGCGTCTGTTTATAGTCTTTCTATACTCTGTGGCTTCCACTGCAGAACAAAGGTCTCAGACATGCTCTTCCACATGCGTCTGTTTATAGTCTTTCTATGTTCAGTGGCTTCCACTGCAGAACAAAGGCCTCAGACATGCTCTTCCACTTGCGTCTGTTTATAGTTTTTCTATGCTCACTGGCTATTCAAGGCTTCAGCTGTTACTAGTCCAGTGCAGAAAAAAGGCCTCAGACATGCTCTTCCACTTGCGTATGTTTATAGTCTTTCTATGCTCACTGGCTATTCAAGGCTTCAGCTGTTACTAGTCCAGTGCAGAAAAAAGGCCTCAGACATGCTCTTCCACTTGCGTATGTTTATAGTCTTTCTATGCTCACTGGCTTCCTAAGGCTTCAGCTGTTACTAGTCCAGTGCAGAAAAAAGGCCTCAGACATGCTCTTCCACTTGCGTATGTTTATAGTCTTTCTATGCTCACTGGCTATTCAAGGCTTCAGCTGTTACTAGTCCAGTGCAGAAAAAAGGCCTCAGACATGCTCTTCCACTTGCGTATGTTTATAGTCTTTCTATGCTCACTGGCTTCCTAAGGCTTCAGCTGTTACTAGTCCAGTGCAGAAAAAAGGCCTCAGACATGCTCTTCCACTTGCTTCTGTTTATAGTCTTTCTATGCTCACTGGCTTCCTAAGGCTTCAGCTGTTACTAGTCCAGTGTAGAATAAAGGCCTCAGACATGTCCTTCCATTCGAGCCTGTTTATAGTCTTTCTATACTCAGTGGATTCTTAAGGCTCCAGCTGTTACTAGTCCACTGCAGAATAAAGGCCTCAGACATGCTCTTCCACTTGCGTCTGTTTATAGTCTTTCTATGCAAGCCTACACCCGAAGACTTTCTTAGATCGTCAATCTGTCGTCTACTCTTCTTGACCCTGCTTCTTTTGCAAGATATAGCATTCCATTTGGTTATCCTTTAGATAGATTTGCACGCACTCACACACGCACACAGAGATGATATGATACATTATATATATATATATATATATATACATATATATATACACATATATGTATAAATATATATATACATATATATAAATATATATATATATATATATATATATATTCTGTTAGTTCACAAACACAAACTTTCTTAGATCGTCAATCTATCGTCTTATCTTTTTGACCATGCTTCTTTTGCAATATACAGGATTCCATTCTGTTATCCTTTAGATAGATATGCACGCACAAACACACACACGCACAGAGAGTCAGCCATTCCCACCCACTCCCCAAACCATCTCACCAGGGTATGACTACTCCTTTTCCATTCGTTTAGCCTTTTACGAGAGGTTTATGTGTTTATGTTATTTTTTTACTTCTTAGAGTCATTACTCGTGGAAGAATTCATATTTTGGAAGAAGTGATATTATTATTATTATTATTATTATTATTATTATTATTATTATTATTATTATTATTATTACTAACCAAGCTACAGCCATAGTTGGAAAAGCAAGATGCTATACGCCCAAGGGCTCCAACAGGGTAAAATAGCCCAGTGAGGGAAGGAAATAGGGAAATAAATAAACGGTGAGAAAAAATTTACAATATATTACTTTAAAAACAGTAACATCAAAACAGATGTCATATATAAACTATAAATGCACTTATATCAGCCAGTTCAACATAAAAACATTTGCTGCAACTTTGAACTTTTGAAGTTCTACTGATTCAACTACCCGATTAGGAAGATCATTCCACAACTTGGTCACAGTTGGAATAAAACTTCTAGAATATTGTGTAGTATGGATAGGGCCTGACAATTAGAATGAACTCCATGGCTAGTATCACGAACAGGCTGGAACTGTCCGGGAAGATCTAAATGTAAAGGATGGTCCTCATTATAAAACAATCTTATGCAACATGCATAATGAAATAATTGAAAGACGGTGCCAGAGATTAATACCTAGATCAGGAATAAGAAATTGAATAGACCGTAAATTTTTGTCCAACAAATTATGATGAGAATCAGCAGCTGAAGACCTGACAGAAGAACAATACTCGAAACAAGGTAGAATGAAAGAATTAATACAATTTTTTTTTTAAAGGTCGCTCATGAATGGCAGAGGCAAGGGACAGTGACATTGCCCTAGCAATCAGGACAATGCCCTAGAGACTGGCCATATATTATATGATCAGTGCCCAAGCCTCCTCTCCATCCAATCTAGGGCCAGGGGAGGGTTAGGCAGTGGCTGCTGTTGACTCGGCAGATAGACCTATAGGCTCCCCCCAAACCCCCCAACCTTAGCTCACAAGGGTGGTAAGGTTGTAGACACTAATGGCACTAACGAGTCTGAGCGGGACTCGAACCGCCGTCAGGCAAATACCAGACAGGGACGTTATCAATCAGGCCACAAAAACCAACTTTGGAAGGAGTAATATTCTGGACATATTTTTCCCACTATTCTCCCTTTGCCTTTAATAGTCTAAAACCTTTTTTTGGATGAAAGTGGGGCACTGCTTCGTTCATCTTACTCTTGCGTCTTTCCCCAAGAGCAATAACTCTTTCTTCCCTTAGCCATGAAAGAATCAAAACACCAACGTAATGCTGATTTCTCGAGACAAACATATTTCACTGCTATAAAGTGGCCTTTTATACAAAGGGGGGGGGGGAGCCATGTTCCTTTCAGAAAGACACAACTGTCCGTTAAACAGAATAAGTCTCTCTCTCTCTCTCTCTCTCTCTCTCTCTCTCTCTCTCTCTCATATTTATACTCTTCTTTTTTTGGATAAGTTATTTTGACATATATATATATATATATATATACATATATATATATATATAAATAGGAAAAAATGAAATATTCTAAGAATAATACCAACATTAAAATGAATATTTCCTATATAAACTATAAAAAACTTTAACAAAAGAGGAAGAGAAATTAGATAGAATAGTGTGCCCATGTGTACCCTCAAGCAAGAGAACTCTAACATAAATCTTAATAGATGTATGTATATAAAATTAAAAGACAGAAAACAATTAATATATATATATATATATATATATATATACATAAATATACATATTATATATATATGTATATCTATACATATATATACAGATTATATATATATATATATATATATATATATACAAATAAATTGCAAAATATATAAAAAATAATGAACCTTGGTAAACGTTCCTAAATCTTATATTAAAAATTTCCTCAAAATCATTTCCTTACAAAACTCTAAAATTAATCACAATACATCATAAGATTAAAAGACAGGATAAAAAATATTAATATAACGCTTACTAAACCTTTTTGAAAAAGGCTGTTTAACAAAGTGAACCCCACTTTCAAGTTAGAATTTTTTAATTTCTTTTTAAATACAAGAGCTAAAGACATTAGTATCCATGACAACCTTACTGGGGTATTGTGGCTGGGGGGGGGAGGGGGTAGGGGAGGGGGGGATGGATTAGGGGAGGGGTGATGGATTAGGGGAGGGGGGGTGAGGAAGGATTAGGGAGGGGAGAGGATGTAGGAGTGGGTGATAGATTTAAGCAAGGGGACCGGAAGACGAGGTAAAATTAATCCACTATTTTACACGTAAAAATAAAGGCTCGTGGAAGAAAGGTAAAACATGAAGAGGAGTATGAAGAGGAAGAGGAAAGATGAGTTAGGGAAGAAGAAAAGGAAGA
>NC_090726.1:49734355-49736855 GCF_036898095.1 Palaemon carinicauda | reverse complement strand
TAAATTGCGGCCAGGAAGCTAACACAAACACACAAACAGTGGGTAAAACATAACCTCCTTCCAACTCCGGATAGCTAGGTTGGTAGCGTCGCTGGCTTCTGTTTCAGAGGTCCCGTTTTCGCGTCCCCCGCTAGGATGCGAATAGTGTGAGACCTTCTACCAGGATAGCTAGGTTGGTAGCGTTCGCGGCTTCGGTTTCAGAGGTCCCAAGTTTGCGTCCCCGCTAGGATGCGAATAGTGTGAGACCTTCTACCGGGATAGCTAGGTTGGTAGCGTCGCCGGCTTCGGTTTCAGAGGTCCCAAGTTTGCGTCCCCGCTAGGATGCGAATAGTGTGAGACCTTCTACCGGGATAGCTAGGTTGGTAGCGTCGCCGGCTTCGGTTTCAGAGGTCCCAAGTTTGCGTCCCCGCTAGGATGCGAATAGTGTGAGACCTTCTACCGGGATAGCTAGGTTGGTAGCGTCGCCGGCTTCGGTTTCAGAGGTCCCAAGTTTGCGTCCCCACTAGGATGCGAATAGTGTGTGACCTTCTACCGGGATAGCTAGGTTGGTAGCGTCGCCGGCTTCGGTTTCAGAGGTCCCAAGTTTGCGTCCCCGCTAGGATGCGAATAGTGTGAGACCTTCTACCGGGATAGCTAGGTTGGTAGCGTAGCTGGCTTCTGTTTCAGAGATCCCGAGTTCGCGTCCCCGCTATGGTGCGAATAGTGTGAGACCTTCTACCAGGGGGGGGGGGGGGGGGGGTGGCGCCTGGGGGGGGAGGTTGGAGGGGGCTAGTGATAGTCCCTGCTGGCTTATGGTCGCCCGAGGAGAATAATGTAGATCGTCTCAGTGGAGACCTAAAACCCGCAACTTTAACTTTAACTCGTTGACAGAGGTAATGACGAATCATATTTCCCTAAGATTTGAAGAAATTTGATCGAGACAACTGGTTTTTTTAATGCCAGTCTTTTCATCTCACTTTCCAAATTATAAATAGAGAATTTTTGAATATCCGATGGAGTCAAAAAGAGCTGATTAAAATCTTGCAAGAAAGTTGAAGGTGTAAAAGTTGCAAATTGTCAGGTAAAGGGATCGAGCGGAAATAATTATAATGCTAATGATGATAATTTACTTAAATTTATATCCTGGGTTGAAGATTTTCGAGGAAAGTTAAGGGAAGACTTTGGGATAGATTTCCTTATTCCCTTCCCTCACTGGGGTATTTTCCCTGTTGGAGTCCTTGCTCGTCCTTGTTCTTATAGCATCCCGCTCTTCCAAATAGGGTTGTAGCTTAGATAGTAATTGGAATAGCGACAGATTTCCCTATTTCCTTCCCTCACTGGGGAAATTTCCCTGTTGGAGTCCTTGCTCTTATAGCATCCTGCTCTTCCAATTAGGGTTGTAGCTTAGATAGTAATTGGAATAATAGCGACAGATTTCCCTATTTCCTTCCCTCACTGGGGAAATTTCCCTGTTGGAGTTCTTGCTCTTATAGCATCCTGCTCTTCCAATTAGGGTTGTAGCTTAGATAGTAATTGGAATAGCGACAGATTTCCCTATTTCCTTCCCTCACTGGGGAAATTTCCCTGTTGGAGTCCTTGCTCTTATAGCATCCTGCTCTTCCAATTAGGGTTGTAGCTTAGATAGTAATTGGAATAGCGACAGATTTCCCTATTTCCTTCCCTCACTGGGGAAATTTCCCTGTTGGAGTCCTTGCTCTTATAGCATCCTGCTCTTCCAATTAGGGTTGTAGCTTAGATAGTAATTGGAATAATAGCGACAGATTTCCCTATTTCCTTCCCTCACTGGGGAAATTTCCCTGTTGGAGTTCTTGCTCTTATAGCATCCTGCTCTTCCAATTATGGTTGTAGCTTAAATACCCCTATCAAACACCTCTCTCTCTCTCTCTCTCTCTCTCTCTCTCTCTCTCTCTCTCTCTCTCTCTCTCTACCTGGATTAGATCTTGGTTATGAGACCATAACACTTGATATCTCTTTGGGACAGATTTCCCTATTTCCTTCCCTCACTGGGGAAATTTCCCTGTTGGAGTCCTTGCTCTTATAGCATCCTGTTCTTCCAACTAGGGCTGTAGCTTAGATAGTAATTGTAATAATAAAAATTAATGATAATAATTAAAATTGTGGCTAGGAAGCTGTTCACAACCAAACACACACACATACAAACCAGGAGTAGAACATAAACTCCTTCCAACTTCGTAAGCGGAGGTTTAAAAAAAAAAAAAAAAAAAAAAAAAAACTACGAATAAAATTGTGGCCAGTAAGCTGTTCACAAACAAACAAACAAACACACACACACAAACCAGGGGTAAAACGTAACCTCCTTCCAACTTCGTTAGCGGAGAAAAAACAAAAAAAAAAAAGAAAAAAAAAGGAAAAAAAAACCTCTACGATCAAAATTGTGGCCAGTAAGCTGTTCACAAAAACAGACACACACACACACACACACAAACCAGGAGTAGAACATAACCCCCTTCCAACTTCGTAAGCGGAGGGAAAAAAAAAA
>NC_090726.1:49716855-49729355 GCF_036898095.1 Palaemon carinicauda | reverse complement strand
ATAATCATTAAAATCCCAATAATTAAAATTACGTTTCGCAATAAAGAAAAAAAAAGGTAAACAAAAAAAAAGACTTCATCCGAGATTAAAAAATAATGGGTAAACGTCTAAAAAAATCAGGTATATAATAATAACAAAATCAAAATAATCAAAACCCCAAAAAATTAAATTATACAACGTATTTCCATAGAAAAAAAAAATACAATAAAAAATATACTTCTTTCGAGATTATAAAATAATATGCATGTCTAAAAAAAATTATAGTAAAAAAATAATTATAAAACTATAATAATTAAAATACCCAAAATTAAAATAACACAACGTTTTTTCCAAAGAAAAAAAATAAGATTAAAAATTATAAATCTTTCGAGATTATAAAATATGTATAAATGTCTAAAAAATCAAGTGAAAAAAATAATTATAAAACTAATAATTAAAATATCTAAAAAAAATCAAGTAAACAAAAATAATTATAAAACTATAATAATTAAAATCCCCCAAATTAAAATAGCAACGTTTCTCCATAGGAAAAAAAAGATTAAAAAAATATACTTCTTTCGAGATTAAAAAAAAAAAAAATATTGTGTAAGAAAACAATGAAAAAACCTAACGAGATGAAAGCCCTTCAGATGTTGCAAGATATAAAATCTTTTATTTTTACCAGGGTAAAGAAACTCAGCCCCCTCCCCCCCTTCAAATATCTCACCTCCCTCCTCCCTCCCTCATCTCCCTCCCTCAGGGACAAGTCATCAACAACATGACCCAAGAATTACCCCGAGATAAAAGAGAAGATAAGACAATCTTAAAAAGACTTCTTCATTATGAAACACACGAGGACTGGATAATTGCAAGACCTCGGGAGATCAACACCGCTGGTACAGTTGCCAAATGCTGTTTTTTTCTCAAAATAAAAATGATTTTAAAATCAATAATTATTGTAATAATAATAATAACAATAATAATAATAATAATAATAACAATAATAATAATAATAATTAAGTTTAACATTCCTTAGCTGACAACGCCTCTGGTACAAGTTGCCAAATTCTTTTTATTTTTCAAAATAAAAGTAATTTTAAAATCAATAATAATAATAATAATAAAAATAATAATAATAATAATAATAATAATAATAAAGTGTTGATAAAGATAAAAATACTGATAAAGTCCCCAATGATGACAAAGTAGAATCGAGAAAAGGGGACATAATAATTGTGTTGATAAAGATAAAAATGTTGATAAAGTCCCCAATGATGACAAAGTAGAATCGAGAAAAGGGGACATAATAATTGTGTTGATAAAGATAAAAATGTTGATAAAGTCCCCAATGATGACAAAGTAGAATCGACAAAATGGGTCATAATACTTATGGTGTTGATAAAGATAAAAATTCTGATAAAGTCCCCTATGATGACAAAGTAGAATCGACAAAAGGGGACATAATAGTATTGATAAAGATAAAAATGCTGATAAAGTCCCCTATGATGACAAAGTAGAATCGAGAAAAGGGGACATAATAATTGTGTTGATAAAGATAAAAATGCTGATAAAGTCCACAATGATGACAAAGTAGAATCGAGAAAAGGGGACATAATAATTGTGTTGATATAGATAAAAATGCTGATAAAGTCCCTTATGATGACAAAGTAGATTCGACAAAAGGATACATAATTGTGTTGATAAAGATAAAAATGCTGATAAAGTCCCCAATTATGACAAAGTAGAATCGACAAAAGGGGACATAATACTTATAAATTGTTGATAAAGATAAAAATGTTGGTAAAGTCCCCAATGATGGCAAAGTAGAATCGAGAAAAGGGGCCATAATAATTGTGTTGATAAAGATAAAAATGCTGATAAAGTCCCCGTTGATGACAAAGTAGAATCGAGAAAAGGGGACATAATAATTGTGTTGATAAAGATAAAAATACTGATAAAGTCCCCAATGATGACAAAGTAGAATCGAGAAAAGGGGACATAATAATTATGTTGATAAAGATAAAAATGTTGATAAAGTCCCATATGATGAGAAAGTAGAATCGACAAAAGGGGACATAATAATTGTGTTGATAAAGATAAAAATGCTGATAAAGTCCCCAAAGATGTCAAAGTAGAATCGACAAAAGGGGACATAATATTTATAAAGTGTTGATAAAGATGCTGATAAAGCTCCCGTTGATGACAAAGTAGAATCGACAAAAAGGGACATAATACTTATAAAAGTGTTGATAAAGGTAAAAATACTGATAAAGTCCCCTATGATGACAAAGTAGAATCGAGAAAAAGGGGACATAGTGCCTATAAAGTGTTGATAAAGATAAAAAATGTTGATAAAGTCCCCAATGATGACAAAGTAGAATCGAGAAAAGGTGACATAATCATAAAGTGTTGATAACGGTAAAAATACTGATAAAGTCCCCCATGATGACAAAGTAGAATCTAGAAAAGGGAACATAATTATAGTGTTGATAAAGATAAAAATGCTGATAAAGTCCCCTATGATGACAAAGTAGAATCGAGAAAAGGGGACATAATAATTGTGTTGATAAAGATAAAAATACTGATAAAATCCCCTATGATGACAAAGTAGAATCCAGAAAAAGGTGACATAATACTTATAAAAGTATTGATAAAGGTAAAAATGCTGATAAAGTCCCCAATAATGACAAAGTAGAATCGACAAAAGGGGACATAATAATTGTGTTGATAAAGATAAAAATACTGATGAAGTCCCCATTGATGACAAAGTAGAATTGACAAAAGGTGACATAATACTTATAAAGTGTTGATGAAGATAAAAATGCTGATAAAGTTCCCCATGATGACAAAGTAGAATCGACAAAAAGGGACACAATAATTGTGTTGATAAAGATAAAAATGCTGATAAAATCCCCAGTCGAATAAAGTGTTGATAAAGATAAAAATGCTGATAAAGTCCCCAATGATGACAAAGTAGAATCGAGAAAATGGGACATAATAATTGTGTTGATAAAGATAAAAATACTGATAAAGTCCCATATGATGACAAAGTAGAATCGACAAAAGGGGACATGATACTTATAAAAGTGTTGATAAAGATAAAAATGCTAATAAAGTCCCATATGTTGACAAAGTAGAATCGACAAAAGATGACATAATAATTGTGTTGATAAAGATAAAAATACTGATAAAGTCCCCAATGATGATAAAGTAGAATCCAGAAAAAGGGGACATAATAATTGTGTTGATAAAGATAAAAATGATGATTAAGATAAAATTGCTGATAAAGTCCCATATGATGACAAAGTAGAATCGACAAAAGGTGACATAATACTTATAAAACGAAGACCCTTCAACACCCCCCCCCCTCCCACAAAGACAAACATCGATCCCAAAATGACATCATAAATCACTAGCTGACAACTCGAGCCACCCATTACGCTCATAATGCTTATCCAATTACCCTTCGGGAAACATCCAATTTAACTCGCTTTTCCCGCGAGCCAATTTACATTACAGCCCCTTCAATAACCTACCCGAAGCGGGCCTCGGATCCAATTTCCTCCCCCTACCTATTTTTTATTCCCTGGGCCAATTTGCCGCGGCCCAATTACATTGCAATTGGTCCGTCCGATAAGAGCAGAAATACAACACTTACGCAACGCCTGACACTTAACAGCTGACACTTAACACTTAAGGCCTCGGTTAATTCGTCGTCACTAGGCGTCAAGTTGGAATAGAACGCTTATGTAATTTATGGGATAACTCTCTCTCTCTCTCTCTCTCTCTCTCTCTCTCTCTCTCTCTCTCTCTCTCTAGGGGATGGTTTCTCTCTCTTTTACTGGATGTGTCTCTCTCTCTCTCTCTCTCTCTCTTTCAATAGGGGAAGGTTTCTCTCGCTCTTTCTACTGGATTTCACCTCTCTCTCTCTCTCTCTCTCTCTCTCTCTCTCTCTCTCTCTCTCTAGGGGATGGTTTCTCTCTCTTTACTGGATGTCACCTCTCTCTCTCTCTCTCTCTCTCTCTCTCTCTCTCTCTCTCTCTCTCTCTCGCTCTCTCTCTCTGAGAAAGTTTCTCCCTTTTTACTGAATTTAACCCCTCTCTCTCTCTCTCTCTCTCTCTCTCTTTAAAGAAAAGTTTATCTCTTTTTAATGAATTTAAACCTCTCTCTCACTAACGGAACGTTTATTTCTTTTTACTGAATTTAAACCTCTCTCTCTCTCTCTCTCTCTCTCTCTCTCTCTCTCTCTCTCTCTCTCTCTCTCTCTCTCTCTCTCTCTCTCGTAAAGTTTCTCTTTTTACTGAATGTAACCTCTCTCTCTCTCTCTCTCTCTCTCTCTCTCTCTCTCTCTCTCTCTCTGAAACAATGGCATAATAATGAATGAGGGGAAGCAGAAAGAGGCTTTTTGGGCCCAAAATAGATTGTCCACTTCACAATAGATGATTCGATGAATTATCAGACGAATCTAGGCCACAATGGGAATTATTAACATATATATATATATATATATATATATATATATATATATAGAGAGAGAGAGAGAGAGAGAGAGAGAGAGAGAGAGAGAGAGAGAGAGAGAGAGAGAGAGAGAGAGAGATAGATAGATAAATAGTTAAGTATATATATACAAGATAAACCTATGCATACATATGAAATGTGCAATACATACTTATAAACATATATACATATATATCTGTCACTAGACAGGAATGTGGTCCTTGCGATATACATATATGTATCTATAATGTGTATATATACACGTAAAATCTAAGCATATCACACATACATAGTTATACTGTGTATATATATATATATATATATATATATGTGTGTGTGTGTGTGTGTGTTTGTGTGTGTGTGTGTGTGTTTGTGTGTGTATATATATATATATATATATATATATATATATATATATATATATATATATATATATATATATATATATATATTCCAAGAATTATCGCATTGAATTGGACTTATAAAAATGTAAGTCTATTTAACAGTTAAATGGAATAAAGTATGCAGAAAATGAAATAAAGTATACGAATATAAACAGAACAGAGTAAAAAGAGTGCGAGAGAATCAAATGATTATTATGAATCAAAATAAAAATCCCTTGCCAGCTTCACTCCTTCCTTTCGAAGCAAAGGAAAATGCTGTGTCACAAACCAATAAAACTAGTGATGTGGGAGGTGTTGAGAATGTAAGGCATACAAGTTTGGTTACTGACTGCAACAAAAACTTCTCATCATTTATTTATTTCCTTATTTCCTTTCCTCCCTGGGCTATTTTTTCCTATTGGAGCCCTTGGGCTTATAGCATCTTGCTTTTCCAACTCGGGTTGTAGCTTGGCTAGTAATAATAATGATGATAATAATAATAAAGTTAATATGTTATATGATGCAAAGGAGAGTTCAATATATTTATAGATGGCTTTATGGAAAAGTTCAAATAACAACAATGGGTTTTAGCACAATGTTAATGAATAGGGAGTGTGAAATATCTGAATGTCTGCAAAGGATACAGTAATGAAATGGAGAGAGGAATGTCTGAATGTTTGCAAAGGATAGTGATGAAATGGAGTGAGGAATGTCTGAATGTTTGCAAAGGATACAGTAAGGAAATGGAGTGAGGAATGTCTGAATGTTTGCAAAGGATACAGTAAGGAAATGGAGTGAGGAATGTCTGAATGTTTGCAAAGGATACAGTAAGGATATGGAGTGAGGAATGTCTGAATGTCTGCAAAGGATACAGTAAGGAAATGGAGTGAGGAATGTCTGAATGTTTGCAAAGGATACAGTAAGGATATGGAGTGAGGGATGTCTGAATGTTTGCAAAGGATACAGTAAGGATATGGAGTGAGGAATGTCTGAATGTTTGCAAAGGATACAGTAAGGAAATGGAGTGAGGGATGTCTGAATGTTTGCAAAGGATACAGAAATGAAATGGAGTGAGGAATGTCTGAATGTTTGCAAAGGATACAGTAATGACATGGAGTGAGGAATGTCTGAATGTTTGCAAAGGATACAGTAATAAAATGGAGTGAGGAATGTCTGAATGTTTGCAAAGGATACAGTAAGGATATGGAGTGAGGAATGTCTGAATGTCTGCAAAGGATACAGTAAGGAAATGGAGTGAGGAATGTCTGAATGTTTGCAAAGGATACAGTAAGGAAATGGAGTGAGGAATGTCTGAATGTTTGCAAAGGATACAGTAAGGATATGGAGTGAGGAATGTCTGAATGTTTGCAAAGGATACAGTAAGGAAATGGAGTGAGGGATGTCTGAATGTTTGCAAAGGATACAGAAATGAAATGGAGTGAGGAATGTCTGAATGTTTGCAAAGGATACAGTAATGACATGGAGTGAGGAATGTCTGAATGTTTGCAAAGGATACAGTAATAAAATGGAGTGAGGAATGTCTGAATGTTTGCAAAGGATACAGTGATGAAATGGAGTGAGTAATGTCTGAATGTTCGCAAAGGATACAGTGATGAAATGGAGTGAGGAATGTCTGAATGTTTGCAAAGGATACAGTGATGAAATGGAGTGAGGAATGTCTGAATGTTTGCAAAGGATACAGTGATGAAATGGAGTGAGGAATGTCTGAATGTTCCCAAAGGATACAGTACTGATAAGGATTGTCTAATGTCTGAATGTTTCCAAAGGATACAGTACTGATAAGGATTGTCGAATGTCTGAGTGTTTTCAAAGGATACACTAATGATAAGGATTGTCGAACGCCTGAGTGTTTGCAAAGGACACAGTAATGAGATAAAGTGAGGAATGTCTGAATGTTTGCAAAGGATTCATTAATGCTAAGAATTGTGGAATGTCTGAATGTTTCCAAAGGATACAGTACTGATAAGGATTGTCGAATGCCCGAGTGTTTGCAAAGGATACACTAATGATAAGGATTGTCGAATGCCCGAGTGTTTGCAAAGGATACACTAATGATAAGGAATGTCGAACGCCTGAGTGTTTGCAAAGGATACAGTAATGATAAGGATTGTCGAACGCCTGAGTGTTTGCAAAGGACACAGTAATGAGATAAAGTGAGGAATGTCTGAATGTTTGCAAAGGATTCATTAATGCTAAGAATTGTGGAATGTCTGAATGTTTCCAAAGGATACAGTACTGATAAGGATTGTCGAATGCCCGAGTGTTTGCAAAGGATACACTAATGATAAGGATTGTCGAATGCCCGAGTGTTTGCAAAGGATACACTAATGATAAGGATTGTCGAATGCCCGAGTGTTTGCAAAGGATACAGTAATGATAAGGATTGTCGAACGCCTGAGTGTTTGCAAAGGACACAGTAATGAGATAAAGTGAGGAATGTCTGAATGTTTGCAAAGGATTCATTAATGCTAAGAATTGTGGAATGTCTGAATGTTTTAAAGGTGCCTGGGTGTACCCTCAAGCAAGAGAACTCTAACCCAAGACGGTAGAAGAACAAGGTACAGAGGCTACGGCATTACCCAAGACTAGAGAATAATAGTTTGATATTGGAATGATCTTCTCCCAGAAGAGCTGCCTACCATAGCTAAACAATTTTAAAATGTATCAAATCAAAATAAATTATTATAAGTATCATTTGATTTGCAACATTTTATCTAAAACAAAATTAAATAACTTTTACAATATGACCTAAAGTTCGAACTAGTTACAGTTCACTCTAATTCTTTGTCAGTTTGCCAACCAAGGCTTTTAGGCCATTGTTAAGACCCAATAGTGATGCCCCCTTTTCGGCTCTCTGTAGTTAATCCCTTTTCCTTCATCAAGGTTTCAAACCTTAGAACAATATCACACTTGCTACGGCTCTTTGATCTTTGATGGATGTTGTAGATTAAGAACTCGAGAGTAATATCTTTCCAGTTCATCTTGAAGAGAAAGGCCTTGAATAGTCTGGAAGATGAGGAGAATTCACTTGAAGAGATTGCAAGATGAGGAGAATTCACTTGAAGAGAGTGCAAGAAGAGGAGAATTCACTTGAAGAGATTGCAAGATGAGGAGAATTCACTTGAAGAGATTGGAAGAAGAGGAGAATTCACTTGAAGAGATTGGAAGATGAGGCGAATTCACTTGAAGAGATTGGGAGAGGAGGAGAATTCACTTGAAGAGATTGGAAGATGAGGAGAATTCACTTGAAGAGATTGGAAGATGAGGAGAATTCACTTGAAGAGATTGGAAGATGAGGAGAATTCACTTGAAGAGATTGGAAGATGCGGAGAATTCACTTGAAGAGATTGGAAGATGAGGAGAATTCACTTGATGAGATTGGAAGATGCGGAGAATTCACTTGAAGAGATTGGAAGATGAGGAGAATTCACTTGAAGAGATTGGAAGATGCGGAGAATTCACTTGAAGAGATTGGAAGATGAGGAGAATTCACTTGAAGAGATTGGAAGATGAGGAGAATTCACTTGAAGAGATTGGAAGATGCGGAGAATTCACTTGATGAGATTGGAAGATGCGGAGAATTCACTTGAAGAGATTGGAAGATGAGGAGAATTCACTTGAAGAGATTGGAAGATGAGGAGAATTCACTTGAAGAGATTGGAAGATGAGGAGAATTCACTTGAAGAGATTGGAAGATGAGGAGAATTCACTTGAAGAGATTGCAAGATGAGGAGAATTCACTTGAAGAGATTGCAAGATGAGGAGAATTCACTTGAAGAGATTGCAAGATGAGGAGAATTCACTTGAAGAGATTGCAAGATGAGGAGAATTCACTTGAAGAGATTGCAAGATGAGCAGAATTCACTTGAAGAGATTGCAAGATGAGGAGAATTCACTTGAAGAGATTGCAAGATGAGCAGAATTCACTTGAAGAGATTGCAAGATGAGGAGAATTCACTTGAAGAGATTGCAAGATGAGCAGAATTCACTTGAAGAGATTGCAAGATGAGGAGAATTCACTTGAAGAGATTGCAAGATGAGCAGAATTCACTTGAAGAGATTGCAAGATGAGGAGAATTCACTTGAAGAGATTGCAAGATGAGCAGAATTCACTTGAAGAGATTGCAAGATGAGGAGAATTCACTTGAAGAGATTGCAAGATGAGCAGAATTCACTTGAAGAGATTGCAAGATGAGGAGAATTCACTTGAAGAGATTGCAAGATGAGCAGAATTCACTTGAAGAGATTGCAAGATGAGCAGAATTCACTTGAAGAGATTGCAAGATGAGCAGAATTCACTTGAAGAGATTGCAAGATGAGCAGAATTCACTTGAAGAGATTGCAAGATGAGCAGAATTCACTTGAAGAGATTGCAAGATGAGCAGAATTCACTTGAAGAGATTGCAAGATGAGCAGAATTCACTTGAAGAGATTGCAAGATGAGCAGAATTCACTTGAAGAGATTGCAAGATGAGCAGAATTCACTCGAAGAGATTGCAAGATGAGGAGAATTCACTTGAAGAGATTGCAAGATGAGCAGAATTCACTCGAAGAGATTGCAAGATGAGGAGAATTCACTTGAAGAGATTGCAAGATGAGCAGAATTCACTCGAAGAGATTGCAAGATGAGGAGAATTCACTCGAAGAGATTGCAAGATGAGCAGAATTCACTCGAAGAGATTGCAAGATGAGGAGAATTCACTCGAAGAGATTGCAAGATGAGGAGAATTCACTCGAAGAGATTGGAAGATGAGGAGAATTCACTCGAAGAGATTGCAAGATGAGGAGAATTCACTCGAAGAGATTGGAAGATGAGGAGAATTCACTCGAAGAGATTGGAAGATGAGGAGAATTCACTCGAAGAGATTGGAAGAAGAGGAGAATTCACTCGAAGTGATTGGAAGATGAGGAGAATTCACTTGAAGAGATTGGAAGATGAGGAGAATTCACTTGAAGAGATTGGAAGATGAGTCACTTAAAGAGATTGGAAGAAGAGGAGAATTCACTTGAAGAGATTGGAAGATGAGGAGAATTCACTTGGAGAGATTGGAAGATGAGGAGAATTCACTTGAAGAGATTGGAAGAAGAGGAGAATTCACTCGAAGAGGTTGGAAGAAGAGGAGAATTCACTTGAAGAGATTGGAAGATGAGGAGAATTCACTTGAAGAGATTGGAAGAAGAGGAGAATTCACTCGAAGAGGTTGGAAGAAGAGGAGAATTCACTTGAAGAGATTGGAAGATGAGGAGAATTCACTTGAAAAGATTGGAAGAAGAGGAGAATTCACTCGAAGAGGTTGGAAGAAGAGGAGAATTCACTTGAGATTGGAAGATGAGGAGAATTCACTTGAAGAGATTGGAAGATGAGGAGAATTCACTTGAAGAGATGGGAAGACGAGAATTCACTCGAAGAGATTGGAAGATGAGGAGAATTCACTCGAAGAGATTGGAAGATGAGGAGAATTCACTTGAAGAGATTGGAAGATGAGGAGAATTCACTTGATGAGATTGGAAGATGAGGAGAATTCACTCGAAGAGATTGGAAGATGAGGAGAATTCACTCGAAGAGATTGGAAGAAGAGGAGAATTCACTCGAAGAGATGGGAAGACGAGGAGAATTCACTCGAAGAGATTGGAAGATGAGGAGAATTCACTCGAAGAGATTGGAAGATGAGGAGAATTCACTTGAAGAGATGGGAAGACGAGGAGAATTCACTCGAAGAGATTGGAAGACGAGGAGAATTCACTTGAAGAGATGGGAAGACGAGGAGAATTCACTCGAAGAGATTGGAAGATGAGGAGAATTCACTCGAAGAGATTGGAAGATGAGGAGAATTCACTTGAAGAGATTGCAAGATGAGGAGAATTCACTTGATGAGATTGGAAGATGAGGAGAATTCACTCGAAGAGATTGGAAGATGAGGAGAATTCACTCGAAGAGATTGGAAGAAGAGGAGAATTCACTTGAAGAGATTGGAAGATGAGGAGAATTCACTTAAAGAGATTGGAAGATGAGGAGAATTCACTCGAAGAGATTGGAAGATGAGGAGAATTCACTCGAAGAGATTGGAAGAAGAGGAGAATTCACTTGAAGAGATTGGAAGAAGAGGAGAATTCACTTGAAGAGATTGGAAGATGAGGAGAATTCACTTGAAGAGATTGGAAGATGAGGAGAATTCACTTGAAGAGATTGGAAGATGAGTCACTTAAAGAGATTGGAAGATGAGGAGAATTCACTTGAAGAGATTGGAAGATGAGGAGAACTCACCTGAAGAGATGGGAAGGTGAGGAGAATTCACTTGAAGAGATTGGAAGATGAGGAGAACTCACCTGAAGAGATTGGAAGATGAGGAGAATTCACTTGAAGGGATTGGAAGATGAGGAGAATTCACTTGAAGAGATTGGAAGATGAGGAGAATTCAGATATCCCTGTCTCCCTTTGTGGTTATTGGAAGAATGTACATAAAGCTTCTCTCACATCTTTCAATCAGAGACAGCATCATTTATTACCAAATACACTTTCATTTTCACTGTTTCTCTCCTAGTGGACTTATGCAAATTCAGTGTTTTTAAAGGTTTAAAGGTTTTTGTAGGTTAGGTTGGCCAACGCACCAGCCGCCCGTTGAAATACTATCAACAGAGAGTTATGGGGTCCTTTGACTGGCCAGAGAGTATTATATTGGATCCTTCTCTCTGCTTACGGTTCCATAGTTTTTCTCCTGGTGGACTAAGGCAAATTCAGTGTTTTTAAAGGTTTAAAGGTTTCTGTAGGTAGTAGATTGGCCAGGGCACCAGCCGCCCGTTGAAATACTATTGCCGGAGAGTTATGGGGTCCTTTGACTGGCCAGACAGTACTATATTGGATTCTTCTCTCTGCTTACAGTTCCATTGTTTTTCTCCTGGTAGACTAATGAAAATTCAGTGTTTTTAAAGATTTAAAGGTTTTTGTAGGTTAGCTTAGCCAGGGCACCAGCCGCCCGTTGAAATACTACCGTCAGAGAGTTATGGGGTCCTTTGACTGGCTAGACAGTACTACATTGGATCCTTCTCTCTAGTTACGGTTCTTTCTCTTTGCCTACTCATACGCGGAATAGTCTGGTCTATTCTTTACAGATTCTCCTCTGTCCTCATACACCTGACAACACTGAGGTTACCAAACAATTCTTCTTCGCTCAAGGTGTTAAACTACTGCACTTTATTTGTTCAGTGGCTACTTTCCTCTTGGTAAGGTTAGAAACACATTGCCAACATGAAAAAAAATTACTACTATACAAAATTACGCATACACACGCTCATTTGTATGTGTGTATGTGTGTGTGTTAACCAAACACCAGCCAACAACTGAATAAAACAAACCAGTCTTATTGCTGCCCCAACACCTCAAAAAAAAAAAAAAAAAAAAAAAAAAAAAAAAAAAAAAAAAAAAAAAAAAAAAAACGAAATTAAGCATACACACATGCTCGGTTATAAGCGTACTTTGTTTTTTTGTGTGTGTAACCAACAAACTCCATACATTCCTACCCCAACACCTCAAAAAAAAAAAAATAATAATAATAATAAAATAACATCAGGAAAAGCATCACCCACTCGAAACGCAATATGGATAGTTCCACCGGACTAAAA
>NC_090726.1:49699049-49703855 GCF_036898095.1 Palaemon carinicauda | reverse complement strand
CCATTTCAATTCCTATCTCAATACTCTTCAATTTCTCTCTCAACTACCCCTCATCTTTCCCAAATTTCAATTCCTTCATCTTTCCAAGTCCCCTCTCAACTATCTTCCAAAATTTCAATTCCTATCTCAATTACCTCTTTCAATTTCTCTCTCAACTACCCCTCATCTTTCCCAAATTTCAATTCCTTCATCTTTCCAAGTCCCCTCTCAACTATCTTCCAAAATTTCAATTCCTATCTCAATTACCTCTTTCAATTTCTCTCTCAACTACCCCTCATCTTTCCCAAATTTCAATTCCTTCATCTTTCCAAGTCCCCTCTCAACTATCTTCCAAAATTTCAATTCCTATCTCAATTACCTCTTTCAATTTCTCTCTCAACTACCCCTCATCTTTCCCAAATTTCAATTCCTTCATCTTTCCAAGTCCCCTCTCAACTATCTTCCAAAATTTCAATTCCTATCTCAATTACCTCTTTCAATTCCCCTCAACTATCCCCATCTTTCCAAATTTCAATTCCTTTCTCAACTACCCCTCATCTTTCCAAATTTCAATTCCTTCATCTTTCCAAGTCCCCTCTCAACTATCTTCCAAAATTTCAATTCCTATCTCAATTACCTCTTTCAATTTCTCTCTCAACTACCCCTCATCTTTCCCAAATTTCAATTCCTTCATCTTTCCAAGTCCCCTCTCAACTATCTTCCAAAATTTCAATTCCTATCTCAATTACCTCTTTCAATTTCTCTCTCAACTACCCCTCATCTTTCCCAAATTTCAATTCCTTCATCTTTCCAAGTCCCCTCTCAACTATCTTCCAAAATTTCAATTCCTATCTCAATTACCTCTTTCAATTTCTCTCTCAACTACCCCTCATCTTTCCCAAATTTCAATTCCTTCATCTTTCCAAGTCCCCTCTCAACTATCTTCCAAAATTTCAATTCCTATCTCAATTACCTCTTTCAATTTCTCTCTCAACTACCCCTCATCTTTCCCAAATTTCAATTCCTTCATCTTTCCAAGTCCCCTCTCAACTATCTTCCAAAATTTCAATTCCTATCTCAATTACCTCTTTCAATTTCTCTCTCAACTACCCCTCATCTTTCCCAAATTTCAATTCCTTCATCTTTCCAAGTCCCCTCTCAACTATCTTCCAAAATTTCAATTCCTATCTCAATTACCTCTTTCAATTTCTCTCTCAACTACCCCTCATCTTTCCCAAATTTCAATTCCTTCATCTTTCCAAGTCCCCTCTCAACTATCTTCCAAAATTTCAATTCCTATCTCAATTACCTCTTTCAATTTCTCTCTCAACTACCCCTCATCTTCCCAAATTTCAATTCCTTCATCTTTCCAAGTCCCCTCTCAACTATCTTCCAAAATTTCAATTCCTATCTCAATTACCTCTTTCAATTCCCTCAACTATCCCCATCTTCCAAATTTCAATTCCCTTTCTCAACTACCCCTCATCTTTCCCAAATTTCAATTCCTTCATCTTTCCAAGTCCCCTCTCAACTATCTTCCAAAATTTCAATTCCTATCTCAATTACCTCTTTCAATTTCTCTCTCAACTACCCCTCATCTTTCCCAAATTTCAATTCCTTCATCTTTCCAAGTCCCCTCTCAACTATCTTCCAAAATTTCAATTCCTATCTCAATTACCTCTTTCAATTTCTCTCTCAACTACCCCTCATCTTTCCCAAATTTCAATTCCTTCATCTTTCCAAGTCCCCTCTCAACTATCTTCCAAAATTTCAATTCCTATCTCAATTACCTCTTTCAATTTCTCTCTCAACTACCCCTCATCTTTCCCAAATTTCAATTCCTTCATCTTTCCAAGTCCCCTCTCAACTATCTTCCAAAATTTCAATTCCTATCTCAATTACCTCTTTCAATTTCTCTCTCAACTACCCCTCATCTTTCCCAAATTTCAATTCCTTCATCTTTCCAAGTCCCCTCTCAACTATCTTCCAAAATTTCAATTCCTATCTCAATTACCTCTTTCAATTCCCCTCCCAACTATCCCCATCTTTCCAAAATTTCAATTCCTTTCTCAACTACCCCTCATCTTTCCCAAATTTCAATTCCTTCATCTTTCCAAGTCCCCTCTCAACTATCTTCCAAAATTTCAATTCCTATCTCAATTACCTCTTTCAATTCCCCTCCCAACTATCCCCATCTTTCCAAAATTTCAATTCCTTTCTCAACTACCCCTCATCTTTCCCAAATTTCAATTCCTTCATCTTTCCAAGTCCCCTCTCAACTATCTTCCAAAATTTCAATTCCTATCTCAATTACCTCTTTCAATTCCCCTCTATCCCCATCTCCAACTAACCCCTCATCTTTCCCAAATTTCAATTCCTTCATCTTTCCAAGTCCCCTCTCAACTATCTTCCAAAATTTCAATTCCTATCTCAATTACCTCTTTCAATTCCCTCAACTACCCCATCTTTCCCAAATTTCAATTCCTTTCTTTCCAAGTCCCCTCATCTTCCCAAATTTCAATTCCTATCTCAATTACCTCTTTCAATTCCCCCTCCAAACTAACCCCCATCTTTCCCAAATTTCAATTCCTCTCTCAATTACCTCTTTCATTCTCCAAACTAACCCCCATCTTTCCCAAATTTCAATTCCACCTCAATTACCTCTTTCAATTCCCCCTCCAAACTAACCCCCATCTTTCCCAAATTTCAATTCCTCTCTCAATTACCTCTTTCAATTCCCTCCAAACTAACCCCCACTCCTCTCTCATCCTCTTCCAAATTTCAATTCCTCTCTCAATTACTCTTTCAATTCCTCTCTCAACTACCCCTCATCTTTCCCAAATTTCAATTCCTTCACCTTTCAAATCCTCTCTCCATCCTCTTCCAAATTTCAATTCCCTCTCTCTCTCTCTCTCTCTCTCTCTCTCTCTCTCTCTCTCTCTCTCTCTCTCTCAATTCCTCTTTCAATTCCTCTCTCCACTACCCCTTCATCTTCCCCACATTTCAATTCCTCCACTGAACCGAAGTACTGTCATTTATCTCAGCGTGATCATAATCAACGAAAAGGCAAATCTAGGACCCGCCGACACACACGCACTCCACCCTCGCAGTCCGTGTAAAATTACCAGGAGAAAATCGAGGTATAATTCCCCTTTGTCCAATCAAAGCTACTTGCCAAGATCTGTTCGCTGCCCTAATCCAATCAGGACAGCTGATCAATATTCTCCGTCCCTCTTGGATGATAAATAAAAAGCTTTTTAGGGGGTTATTTAAATCTACGACCGTACGCTAATTTCGTAATGTTCATGACCCTGCTATTAAATCATATTTATATTTGCAGGAAAGATAAAATACACACACACACACACACACATATATATATATATATATATATATATATATATATAATGGATGAAAATCAATACAATATCGTGCTCAATAGAAATAAATTTCTACCTCATACTTGGGATCGAACCCTAGCCCCTTCAAATGAAATGCCAGGTCACTTCCAACTATATGTGTGTGCGTGTGTATTATAGCCACGAAAGGGAAAATGCAAATGAATAGACATGTACTCATACATATAATTCATCATGAATTACATTATATATATATATATATATATATATATATATATATATATATATATATTATATATATATATATATTGTATATATATATATATATATATATATAATAAAACATAATAAATTGAATACAGTAAGTAATGAACATTTAAGACTCAACGTTTTAAAGGAATTATAGTAAGCCCTGACTATATATACGAATACAGACTGGCAAAGCAAGACATAAAACAGACAAGAGTAGAAGGACATGTCTGAGGCCTTTGTTCTGCAGTGGACTAGTTAATACAGATGCTGAAGATAATATATATACACATACATATGAGTTAATTTTCATCAACCAAATACTAACATTATACATTGTTCTCTAGTCTTGGGTAGTGCCATAGCCTCTGTACCATGGTCTTCCATTGTCTTGGGTTAGAGTTCTCTTGCTTGAGGGTACACTCGGGCATACTATTCTATCTAATTTCTCTTCCTCTTGTTTTGTTAAAGTTTACATAGTTTATATAGGAGATATTTATTTTAATGATGTTACTCTTCATAAAATATTTTATTCATCCCTTTTTCTTTTCCTCACTGAGCTATTTTCCCTGATGGAGCCCCTGGGCTAATAGCATCCTTCTTTTCCAACTAGGGTTGTAGCTTAGCAAGTAATAATAATAATATCCAACTCCCTTTCCACCTCAATCTCTTCTCATTCATCATGATAATTTCCCATCTTTTTACATTCAATAAACAACAACATTATTCACGATTTCTTCAACTCCCTTCCCAACGAGAGAGGTCTCCTCCACCTGAATCCCTTTTCATTCATCATGAAGTATTATACAAACTTTAATCCCTTACCTTATCCGATTAAGAATATGACAATGAGAACGTCGCTGTTACTGAACAGGTAGTGGAGGGAGGGAGGGAGAGAGAGAGAGAGAGAGAGAGAGAGAGAGAGAGAGAGAGAGAGAGAGAGAGAAGGATAATAGTAATGTAACGTTCTTTCTACTGAGAAACCATTTTGATGGAGTACCCTTCAAATGAACTGGCATTTTGCGTGAGAGAGAGAGAGAGAGAGAGAGAGAGAGAGAGAGAGAGAGAGAGAGAGAGAGAGAGGATAATAGTAAAGTAACGTTCTTTCTACTGAGAAACCATTTTGATGGAGTACCCTTTAAATGAACTGGCATTTTGCGTGAGAGAGAGAGAGAGAGAGAGAGAGAGAGAGAGAGAGAGAGAGAGAGAGAGAGAGAGA
>NC_090726.1:49689049-49694049 GCF_036898095.1 Palaemon carinicauda | reverse complement strand
TTTCCCTTTTTAATAAGTTGACCTTGAATGAATCTACTGTATATTAATAGTCAATTCAAAACAACAATAATAAAAAAGTTATTCAACTCTACGGACCAAGCTATCCCATTTTCATATGTTAACAAAGAGTTAATCTATTGTATAGAAACAAAAATAACCAGAATCGCTATCTTGGCCTGGATCACCTCCAAAATGTAATGGGTACTTCTGAAGCATAATACCTATCCGTAGTTAAAATTTGTTGAAAATAACCATTCCTTGGGTAGAGGGAGAGAGTAGTCATACCCTGATGAGAGGGGTATGCGTGTGCGCGCATATCTATCTAAATCCTTAGCTATCATTTGTAACGGGTTGCGTACACTATACTAATTTTTTTTAATGAGGCGCATTTTCACTGACTCGCAGCGGTGCCCTTTTAGTTTTTGCACTGAGTCGCAGCGGTGCCCTTTTAGCTCGGAAAAGTTTCCTGCCATCTGATTGGTTAGAATTATCTAGTCCAACCAATCAGCGAGCAGGTAACTTTTCCGAGCGATAAGCGCACCCCTGCGAGTCGGTGCAAATCTGTCTCACTAAGAAGAATTGACTATAGTATAAGATATTGTAAGTAAAATAATTGTTTATTATGATGATCTATTGATCATCATAATAAACAATTAACTTTATTGACATCATTAACCATAATTAATCTTTGTACTCAAGACAACATCATTAACCATAAATAATCTTTGTACTCAAGACAACATCATTAACCATAAATAATCTTTGTACTCAAGATAACATCATTAACCATAACTAATCTTTGTACTCAAGACAACATCATTAACCATAAATAATCTTTGTACTCAAGATAACATCATTAACCATAACTAATCTTTGTACTCAAGATAACATCATTAACCATAACTAATCTTTGTACTCAAGATAACATCATTAACCATAACTGATCTTTGTACTCAAGATAACATCATTAACCATAATTAATCTTTGTACTCAAGATAACATCATTAACCATAATTAATCTTTGTACTCAAGACAACATCATTAACCATAATTAATCTTTGTACTCAAGATAACATCATTAACCATAATTAATCTTTGTACTCAAGACAACATCATTAACCATAAATAATCTTTGTACTCAAGATAACATCATTAACCATAACTAATCTTTGTACTCAAGATAACATCATTAACCATAACTAATCTTTGTACTCAAGATAACATCATTAACCATAACTGATCTTTGTACTCAAGATAACATCATTAACCATAATTAATCTTTGTACTCAAGATAACATCATTAACCATAACTAATCTTTGTACTCAAGATAACATCATTAACCATAACTAATCTTTGTACTCAAGATAACATCATTAACCATAACTGATCTTTGTACTCAAGATAACATCATTAACCATAATTAATCTTTGTACTCAAGATAACATCATTAACCATAACTAATCTTTGTACTCAAGATAACATCATTAACCATAACTAATCTTTGTACTCAAGATAACATCATTAACCATAACTGATCTTTGTACTCAAGATAACATCATTAACCATAATTAATCTTTGTACTCAAGATAACATCATTAACCATAATTAATCTTTGTACTCAAGACAACATCATTAACCATAATTAATCTTTGTACTCAAGATAACATCATTAACCATAATTAATCTTTGTACTCAAGACAACATCATTAACCATAAATAATCTTTGTACTCAAGATAACATCATTAACCATAACTAATCTTTGTACTCAAGATAACATCATTAACCATAACTGATCTTTGTACTCAAGATAACATCATTAACCATAATTGATCTTTGTACTCAAGATAACATCATTAACCATACTTAATCTTTGTACTCAAGACAACATCATTAACCATAATTAATCTTTGTACTCAAGATAACACCATTAACCATAATTAGTCTTTGTACTCAAGATAACATCATTAACCATAACTAATCTTTGTCCTCAAGATAACATCATTAACCATAACTAATCTTTGTCCTCAAAATAACATCATTAACCATAACTAATCTTTGTACTCAAGATAACATCATTAACCATAACTGATCTTTGTACTCAAGATAACATCATTAACCATAATTGATCTTTGTACTCAAGATAACACCATTAACCATACTTAATCTTTATACTCAAGATAACACCATTAACCATAACTAATCTTTGTCCTCAAGATAACATCATTAACCATAACTAATCTTTGTCCTCAAAATAACATCATTAACCATAACTAATCTTTGTACTTAAGATAACATCATTAACCATAATTAATCTTTGTACTCAAAATAACATCATTAACCATAACTAAGCTTTGTACTCAAGATAACATCATTAACCAAAATTAATCTTTGGACTCATGATAACATCATTAATCATGATAACATCATTAACCATAACTAATCTTTGTACTCAAGATAACACCATTAACCATAATTAATCTTTTTACTCAAGATAACATCATTAACCATAATTAATCTTTGTACTCATGATAACATCATTAACCATAATTAATCTGTGTACTCAAGATAACATCATTAACCATAATTGATCTTTGTACTCAAGATAACACCCTTAACCATAATTAATCTTTGTACTCAAGATAACATCATTAACAATAATTAATCTTTGTACTCAAGATAACACCATTAACCATAATTAATCTTTGTACTCAAGATAACATCATTAACCATAATTAATCTTTGTACTCAAGATAACACCCTTAACCATAATTAATCTTTGTACTCAAGATAACACCCTTAACCATAATTAATCTTTGTACTCAAGATAACATCATTAACCATAATTAATCTTTGTACTCAAGATAACATCATTAACCATAATTAGTCTTTGTACTCGAGATAACATCATTAACCATAAATAATCTTTGTACTCAAGATAACATCATTAACCATAACTAATCTTTGTACTCAAGATAACATCATTAACCATAACTAATCTTTGTACTCAAGATAACATCATTAACCATAACTGATCTTTGTACTCAAGATAACATCATTAACCATAACTGATCTTTGTACTCAAGATAACATCATTAACCATAATTGATCTTTGTACTCAAGATAACATCATTAACCATACTTAATCTTTGTACTCAAGACAACATCATTAACCATAATTAATCTTTGTACTCAAGATAACACCATTAACCATAATTAGTCTTTGTACTCAAGATAACATCATTAACCATAACTAATCTTTGTCCTCAAGATAACATCATTAACCATAACTAATCTTTGTCCTCAAAATAACATCATTAACCATAACTAATCTTTGTACTCAAGATAACATCATTAACCATAACTGATCTTTGTACTCAAGATAACATCATTAACCATAATTGATCTTTGTACTCAAGATAACACCATTAACCATACTTAATCTTTATACTCAAGATAACACCATTAACCATAACTAATCTTTGTCCTCAAGATAACATCATTAACCATAACTAATCTTTGTCCTCAAAATAACATCATTAACCATAACTAATCTTTGTACTTAAGATAACATCATTAACCATAATTAATCTTTGTACTCAAAATAACATCATTAACCATAACTAAGCTTTGTACTCAAGATAACATCATTAACCAAAATTAATCTTTGGACTCATGATAACATCATTAATCATGATAACATCATTAACCATAACTAATCTTTGTACTCAAGATAACACCATTAACCATAATTAATCTTTTTACTCAAGATAACATCATTAACCATAATTAATCTTTGTACTCATGATAACATCATTAACCATAATTAATCTGTGTACTCAAGATAACATCATTAACCATAATTGATCTTTGTACTCAAGATAACACCCTTAACCATAATTAATCTTTGTACTCAAGATAACATCATTAACAATAATTAATCTTTGTACTCAAGATAACACCATTAACCATAATTAATCTTGTACTCAAGATAACATCATTAACCATAATTAATCTTTGTACTCAAGATAACACCCTTAACCATAATTAATCTTTGTACTCAAGATAACACCCTTAACCATAATTAATCTTTGTACTCAAGATAACATCATTAACCATAATTAATCTTTGTACTCAAGATAACATCATTAACCATAATTAGTCTTTGTACTCGAGATAACATCATTAACCATAATTAGTCTTTGTACTCAAGATAACATCATTAACCATAATTAATCTTTGAACTCATGATAACATCATTAACCATAATTAATCTTTGTACTCAAGATAACATCATTAATCATAATTAATCTTTGAACTCAAGATAACATCATTAACCATAATTAATCTTTGTACTCAAGATAACATCATTAACCATAACTAATCTTTGCACTCATAATAACATCATTAACCATAACTGATCTTTGCACTCAAGATAACATCATTAACCCTAATTAATCTTTGTACTCCAGATAACACCATTAACCATAATTAATCTTTGTACTCATGATAACATCATTAACCATAATTAATCTTTGTACTCAAGATAACATCATTAACCGTAATTAATCTTTGTACTCAAGATAACATCATTAACCGTAATTAATCTTTGTACTCATGATAACATCATTAACCGTAATTAATCTTTGTACTCAAGGATACACCATTAACCGTAATTAATCTTTGTACTCAAGACAACATCATTAACCGTAATTAATCTTTGTACTCAAGACAACATCATTAACCGTAATTAATCTTTGTACTCAAGATAACATCATTAACCGTAATTAATCTTTGTACTCAAGAACAACATCATTAACCAGAATTAATCTTTGTACTCAAGACAACATCATTAAACCATAATTAATCTTTGTACTCAAGATAACACCATTAACCGTAATTAATCTTTGGTACTCTAGACAACATCATTAACCATAATTAATCTTTGTACTCAAGATAACACCATTAACCGTAATTAATCTTTGTACTCAAGAGAACATC
>NC_090726.1:49674049-49684049 GCF_036898095.1 Palaemon carinicauda | reverse complement strand
CTCCATCTACCCGTTACCATGATCTCATCCACATATGACACTCGAGTAATCTCTCTTTTAGTTTCATTTCTAATCCTGGCCTGCCATCTCTCTCAAATACTAATTTATAAATGATCAAGTAATAATTCAGTGGAATAGAGAAAAGAAACAAGATAATGCATCAAAATTAACATTGGATTGTATTAGCAGACGACACTTTATGACGTCATCATAGTACTTGATAAAGCAGACGACACCTAATGACGTCATTGTAGTATACTTGATATTAGCAGACGACAGCTTATGACGTCATCGGTCCCTACGCCCCTTTTACGCCTGAGGGAAAACACGTGACAGTTTGTCTAAGAATAGATGATCTAGAGCTTTCATATACATACATGTGTGTGTTGTATGTTTGTGTGTTGTATATAGCAAGTTCTTCACAAATAAGTGAAAATATAACACTTAATACAATTACATTTGAGTAATTAGTACACATTTTCAAATTCAAAGTACACACGTATATAATATATATTGTATGTATATGAATTATTATTATTATTAGCCAAACTAGAACCCTAGTTGGAAAAGCAAGATGCTCTAAAACCGAGGGCTCCAGCAATGAAAAATAGCCCAGTGAGGAAAGGAAAATGAGGAAATAAATAAACGATGAGAAAAAAATTAATGATAAATTATTTTAAAAACAATAACATCTTGAAAACAGATATATCATATGTAAACTATAAAAGACTTATGTCTATATACATGTGTTTATTTAATAATTGTAACCATTTGTGTTTGATTATTCATTGCGTTAGAGCCACAGGAAACTAAGAAAATCTCGGAAATAAAATACACCAGAGATATGCTTTTGTCACTGCCTCTGCCGTAAGAGTCGAGGCGTCGAGGCATTCCCATTTTGCAAAACAATCGTCATTAATTTTCGATCGAAATAGCTAACTTTAGATTACAGTTATTGTTAACGAGCTGGAGCTAATAGGAGAAAAAAAAGTTTCTAAAAACTGCCTTAATTATTAATTTCTAATTACCTCCTCTCCATTATGAAGAGAGAACGCTAAAAAGGTTGTTAATCCCAGCCAATCACGTCGAAGCTTCGACCTAATTAGCGTTCTGCCTGTTCATGCATTGAGCTGTTCTTTTAATTCTAACTAATTATCCCTCATATGATTTAGAATTTTTAACCCCCCTCTGGGGGGGAGGGGGGTTTTTATGCCAAGGGGCACCTTTTAACCCCCTTGGGGAGGCATTGCTGTATACCGGGGGACTTGGAATGGGGTAGGTAGACGTCCCCTTGGGCGAGGCATTGGTGTATACCGGGGAACTTGGAATGGGAACCATGGGGTAAGTGGACGGTGGGAATAGTGGGGGAGGGTGGGTTTTATGCCAAGGGGGACCTTTTAACCCCCTTGGGGGAGCATTGGTGTATACCGGGGGACTTGGAATGGGGTAGGTAGACGTCCCCTGGGTGGAGGGTTATTGGTGTATACCGGGGGACTTGGAATGGGAACCATGGGGTAAGTGGACGGTGGGAATAGTGGGGGAGGGGGGGTTATGCCAAGGGGGACCTTTTAACCCCCTTGGGGGAGGCATTGGTGTATACCGGGGGACTAGGAATGGGGTAGGTAGACGTCCCCTTGGGGAAGCATTGGTGTATACCGGGGGACTTGGAATGGGAACCATGGGGTAGGTAGACGGTGGGAATAGGAATCAGGTCAGTTGTATTCCGAATTTAATTTTAGGAATCATCAATGTCAATTACAGAATGTTGCCGTTCATTTCTGCGGTCCGAATAGATGACCCATTGGGCACGAACTCTGGCGGAATAATGACGAAATAAAACGAGATAGGCAAATCGTGTCCCTCAATTTTTTTTCTTTTTTTTTTAGCTTCCTCCGCCACTCCAAACTTACGATCGGGTATCTGGAATGAATTAGGGATCTATTTTTAGTCACGCTTCGATAAAGTATGTTTATTCATTACCTAAATGATAATGGAATCAAAATAAAACGTTGATGGATGCTTCATGGGGTCATTGGGAGTATGTGTAGCTTTTTACCTCCGCTAGTGAAGTTGGAAGGAGGTTATGTTTTACCCCTTGTTTGTGTGTGTGTGTGTGTGTGTGTGTGTGTGTTTGGTTATGAATTGCTTCCTTGGCACAATTTTAAATGTGGAGAAATGAACTTGCAGGATTAACTATATACAAAGATTGATATTATTAGGTTTTGGAAAGTCAAGTTCAAAGGTCAAGGTCACGGTCAAGCAAAATGTAAAATTCACTTAATCATCCATGTCATGGATAGTAAAAAAAAAAAAAAAAAAAGAATTATAGTAGCTATTTTACTAAAGATTCTCTCTGAGAGAGGCTTCAAATGTCATGGATAGTAAAAAAAAGAATTATAGTAGTTATTATACTAAAGATTCTCTCTCTCTCTCTCTCTCTCTCTCTCTCTCTCTCTCTCTCTCTCTGTATATGTGTGCATATATATATACAGTATATATATATATATATATACACATATATACACACACATATATATATATATATATATATAATCAACACCAGCCATTACTAGTCCACTGCAGAACAAAGTCCTCAAATATGTCCTGCCACACGCGTTTGTTTAAGGCCTTTCTATACCAATCTACACTGTATATATGTATTTATGCTCACAATATCATTCTCATAAGGCAAAATCTCCAGCAGCCCCAAGACCTGCATTAATAATTTGCATATATAAACCGAAACAGTGATTGATTTTGACAGAATATTCCTCCAGCAGAAACGTGTACTGCAAAACAACGCAAAAACATCGAATACAAATAATAAAAAACATGTGAAGCCATGTGGAATAAAAACAAATGCATCCGCGTTGACATTTCAATTTGTCTCCACGAAAATAAAGGAATAAAAAATCCATTATTCACCATTCATCCCCCTCCCAAAACCACCCCTCCCACCATACCCACTACCCTCCCCCCCTCCCACCAACCCTCCTAAAATAGTATCTATTCAAAAATGGATAAACAACTCCAGCCTTGGAAATTCTTTCTCAAGGAAATCCAATATTGAGGTAGGTTGGCCAGGGAAGAAATAGGTCCCCCCCCCATCCCATAGCCCTAGATGGAGTAGGAGGGGGGATTGGGGAGGGGAGATAGAAGGGGAAATGATATAAGAGATGGGGAAATAAATAGGGTTTTGGGATGGTCATGAGAAGGTGGGAAGACAAAAGGGAAGAGGGGAAGAAATGTATGTCACAGAAGAAGGAAATAGGGAGATGGTGTAAAAAGGGAAAACGAAGATGGAAAGATATACGAAAAAGCAGTGGAAAGGGCGTAGAAGGGCAAGAGAATGATGGAAGAGAGGAAAGATGGGGAAGAAATAGAACTTCCATAGGGAAGGAAGAAAACTATAGGAATAACAAATGAGGAGAGAAAAGAGTGAAAGACAATAATACTCAAAAGAAATTATTCCTTTCTACTTAATGAATGGATGCAAAATATTTGTCTTTAAATAATGAGATTATATATAATTCATACAACAGTAACTCGTGTAACATCGGACATTTCGTTTTAAGAGAATATATCTCAATAAATTTGAACTCCCGTAACTTCGAAACCGGGTTAGCAGAACTCGTGTTAACGGGGAGTTAACTGTGTATATATATATATATATATATATATATTATATATATATATATATATATATACATGTTTCTATTCTCAACCTAGGTTACATAATTCTCGACAGCAGCTTGACAATAAGTAATGCCTTGATAATATACTTTAACTGTACTATTAGTCTACGGTCCCATAGTTCAAATGTTAATTTAGAAACTTAATTAACACTGAAAAATGGATTATCAACAAAACCTTTACAAAATAAGCACCTGCTACATGCCTTAAGATACTTTCTTATTGGGAATTAATGTACTATTACAAAATGGCATAAGGTCGCATTTAAATGTTTAAAACCCACTCATGTATGATATAGCAAAGGCAGAGTGATAATACCCTAACTAGCAGGACAATACCCTAGAGATAGACCATATGATTAGCAACCAAGCCCCCTCTCCAACCAAGCCAAGACCAGGGATGGCCAGGCAATGACTGCTGCTGACTCAGCAAGTTGACATATAGTCTCCCCCAAAGCTACTTCCTTAGCTCACTAGGTTGGTAATGTTGCAGACACTAGAATATACTATCGAGATTGAGTGTGCTCGAACCCTATTCCAGCATATCAACAGACAGGATCGTTTCCAATAAGCCACCACAACTAGGTAGTACAGCATATGATCATACTAGATTCCTCTGCAAAACGAAATGTTCTCTTTCGCTCCAATACACATAAATAAAAAAAAATCGATGAATACCAAAGACCATAATCACAAACCGACCGACCCATACTCCCATATTGAGCCAAAGGTAAACAATAAAAAACTGGAAATGGTCTTGGTCAAACACATAAAAGGAAGTCAATATGTACAGCATCGTTCTGGCAACACTACCTTATTCATGCATAACTCAGGTAGCTATAAGCAAACGAACATCAAGTATTTCGTTATGGCATTGAAAATGAGGGTTAAACTGTAAAGCCTTTGGCTTATGAAAAAAAAAATACAATACTGTAGTGTTGATACACTACATTCCACTTATAAATAGATACGTGGCATTACAGAAAAAAATGTAGATGACTAATTTCTAATTCTAAAACAAATGATTTGGAACAAGCAATTAATAGAAATGAGGAAAACACCACATAAGTACCTAAAAAATTTGATAATTAATTGCTAATTCTTAAAACAAATTACTTAGAACAAGCAATTAAAAACAATGCTTTGTTAAAACCTAATGTTTGTATATATAAAAGCTTGCTATAATAAATGTGACATGATTAGCCCCATGTAATTTAAACTTCCCTGTCTTTAACTAGATAAGGATAGTCCTCGTAAGAACACGCAATATATTTCCCTAAAAGGAATACACTGACTGTTTAGTAAATAACAATTTGCACTCAAGTTTATACAAAAAAAGAGCATTATAAACATTATGTGGAATAAAAAAGATTTCATTACAAAAAATAATCAAGAAAAACATACAAAATTAGATATAAATGCTTATTATTATTACTAGCCAAGCTACAGCCCTAGTAGGAAATGCATGATGCTATAAGCCAAGGGGCTCCAACATGGAAAAATAGATCAGTGAAGAAAGGAAATAAAGTACATGAAAAGTACTGAATAATCATTAAAAAATATTTTCAAATGAGTAATAACGTGAAAATAGATCTGTTGATACAGTTAGAAATACCTAAAAGGTGAATATGAAATCAGAGGTCAACACACCAAAAATATTCCGTCTCACACAACAACTTATTAAGACATAAAAGTCCAACCACCAGCTTCTCACCCCACCTTTCATGTCCCGGGACCACTAACTCCTCCACCTCGGACGCCCCCACCTTACCATAAATAGGCACCTTTCTGTCTACCCGACGTGTGGGTGCCTATACTCACCTATAAACCCGCCGGCTACCTATGTACACCTATAAACCGGCCCACCAGCCCGTTAGTAATTACGCTAGCCCGTAGGAGCCCCGTCGGACCCCGTCGGACCCTGTCGGACCCCGTCCCGCCATGAAGTCTCCCAACTTCCAACATGGAAGTTAGAGGCGCCGACACGAAGGTCTTTTCCATCACCCTCGGTGCACGCACGCACGCACATAAACACACACACACACACACACACACAAACCCTTCAGGACATCGAAACATAAAAGGGGTAGGGATGTAGCGTGAGTCCACCTCATCAACACTAGGCATTTCGCATGCTACCTCCCTCTCTCTCTCTCTCTCTCTCTCTCTCTCTCTCTCTCCTCCTCGATCAATACTCACCCCCTCCCTCCGACTATTCGAGGGACTCCTCCCCCATCCTCCTCGCACGCTACAAGCCCCTCCCTCTCTACCTCCGCCTCCTCAAATTCTCTATTCCTCCTCCTCCTCCTCCTCCACCTTCCTCGTTGTCAGTCTACACCTTGACTGCGATGACTCATATATACACATGCACACACATACGCACCTTCCGGTCACATAATGGCAATTTGGGGTTTAGGAACAGATTATGTATACAAATATACATGCACCAATTAGTGGCACAGGACTAATTATGATTAGATCACGTATGTATACATTGGAGGAGGTCTAGTTCAAAGCGGGTTATGTAATTAGGGATGATAGATATTCATTATAAGGGATGGAAGTCTAAAAATGAAGAGGCTAAGTGTATATGGATGTATTTATGTATCAAAGGTAACATATGTATTCATGTATTTATATATTATGCGCGAAAGGGGATAGATGATACATGAATACTAGTGTACGCGACCAGTCAAAAATGACGGTTCAATATTTAGATAGCTGTGGACAGACACATATTTAACCCTTCCCACCCCCTCCCCCTTTCCTAACTACAACACAGCTGATGTGGTTCTCGAGAATACCTCGGGTATGACTACTTCCTCTCCCCTCTACACAATGGAAGGGGAGAGGCCTAGTAGTTATACGTCTGGTAATGATGCTCTCGTTGTCCGGAAAG
The DNA here is from genome assembly GCF_036898095.1 of Palaemon carinicauda. Classification (NCBI taxonomy): domain Eukaryota; kingdom Metazoa; phylum Arthropoda; class Malacostraca; order Decapoda; family Palaemonidae; genus Palaemon; species Palaemon carinicauda. The sequence goes on along the minus strand of NC_090726.1, from coordinate 49,677,458 downwards.
AAATACTATATATTTTATATATTATTATTATTATTATAATTATCATTATTACTTGCTAAGCTACAACCCTAGTTGGAAAAGCAGAATGCTATGAGCCCAGGGGCCTCTACAGGGAAAATAGCCCAGTGAGGAAAGGAAACAAGGAAAAATAAAATATTTTAAGAAGAACAACATTAAAATAAATATTTAATATATAAACTATATATATATAATATATATATATATATATATATATATATATGGATGAAAATCAACACAATATCGTGCTCATATAGAAATAAATTTCTACCTCATACTTGGGATCGAACCCTGGCCCCTTCAAATGAAAGGCCAGGTAACTTTATTTTATAAGGGAGATATGCCTATGTATATATATCATACGTAGTGGCCTATTAAGAACCCATTACTGTATATGTATATGTATACTGTAAATATACTGATATATATATATATATATATATATATACACTTCATAAGTTGAGTACGTATGTGTTTTATGACAAGACTATTAGACAACAGGTTTATTAAGTATGTATGAATTTGTAGCATGGATAGGAGTCTGAAGACATGTATGTATGTATGTATGTATTATGGGCAGGTGTGCATTTAGAAATTATGTATATATTATATGCTATAATGCAAACGGATAATCTTTCAGCATTCAAACGGTCTCAAAAAGGTAAATATGAGAGAGAGAGAGAGAGAGAGAGAGAGAGAGAGAGAGAGAGAGACTTAAAACTCACTAATGTCTGCAAAAGCCACTGATGTCTGTAATACAGTATTGTAATGCCTCGACAGTACAGCTGTTTTCCCCATAACAGATGCCAAATAACAATGGGGTATGATACTCAAGTCATCTGTTCCCCCCTTAATGAATATCTATATTCCCAAGTTGTTCAACTCAAAGAAGTAAAAGAATATTAACCTTATGAATGTGGTGACCGATAGCCTTAGGAAGGTGTAATCAGTAAGCACATGACTCGGCATTCATGGATCGTGCATAGTTCCAGGCCCTTCGGGTTCCTGGAAACAAGCCTCCAGGCTCCACTTCAAACATCTGGCCTCCTAAAAACAAGCCTCCAGAATCTAAATCAAACCTCTGGGCTCCTAGAAACAAGCCACCAGGCTCCACTTCAAACCTCTGGGCTCCTAAAAACAAGCCTCCAGAATCCACTTCAAACCTCTGGGCTCCTAAAAACAAGCCTCCAGAATCCACTTCAAACCTCTGGGCTCCTAAAAACAAGCCTCCAGAATCCACTTCAAACCTCTGGGCTCCTGGAAACAAACCTCCAGTCTCCACTTCAAACATCTGGCCTCCAAAAAACAAGCCTCCAGAATTCACTTCAAACATCTGGCCTCCTAAAAACATGCCTCCAGAATCCACTTCAAAGCTCTGGGCTCCTAAAAACAAGCCTCTAGAATCCACTTCAAACCTCTGGGCTCCTAGAAAGAAGCCTCGAGGCTCCACTTCAAACCTCTGGGCTCCAAGAAACAAGAAACATAACGTTCCAAAGTCACCCTTTCCAAAATGTGGTAAACAAGATTAACAATAAACAGACACATACCCTGCTTGAAGGTACACTCGGGCACACTATTATATCTTATTTCTCTTCCTTTTTTATCTGTTCAAAGGTTTTTATAGTTTATATAGGCGATATTTATTTTAATGTTGTTACTCTTCTTAAAATATTTAGCTTTCATTGTTTCCTTTCCTCACTTGGCTATTTTCCTTGTTCGAGCCCCTGAGCTTATAGCATCCTGCTTTTCCAATAATGGTTGTAGCTTAGCAGGTAATAATAATAATAATAATAATAATAATAATAACAATAATAATAATAATTCAGAAACAAAGCCGTTCAAATCTACAGAGGTATACCGTAGCATATGTGTTCTAAGCACTTCTTCTATTAACGTGCTTTATCCAATTTGTCTGGGGTAAACACAGTTGCCTTCTTTTTGAAGGACTCTGCTTTAGCTATGGGGTAGACCGTAGTCCCGATCGGCTGCCCTGCCTGACATGGCTTAGACCCCGGTAGCGTATGTGTTGTACCATTCACCAGCGTCCTTCCTCCCAGCAGTGAGGAGTCCTGGCGTGGTTAGGTCGACAGTTCAAGACGTGGGAGATGTGTTATGATTTTAGAAGGTGTTAGAATGGCTTTGTTTGTGTGTATTAGTCTAATCACGAGGGGGGGGGGAGAAAGGGGGGAGCTTGCGTGGGCATGAACAGGGGAGGGGGAAGCTGGTGTAGGCATGAAGAGAGAGGGGGGGGGGGTAATAAGGGAGTATAAACCATCAGCTGTGTCTGGAATCAACAGTAATGACCAATGGAAAAGGGGAGCATAAATAAACGACTTACAGCTGCGTGAGCAGTCAACTGTAGACACGGATGGTTTCGGGAGGAATCAAAATAACAGGTTCCAGAGCTTTAATTATAAAATAAAAAACACGAGGGGCATTCGGTAGAGCGCAGACCTCCACCACGGTAGCTTATTTCTTGACCTTTTGCTCGACCTTGACCTTTGCCCTAAGCATGCATTAACTGGCGTGGATTTTCATACCATCAAATATGAACAAAGTTTGATGTCTCTGTGACAACGATGTCCTAACTTATGGCTGATTACGTGAACTGGACATTTAGCTTGACCTTTGACCTTGATCTTGGAAAATTTAATCATTTCCAGCTTTCTACATGGCAGTTAATCCCTGCAAGTTTCATTACTCTAAGATTAAAAGTGTGGCCAGGAAGCTGTTCACGAACACACAGAATCAAGGGGTAAAACATAACCTCCTTCCAACTTCGTTGGCGGAGGTAACTACAAATTGAGTTGGCCTGCGATGAAATTAGACGGACGTCCGTCAAATCAAGCGTGACAGCTTTTTAAACGAAGCTTGATAACACGCTTGAAATTCGCAGCAAAAGATCTGCCAAAAATTAATCAGGTATAAAAAGTACTAATCGATTACTTAATCAGGTATAAAAAGTACTAATCAATTACTTAATCAGGTATAAAAAGTACTAATCAATTACTTAATCAGGTATAAAAAGTACTAATCAATTACCTAATCAGGTATAAAAAGTACTAATCAATTACTTAATCAGGTATAAAAAGTACTAATCAATTACTGATCTGGTATAAAAATTACTAATCAGGTATAAAAAGTACTAATCAATTACTTAATCAGGTATAAAAAGTACTAATCAATTACTTAATCAGGTATAAAAAGTACTAATCAATTACTTAATCAGGTATAAAAAGTACTAATCAATTACTTAATCAGGTATAAAAAGTACTAATCAATTACTTAATCAGGTATAAAAAGTACTAATCAATTACTTGATCAGGTATAAAAAGTACTAATCAATTACTTGATCAGGTATAAAAAGTACTAATCAATTACTTGATCAGGT
>NC_090726.1:49643722-49673549 GCF_036898095.1 Palaemon carinicauda | reverse complement strand
AACTGGTTAAGAGAACCAGTTCCTACCCGGTACATTAGCCTTGGCTAGATCAGATTGTTACCGGTCAGACCCGTTTGTCTCTAGGACTCCTCCTTGGAGGGAACTCGGAAGGGACGCCCTCCTAAGACCTCCTTATCCTCACCCTCAGTGGATTTTTATGTCGTGGAAGGGGGGGGGGAGATTCCAGGTTGAAGGGCCTCTCCTTACCCCTCCATCTTCCTCCCCCTCCCTCCCTCCATTGTTGTTTTTTAATTGGTCGTTAAATAAGATTGGTTTTTATTGATAAAAATCAGACTGGTTTTGTCTCTCTCTCTCTCTCTCTCTCTCTCTCTCTCTCTCTCTCTCTCAATATTTATTGGCCGACTGACTTGTCCCCTGTCGTGTTACAAGCCACTCTCGTCGACTTTGAAGCTGTTTTATATATACAGTATATATATATATATATATATATATACATACACTGTATATGATATATATATACACAGTATATGTATATACATACATACATATATATATATGTATATATATACTATATATATATAATATAGATATGTATATATATACTATATATATATAATATAGATATGTGTATGTATATATATATATATATATATATACAGTATATGTATATACATATATATATATATATATACAGTATATGTATATACATATATATATATACATATATATATATATATATATATATATATGACCTATATATTTATATGTGTATTATAGTATGAATAAGATGATAAAGAGAGAGAGAGAGAGAGAGAGAGAGAGAGAGAGAGAGAGAGAGAGAGAGAGAGAGAGAGAGAGAGAGAGAGACTACAGTATATGTATTTTTAGTATTTAGTTAAGAAAGGTTTTATTGGTCTTTTTAATTACAACTTTTGGTTATAAAATAATGGAAGGCATTCGCCTGTAACAAACCTTAAGACAATAATCTTCTGTAACAAGCCTAAATACAATACGCAGCTGTAACCAGCTAAAAAGTATTCACCTATAACAATATTCACCTGTAACCAAAAGACAATATTCACCTTTAATCAGCCTAAAGACAATATTCACCTGTAACCAGCCTAAAAAATACTTACCTGTAACCAACCTAAAAAGTATTCACCTGTAACAAGTCTAAAAACAATACTCGTCTGTAACAAGGTTAAAGACGTGTTGTCTTTAAGCTTGTAACCAGCCTAAAAAATACTCACCTGTAACCATCCCAAAAATACTCACTTGTAACCAGTCTAAAAAATATTCACTTGTAACAAGCCTAAAGACAATACTCACCTATGAACACCCTAAAAACAACATTTACCTGTAACCACCCTAAATTGCCATTAATCTTTAAAACAAGTTCATGGATTAGAATGATCATGTGTCCTTAATTAGGAAATTGATAATTTATAGACATTTGAAAGTAAATCAGTCATCAATTTGTTTCGAGTTATCAAGATGACGTTACCTTTTACTCGACTTTGACCTTTGACCTTAACATGTATTGATTGGCGTGGATTTTCATACTCTCAATTATGAATCAAGTTTGAGGTCTCTGTGACATTGGACATTTTGCTTGATCGTGACCTTGACCTTCCTAAATTTGATTATTTTCAGCTTTTTACATGAGAGTTAATCACTGTAAGTTTCATTACTTCACGATTAGAATTGTGCCCAAGAAGATGTTCATAAACAAACACACTTACACACACAAACAGGTAATAATTCCCAGCTTTTTACACACCAGTTAATCCCTGCAAGTTTTATTACTCTACGATTAAATTGTGGCCAGGAAGCTGTTCATAAACAAACACACACTCACACAAAAATGAGGTGTAAAACATAACCTCCTTCCAACTTCGTTGGTGGAGGTAATAATTCAAGGTACATAGTGAGAGCTTGCCTTGTCCTCTATGATGGAAGGGGGTTCGATTGAAGTCAATGCGGACGGAAAAGGAAATCTCTCTGGCGATACAAAATTCTTCACTTTTAGATTTATTGCTATTTCACAGAGCCGAGTTGCAGGTGTCGTCTGTATTCGCAGGTGGGCTTCGCTCGTCTTAGATGCTGGCTGGAAGGTGCCACGCGACCTGATATATTGGCACTGGCCCCAAAAACGTTTTTCTGGTTCGTGTGTGGGGGGGGGGGGGTTTCCGTCGGCGGTCCTTTATAGGCAAGGTTGCTTTTAGTGGCTTGGGAGTTGTCGAAGAGTCAAAGGGAGTGAGGGATTTGTCGATTTTATATTCCTTTGAAGTAAGGAATGTCTGGTTTTATCTCTCCCTGGGAGATGGAGGCATTTGGGTCCTTGGGGGAAAAAACGTTTCTTCTTTTGCACTTCTTGTGTGCGATAGAAACGTTTCACGTGCGATAGAAATGTTTCACTTTAGTCCTTGATAAAAGCGTTTATTTTTTTCCATTGTGTGCTATTGAAACGTTTCACTTTAGTCCTTGAAAGAAAGGGTAGATAATTTTCCCATTGTGTGCGATTAAGACGTTTCTATTTGGCCCTTGAATAAAAACGTATATACTTTTACATTGTTTGCGATTAAAACGTTTCTATTTGGTCCTTGAAAAAAAACGTTTATATTTTTTCCATTTTGTGCGATTTAAACGTTTCGCTTTAGTCCTTCATAAAAGTGTTTATATTTTTCCATTGTGTGCGATTAAAAAGTTTCACTTATTCCTTAAAAAAGGTTTATATTTTTCCGTTGTTTGCGATTGAAACGTTTCTCTTTGGTCCTTAAAAAAGCCTTTATATTTTTTCCATTGTGTACGATTAAAACGTTTCACTTTGAAGTATCAGTCATTAAATGTTAAATAATGTTGAGTACCATCTATCATTAGTACACTCCTTTGCATGACGCTATGAGAAAGAATTGAGTTACTATTATTACTATTACTACTTGCTAAGCTACAACCCTAGTTGGAAAAACAGGATGATATAAGCCCAGGGGCCCAACAGGGAAAATAGCCCAGTGAGGAAAAGGAAACAAAGGAAAATATATTTTAACAACAGTAACATTACATTGCTTTGAATGCTATTATTATTATTATTATTATTATTATTATTATTATTTGCTAAGCTATAACCCTAGTTGGAAAAGCAGAATGCTATAAGCCCAAGGTCTCCAATAGGGAAAATAGCTCAGTGAGGAAAGGAAACGATGAAAATTAAAATATTTTAAGATGAGCAACAACATTAAAATGAATATCTCCTATATAAACTATGAAAACTTTAACTAAATAAGAAGAGAATTAAGATAGAATAGTGTGCCGGAGTGCACCCTCAAGCAAGAGAACTCTAACCCAAGACAGTGGAAGACCATGGTGCAGGGGTTATGGCACTACCCAAGATTAGAGAACAATGGTTTGATTTTAGAGTCATTCTAGAAGAGCTTCGTACCATAGCTAAAGAGTCTCTTCTACCCTTACAAAGAGGAAAGTGGCCACTGAACAATTACACGTCATCAAAAGAGTTTCACGCTACCTTCAATATGTATCATCAGGAGACATTGTTGTAGTACCCTGGTGCAATTGTAAAGTTGTTATAAGAGAAAGTGACTTATGTTTTGTTGAGAAAAGTTTTATCGGACTGAGAATTTGTTTTCAAGATTCTAACGTTTTAAAGAAACAGGTTTTATAGATAAGGGTTTAATTTATATATGTTATAGATTTTTACCTCATTTATTTACAAAAAATTATATTTACTATGATTGTATTTGATTTTTTAGTATTAATATAAATATTTTTTTTATTTTTAAATTTAATCTGGCCAGCTCCGTCAGAGTCGATCTGGAATTTCATTATTTTAATAATAATAATAATAATAATAATAATGAGACATTACGAAGAAATATGTTACATTTATCTACTTGACAGTATCAAGTTAAAGCTGTCTATAATAACTTGAAGCCTCCAGTAAATCCACTGTTAGTGGATCATGAAGATATTCTACACACACACACACACACACACACACACACACACACACACACACACACACACACACACAAACAGATTGCCCAGAGCTTTCGCTTCACACTAGTGCTCTTAGACACAATAATCCACATGCTAAATTTCAAGTTCTCCTGCATTGTCACCCTGGATGATTCTCCTCCTCAACAGCAAATGGTGTTTACTAACTAATCCCAGCGCTGAATTTAACTATGGCCAGCAAGAGAAGTGTCCCTTAAAACCATGGCGACCTGATACGCCACACGACTGGCCAACCTTGAGTCTGTCAGCTTGGTTTGCAGTAACAATGATTCGCTTTTGACTGGATTGTTGTAGTAACGTGCTAGCTAGGTGGTATTGTGTTCAATATGGAGCACATTCTCTCTTGCAAGCATTGGGTGAATGTGAGGCGTGTATTCAATCTGCTGTGATTATGTTATACTTATTTTAATGAGTTATGTAAATTTTTTTTTTTTCAATTTTCAATGTAGTTTTCCTTAACTTTAAGGAATTCATCTGATTTTGTTCAATGCTAAGGGTTAAAGGCCGCTCATGAATGGCAGGTGCAAGAGGCAGTGACAATGCCCTAGCTCGCAGCCTGTGGCCCTAGATCGGCGTCCAAGCCTCTTTTCCACCCAAGCTAGGATCAAGGAGGGCCAGGTAGTTCCTTACCCAAAAGCAATTGTTTTTATTTTGTTCAAGTTTAAGGCTTGAAGGCCGCTCATGAATGGCAGAGGCAAGGGACAGTGACAATGCCCTAGCTCACAGGCAGTGGCCTTAGATCAGAGACCAAGACTCCTTTCCACCCAAGTTAGGACCAGGAGGGCCTGGTAATGCCTGCTGATTCAAAGGCTGCTAATGACTCAGCAAGTAGATCTATAAGCTCCCCCAAAGCCCCCATCCTTAGCTCACAAGGATGGTGAGGTTGCAGACACTATAAGAAACTACCGACCTTTAGCTAACTCGAACCCCAGTCCGATGATCGTCAGACAGGGGCGTTTCCAATAGGCCACCACAATCCTAGGTTGAGTAACCGTAACATATGAATAGCTGTCAGTTTTTAATAACTTTTATTTATGAGAAATAATAAATTCGGAAATGCAAATATAATCATCATCATCATCTACGCCTATTGCCGTAAAGGGCCTCGGTTAGATTTCGCCAGTCGTCTCCACTCATCATCTCTTACTTCACACTTCATAGACCTCAGGCATGTAGGCCTGGGTCTTCCAACTCTTTTAGTGCCTTGTGGAGCCCAGTTAAATGTTTGACGTTATTATTTCGTAAATATGATAACTTTAACTTCATGTAGTATAAACGACTTCTCAACGGTACAGTATGCGTAATGAAATCCAAAACTAAGGCCAACTCCTCTCCCTTTGATTCTCCTCTTCTCCAAAGGGAGGAAATAAAAGAAATACCTCTCATGGAAGAACCGATCTCTGGGAATCTCTTGGATATGGAATGAGAATTATTTTGCGTCGTTTTAGGGCCTTTCCTCGTACCTCAAAGGGACAGACGGGTCCGTACTTTATTTTGCATTTGATCAGGGAAGCTGCTTTTTGGGGCTCAATCATGCTTACATGTTTTCAGACTTCCTATATTCGAGTTTCCTTTATGCCCTGTGTTCTTTATTTCTTTATTCTCTTCTCCTCGTTCCTCCTTTTCCGTTTTTTTTTTTTTTGTGTTCTACTCCTTCCTGTTTGGAAGTTATAGCCTGGGGAAGTTTCCTCTTATGAAGTGGAAGGGGTCTTCATGTTTTTTTAAGTTGTAATCATGCTTAGATGTTTTCAGACTTCCTATATTCGTGTTTCCGTTATGCCGTGTGTTCTTTATTTCTTTACTTTCTTATCCTCATACCTTCTTTTCCGTTTCTTTTTTGTCTTCTACTCCTTCATGTTTGGAAGTTATAGCCTGGGGAAGTTTTCTCTTATGAAGTAGAAGGGTTCTTCATATTTTTTAAAGTTGAGCTCCATTGACTCTAGCCATTTTAATTTATTGAAGAGTCATTTAATCTATTTATGTGTCTGTCTTCCCGTGTATTTACATGTTCGAGTCTCTCTCTCTCTCTCTCTCTCTCTCTCTCTCTCTCTCTCTCTCTCTCTCAAGAGGGAAACGTTTGAAATAATTTGCTCTACCCAAAAGCAAATGGAGTCTCCGCTATTGGACTAAAAAGTCTTTGAGACATCCAAAATCCTTGTAGCTCTCTCTCTCTCTCTCTCTCTCTCTCTCTCTCTCTCTCTCTCTCTCTCTCTCTCTCTCTCTCTCTCTCTCTCTATGATGTTTACCTGATTTTATTACGTGGAAGAGTGAATTTGATTGGATTGTAAGTTGCTTTGGTGTTGTTTTTGATTATCAATGGTATTTTTTCATCGCCAAAGGTCACTGAAGTTATTTTTGCAGCGAACTTTTGTTTTGAACGTTTCGTTAATAATCATATTTGTTATTTCATTTGATTTTCATTGTTATCATTGTTTATTTTGTTGTTATCATTATTGTCCGCGATCCTGTTTGTCACCCCCGCCAACGAAGTTGGAAGGTTATGTTATACCCCCTGTTTGTGTGTTTGTTTGTGTCAGTGTGAACAACTTCCTAGCCATAATTTTAATCACAGATTAATTGTTATGTAAAAAGCTGAAAATTAATAAATTTTGTAAGGTCAAGGTCACGGTCAAGCAAAATACCCAGTTCACGCAATCAGCCATAAGTTTGGACGTCGTTTTCACAGAGACTTCAAACTTGGTTCATATTTGAGAGTATGAAAATCCAAGATAATTATTACATTATTATCATTATTATTACTAGCCAAGCTACAACCCTAGTTGGAAAAGGAAGATGCTATAAGCCCAAGGGCCCCAATAGGGAAAAATAGCCCTGTTAAGTTAAAGGTCAAGGTCGAGAAATAGGCTGCCGAGGAGGAGGTCTGCGCTTTACTGAGTGAAGTTAAAAGTCAAGGTCGAGAAATAAGCTGCTGCGGCGGAGGTCTGCGCTCTACTGAGTGAAGTTAAAGGTCAAGGTCGAGAAATAAGCTGCCGTGGCGGAGGTCTGCGTTCTACTGAGTGCCCCTCTAGTTATTTAAACTTCAACGAAGTAAACAAAATTATTCTATTCTAACTCATTTACGGTATTGATATATTCACGAAATAAAAAGTTAGATCAGCATGAAAGGCGAAAGAAAACTGATTTTCTAAGTAAATAATATTTAAAATCAAATCATGTTTATATGTTCGGATTTCCCCACCCACGAAAAAAAAATATAAAAATTTCAGAATGAACTAAAGGGGCACTCAATAGAGCGCAGACCTCCGCCGCGGCAGCTTATTTCTCGACCTTTTACTTGACTTTGACCTTTGACCTTAACATTTATTCAATGACGTGGATTTTCATACACTCAAATATGAACCAATTTTGAAGTCTCTGTGACAACGATATCCAAACTTATGGCTGATTACACGAATTGGACATTTTGCTTGATTGTGACCTTGAACTTTGACCTTGACCTTCCAAAATTTAATAATGTCCAGCTGTTTATATGACAGGTTATCCTTGCAAGTTTCGTTACTCTACGATTCAAATTGTGGCCAGGAAGCTGTTCACAAACAAACAGGGGTGAAAACATAACCTCCTTCCAACTTTGTTGGCGGAGGTAATAACAACATAGTTGGTTTTACGATGGTGAATTTTATTACATTGATTTTTATTTTATTGTTTTTCTAAATTATCGGAGTAATATTAATATTTCTGTTAATACCATCTTTTCTTTCCTATATCCTCTTGACTAAGTGTGAATATATATATATATATATATATATATATATATATATATATATATATATATATATATATATATATATATTTATATATATGTATATATACATACATACATATATATATATATATATATATATATATATATATATATATATCCAATTACTTCACTCTGGTTTATACTGATTTGAAACCGACATAAAGTGATTTTGTCCCATTTTAATAAATTGCTAGTGTGAAGTGGGTATATATAATTATATATATATATATATATATATATATATATATATATATATATATATATATATATATACATATATTAGTTAGTCTTTGTCTTCAATTTCACTCAACTCTATGGGGTCGCTGTTGCTTATAAGTCTCTTTAATTAAATCGCCACAGGGTTGAAAACATCCCTCAAAAAGGGATTGTTTTGGAATTTTCGTAATTAAAAAATGTAAGATTAAAAATATTCCTCGAAAAAGGGGTAGGATACCCACCATCCCTGTAGGGGTGTTTCTCTCTCTCTCTCTCTCTCTCTCTCTCTCTCTCTCTCTCTCTCTCTCTCTCTCTCTATATATATATATATATATATATATATATATATATATATATATATATACATATATATATATATATATATATATATATATATATATATATATATATATATATATATATATATATAGTGTCACCAAAAGGTGCCATCTTCCATACCCAGTTGAAAGGTTTAAAGGCGGCTCATGAATGGCAGAGGCAGGGCACAGTGACAGTGCCCTAGAGACTGACTATATATACATATGATCAGCACCCAAGCCCCCCTCTTTACCTAACCTAGGACCAGGGAGGGCTAAGCAATGGCTGCTGATGACTCGGCGGGTAGACCTATAGGCTCCCCCAAATCCTCCATCCTTAGCTCACAAGGATGGTGTGGTTGCAGACACTACAAGAAACTATCGAGCTTGAGCGGGACTGGAACACTAGTCAGGGACGTTTTCACTATGCCACAACAATCCTGAAGGATTAATGCCCAATCCTTTTGAAGATTGTAACCCACAACAGTTCACTAACTACCACGTAAATACCTCACCCCTCAGGTCAAGACATTTAGGCCGGGAGCACACTAGCAACTCTGTGGCGCCACAAAGCCACAGAATCGTGTGGCGGGGATGTGGTCTCCCATAGGTTTCCATTGTTTTCAAGTTATGACGCGCAAACTAGCGACTGTGGCTCTCTGTCGCTCATCCCCGCCACAGGCGTGGCGTGGCTTTGTAAACAATGGAAACCTAAGGGAGACCACATCCCCGCCACACGATGCTGTGGCTTTGTCGCGCCACAGAGTCGCTAGTGTGTTCCCGGCCTTACCGGCACGGAACATATTTAACCCGCTGTGCCTGGCACGCTCCTCATCGTGAACGACCTAGCCGTGGGGGCGTCTTCATTTTCCTTCGGGAAGTGGAACATTTTGTCTGGGTCTCGAGGCAGACGGACGACCTTGTGACCCATTGACGAAAAGGACTTGCCAAGTCATCTCGCCTGAAAGGAAATTGAACAACAGTTTAGTTTTCCCTTCGAGCTATGTAGTTGAAACGAATCCTGCGTACGCCTTGCTATTCTCTCATTTCACGGGTTGCTGGTGGCCTTGGTGAAGAGCCTGTTTTTGTGTTTTTGGTGATTGATGGCGATGGATGGCCCTCTCGGAAGGAGAGAGAGAGAGAGAGAGAGAGAGAGAGAGAGAGAGTAGAATTCTTGAATGAAATGTGTAAGATAAAGAATAAGACTTGCATATATATATATATATATATATATATATATATATATATATATATATATATATATATATATATATATATATATATATCATCACCTCCTGCGCCTATTGACGCAAAAGGGCCTCGGTTAGATTTCGCCAGTCGTCTCTATCTTGAGCTTTTAATTCAATACTTCTCCACTCGTCATTTCTTACTTCACGCTTCATAGTTCTCAGCCTTGTAGGCCTGGGTCTTCCAATTCTTCTAGTACCTTGTAGAGAACAGCAAAAAATGCAGCCGTTTCTAGTCCACTGCAGGACACAGGCCTTAGACATGTCTGTTCAGTTTTGGGGTTTGGCCAGTTCGTGGTGATGATGGGAGACTGGTCTGATCGCTTACAGTAAACCAACCTAGTATGGGTGTCCCTGACTTGTACAGCTTTGCAGATCATATCGATACACAAACTCTTACCCATGTTAAGGTATCCCTACTCGGAAAGGAATATATATATATATATATATATATATATATATATATATATATATATATATATATACATGCAGAAGAACCACAGGGAAAATGAAAATACGAAAAATACGATTAAGTCCTGGGTAGTTTCGTGATACTTCATTAGAGGAAGTATCACGAAACTACTCAGGACTTAATCATATATTTCGTATTTTCATTTTCCCTGTGGTTCTTCTGCATCTGAGCATCACGTTTTCCTGTGATTTTTATACATACATATATATATATATATATATATATATATATATATATATATATATATATATATATATATACTGTATACATATACATATATGTATGTATGTATGCATGTATGTATATATGCATATGCGCATCTCCGGAAATTACAAGCCCTGTCAAATTCTTGGAACTTGATCCGCGACGCACATGAGGGCTAGAATTATTCAAGACAGACCCGGGGGGTGGGGGGTAGGGGATGGGGTAGGTTTCCATTTCGCAATGGACCTTAAACCCCCCCCCCCCCTTCAACAAACCAACCACGTCGGTCATTTTCTGAAGAATCAAACACCCCCCTCCCCCCTCTGTTTTCCGTTTTTAAAACCTTTTAATTAGTCTATACATAAGGAATTACTTGAGATGATTACAGGTATTGAACTTTGAGTGGGGTTGTTTAGGGGGGTATGTTTAAGAGAGAGGGGGGGGGGGGGGAATGCACCTGGGGGTATGGTGGGGGGATACTCTGTCTAGTGGGTCTGTGAGGAGGGGGGCGTGACTCTTCGTCATGGAGTTGCAATTGACAGCCTTAGGGATGCAATTTTCAAAGACTCGACCGCTGACCGCATTTTTTTTTTCTTTTTTTTTTCATTGATTTAAGGTTAAATTTTTCCTTTTCCCAGATGTCTTTTTGTTTTCTTTGTTTACATTGATTTAAGGTTAATTCTTTTCCTTTTCCCACTTGTTATTCAATTTTTATTATTTTAGTATCATTCTTTCTCTCGTTCTGTTTATACTTTTTTAAATTTTTTTCCTGGTTTTCATTTACTATATTTTACGTTTGTTCCTTTCCTATTTTTTAATCTTATTTTTCTTGGTTTTCATTTATTTAAGGTTAAGTCTTTTCCTTTTCCCATTTGTTATTCAATTTTTAGTATCTCAGTATCATTCTCTCTCTCGTTCTATTTATTCTTTTTTTTAATGTTTTTCCTGGTTTTCATTTAGTATAGTTTACGTTTTTTCCTTTCCTTTTTTTTATAGTTATTCTTTTTGTTTTCTTTTTGATTTATTTTCAGTTGCCACTTCTTATTTCATTGTTAGATATTTTTTCCTCCTTTCCTGTTTATTCTTTTCATATTTATCTCATTTGTTCATGGTTTACATTTATTCTAGTTTACATTTATTCTTTTCCTATTTTTATGTTTTTTTTTCTTTTCCCACTTGTTATTAAATTTTTAGTATTATTTTAGTATCATTCTTTCTCTCGTTTGATTTATTCTTTAGTTATTTTTCATCTTTTTCCTGGTTTTCATTTATTTTGGTTTATGTTTTTTCTTTCCTATATTTTTGTTATCTTTCTGTTTTCATTATTTTCATTTATTTTTAGTTCTCACTTTTTATTTCATTGTTAGATATTTTTCCCTCTTTCGTTTATTCTTTTTATATTTCTCTCATTTTTTCCTGGTTTTAATTTGGTTCAGTATATGTTTTTTCTTTTCCTTTTTTTAATTATCTTTTCGTTTTGTATGTTTATTTCTATTTCGGTTTACGTTTATTTTATTTCCTAACTTTTTGTTTAATTTTTAGCATAATTTTTCTCTTTGTTTTGTTTATTATTTTCTTATTTCCCTCATATTTTTTTCTGATTTCAAATAATTTTAGTTTGTTTTTCTTTTTCTATTCTTATAATAAAATTTTACCGTTTATTTTTCTTTCGGTTTTATTTATTAATTTTTTTCATTAATATTTATATTATTATTATTATTATTATTATTATATCCTAAGCTACAACCCTAGTTGGAAAAGCATGATGCTATAAGCCCAGGGGCCCCAACAGGGAAAATAGCCCAGTGAGGAAAGGAAACAAGGAAAAATTGAATATTTTAAAGAATAGTAACAACATTAAAATAAATATTTATTATATAAACTATATACACTTTAACAAAACAAGAAGAGAAAATAGAATAGTGTGCCCGAGTGTACCCTCAAGCGAGGATAATTATCTATATTATAAAACATAAAATGACCTTGAGCACCTTAAAAAAGAATTAGTTTATTAAAACTAATCACTGTAAGAACAATCGAACGCTCCCTTTTGTTATGGCCAAGTGTGAATTCAATGTACATCCACTTTTCTCCAGCCCTTCCTCCACTAACATGGCATTTCATACAAAATATACTAAGTAATCCACACAGGAAGTAGATCATTACGATGAAGAACATCGCCGCTGCGCAATCTGTACAGACGTACAATCAACTGTACAGAAGTACAATCAACACCGTAATGACAGTTTTCCGCTTGCCTGCCCTCTCATTATCGAGTCGCTATTTCATTCATTTGTCTTCACCTCTGAGATTATCACTATTACAGTGTCTTAACCTGTATATTACACGGTTGGGATTATTTATGCAATATATTGTTTATATGTTCTTCATTGATTTGCCTATGTTTGGTATATTCATATCTGTGCAGTGGGTTTGTTATTATTATTATTATTATTATTATTATTATTATTATTATTATTATTATTATTAATTACTGAGCTACAACCCTAGTTGGAGATTATCACTGTATTGGTGTCTAACCTGTGAGGATTATTTATGCAATATATTGTTTATTTCTTCTTCATTGATTTGCCTGTGTTTGGTATATTCATATCTGTGCAGTGGTTTTATTATTATTATTATTATTATTATTATTATTATTAATTACTTAGCTACAACCCTAGTTGGAGATTATCACAGTATTACAGAGTCTAACATGTATATTACACGGTTGGGATTATTTATGCAATATATTGTTTATTTCTTCTTCATTGATTTGCCTACGTTTGGTATATTCATATCTGTGCAGTGGGTTTGTTATTATTATTATTATTACTAAGCTACAATCCTAGTTGGAGATTATCACTGTATTAGTGTCTAACCTGTTGGGATTATTTATGCAATATATTGTTTATTTGTTCTTCATTGATTTGCCTATGATTGGTATATTCATATCTGTGCAGTGGTTTTGTTATTATTATTATTATTATTATTATTATTATTATTATTATTATTAAGCTACAACCCTAGTTGGAAAAGCAGGATGCTATAAGCCCAGATGCCCCTAACAGGAAAATAGCCCAGTGAGGAAAGGAAACAAGGAAAAATAAAATATTTTAAAGGTATAAAGGTCGTTCATGAACGGCAGAAGTAAGGTACAGGAGACTGTCCGTGAGAATGTCCATATATACATACCCTTTGTGGTGACCAATGCGTAACGTCCTTGTCTGGTGAACGCCAGACTGGGGTATAAGTCCAGCTCAATCTCGTTAGTTCCTTTGATCGTTGCTACCTCATCATCCTTGTGAGCTAAGGATTGGCGGTTTGGGGGAGCCTATAGTCTATCTGCTGATTCATCAGCAGCCATTGCATGGTCCTCCTTGGTCCTAGCTTGGGTGGAGAGCTAGGGAATTGTCCTGCTTTATAGGGCAATGTCACTGTCCCCGCCTCTGCCATTCATGAGCGGCCTTTAAACCTTTTAAAACCCAAAGTTCCTCTCCACCCAAACTAGGACCAAGGGTGCTTATGACTCAGCAGGTAGACCTGTAGGCTACCCCTACGTCACAAGGATGGGGAGGTTGCAGACACTACAAATGAACTATCGAGCTTGAGCGAGTCTTGAACTTTATGTGAACATTCTTATAGCACAGAATTCGACTTTATCTGAACGTTCTTCTATCCCAGAAATCCATTTTATTTGAATATTCTTGTATCCCAGAATTCGACTTTATCTGAACATTCTTGTATCTCAGAATTCGACTGTATCTGAACATTGTTATATCCCAGAATTCGACTGTATCTGAACTTTGTTATATCCCAGAATTCGGCTGTAACTGTTCTTATATCCCAGAATTCGACTGTATCTGAACATTCTTCTATCCCAGAATTCGACTTTATCTGTCCTTATATCCCGGAATTCGACTGTATCTGTATTTTTATCCCAGAATTCGACTTTATCTGTCCTTATATCCCAGAATTCGACTGTATCTGAACATTCGTCTATCCTAGAATGCGACTGTATCTGTTCTTATATCCCAGAATTCGGCTTTATCTGTCCTTATATCCCAGAATTCGACTGTATCTGAACATTCTTCTATCCCAGAATTCGACTTTATCTGTCCTTATATCCCGGAATTCGACTGTATCTGTATTTTTATCCCAGAATTCGACTGTATCTGTCCTTATATCCCAGAATTCGACTGTATCTGAACATTCGTCTATCCTAGAATGCGACTGTATCTGTTCTTATATCCCAGAATTCGGCTTTATCTGTCCTTATATCCCAGAATTCGACTGTATCTGAACATTCGTCTATCCTAGAATGCGACTGTATCTGTTCTTATATCCCAGAATTCGGCTTTATCTGTCCTTATATCCCAGAATTCATCTTCCCTTTTCCCCCAATTCTTCAAATATTTCCTCTTCCTGGACCCGCTAACTGATTCCTTCCCTGAAACTTCCCGTAAGCAAATAAAATATCATAATTTTGGGGAAGTTTCCAAGAGGTATAGACCCTTTCTGCAGGCCGTGGACGGAATACGACAAAGTTCAGCTTTCATTGAACCCTGCTAGCTCTTTCGGGTGGATTTTATTGTATAAACTTTGACCCGGATGTTAACTTGTTTTGAAGACCTGAATACGTATTTTTCAGATGAGCTTAGATTTGTTTGTTTTTGTTATTGGTAAGGAAAATGTATGTGCTTGCGCTCGCGCATATTTTATTTTAGTTTGATTGTAGTTCTTGTATTAAAGAGGTCTGGTTGTTAAGTGAAGTTAATTTTTTGTTTTTGTTTCAAATATTGGTTTGTTTTGAAAAAAATATCTGATATTATTTTTGTAACTACGTGAATTTGGATTGGCGTCTAACTAAAATTAGTTCATGGTATATATATATATATATATATATATATATATATATATATATATACATATATATATGTATATATATATATATATATTATATGTGTATGTGTTTGTATATATATATGTGTATATATATATATATATAATATATATATAATATATATATATATATATATATATATATATATATATATATATATATATATATATATATGTATATATGCATACACATATATACACATATGTATATATATACACACACACACACACACACACACATATATATATATATATATATATATATATATATATATATATATATATATATATATATATATATATATCTATCATCATCATCATCATCATCATCTTCATCATCATCATCATCTCCTATGCCTATTGACGTAAAGGGCCTCAGTCAGATTTCGCCAGTCATCTCTATTTCCACAAACACAAAGGAAAGCGGATAATACAAGATAACGAAAAATTATAATCTAGTTAATTATGAATTCTTTTGTTTATACTAATTTTATTCTCATGTGTGAGATGGTATCTGAAATACGTTGTCATATTTACTATCAAGATTAGATAGTTTACAATTCATTCACAAAGGAGCGTGGACTAGGTGAATGAATCTATAGATCCTAGGGAATTGTATAGTTAATGCTTGTAAGTGTTCAAAATTGCAAATTCTTTTAATAACTCCACCAACGATATTGGAAGGAGGTTATGTTTTCGACCCTGTTTGTGTGTTTGTTTGTTTATAATCAGCTTCATGGGCAAAAATTTTAATCGTAGAGTAATGGAAATTGTTATATGCTAATTTTACTCACATGTGTGTGACGTCATCTGAAAAACAGTCATATTTGCTGACAAGATTAGTAATTTTTCAATTCATTCACATTACAGCATGAACTAGATGAATTGATCCCCAGGTCATGGGAAATTATAATATATTCATAATATATTTGTATATAACTATTAATTTTATCGTAATATTTTGTATATGGCTCTACAGCTGAAATAAAGAATTTAAATTTGATTTTAAATTTAAGGCTTGCAAGTGCTCAAAATGGCAATTTCTTTAATTATATACTAATTTTACTCACTTGTGTGTAACGGCATCTGGTAAACAAAGCTATATTTATTATCAAGATTAGTGATTTTACAACTCATTCATGAAAGAGCATATTATAGTTAATGCTTGCAAGTGCTCAAAATGGCAAAATCTTTAATTTTATACTAATTTTACTCACTTGTGTGTAACGACATCTGGTAAACAAATCTTATTTACTATCAAGATTAGTGATTTTACAACTCATTCACGTAAGAGCATATTATAGTTAATGCTTGCAATGCTTGCAAGTGCTCAAAATGGCAAAATCTTTAATTATATACTAATTTTACTCAATTGTGTGTAACGGCATTTGGTAAACAAAGTCATATTTACTATCAAGATTAGTGATTTTACAACTCATTCACGTAAGAGCATATTATAGTTAATGCTTGCAATGCTTGCAAGTGCTCAAAATGGCAAAATCTTTAATTATATACTAATTTTACTCAATTGTGTGTAATGGCATCTGGTAAACAAAGTCATATTTACTATCAAGATTAGTGATTTTACAACTCATTCACGTAAGAGCATATTATAGTTAATGCTTGCAATGCTTGCAAGTGCTCAAAATTGCAAATTCTTTAATTATATACTAATTTTACTTACTTGTGTGTAAAGGCATTTGGTAAACAAAACATATTTACTATCAAGATTAGTGATTTTACAACTCATTCACGTAAGAGCATATTATAGTTAATGCTTGCAATGCTTGCAAGTGCTCAAAATGGCAAATTCTTTAATCATATACTAATGTTACTCACTTGTGTGTAACGACATCTGGTAAACAAAACGATATTTACTATCAAGATTAGTGATTTTACAACTCATTCACGTAAGAGCATAGACTATAGATGAATGAATGGCCCCCCGTCTCCATTGACTTTTACTCTTTTTTTTTTGTGTAACGGCATCTGGTAAACAAAGTCATATTTACTATCAATATTAGTAATTTTACAACTCATTCACGTAAGATCATAGACTATAGATGAATGAATGGCCCCCGTCTCCATTGACTTTTACTCTTTTTTTTTTTGTGTAACGGCATCTTGTAAACAAAGTCATATTTTACTATCAAGATTAGTGATTTTACAACGTATTCACGTAAGAGCATAGACTATAGATGAATGAATGGCCCCCGTCTCCATTGACTTTTACTCTTTTTTTGCGTAACGGCATCTTGTAAACAAAGTCATATTTACTATCAAGATTAGTAATTTTACAACTCATTCACGTAAGAGCATATTATAGTTAATGCTTGCAATGCTTGCAAGTGCTCAAAATGGCAAATTCTTTAGTATTATACTAATTTTACTCTTTTTTTTTTTTTTTGGTAACGGCATCTGGTAAACAAAGCGATATTTACTATCAAGATTAGTAATTTTACAACTCATTCACGTAAGACTATAGATGACTGAATGGCCCCCCGTCTCCATTGACACTCTCACGTTTGAATCCCTTTAATCAAATTCTTCTTGCTGATGATCACAGGCATTTGGGAATCTGATTGCGGAAGAGCCGACTTCATAGCAATGCGATCCTCCTAGTTGTGATTCGATTTGCATAATTGAAATGAACTTTGGAATGCAAAGTTGGGAAAGCCGGGTTTCGACGGGGAGTTCGTGCGTGTGGAGGAGGAGAGAAGCAGGAGGAGGAGGAGGATGGGCTGTGTGCTTGTCTGAAGGCAATCTGGTGTGCCGTGTTGCGTTCAGCTTTTGGGGCAATGAGAGGAAATGCAATCAGCAGGGTTTGTTGGTGTTAATGGAACTCCACTGAGCTGAGGCATTGTTATTTTTTTTTTCTTTTTTTTTTCTTTTTTTTTTTTACCTCCGCCAACGAAATTGGGAGGTGATTATATTTTCGGCTCTGTTTGTGTGTGTGTTTGTTTGTGAACAGCTTCCTGGTCACAATTTTAATCGTAATGAAACTTGCAGGGATTAACTGTTATGTAAAAATCTGATGCATTATTATTTTTTTTTTTTTACCTCCGCCAACGAAGTTGAAAGGTGGTTAGGTTTTGGTTAGTTTTTCGCTCCAGTTTGTGCGTTTGTTTGTTTGTGAACATTTTTCTGGCCACAATATCAATCGTAATGAGACTTGCAGGGGTTAACTGCTGGACATGATGAAATTTTGGAAGGTCAAGGTCAAAGTTTAAGGTCAAGCAAAATGTCCAATTTACATAATGTCATAACTTTGGACATCGTTGCCACAGAAAATTCAAACTTGTTTCATATTTGAGAGTATGAAAATCCACGCCAATTAATTCATGGTAAGGTCAAAATTCTCGGTGGAGAAAAGAGCTGCCACAGCGGAGGTCTGCGCCTTACTGAGTCCCTCTCTATTTCGTGTGTAAATTCGCTGGTTGGATGAAGTTGGTTGTGTTCTATTTGAGGGACTTGGTGGTAGCGTCCCAGCCTGTTGATTGCCACAATGGGGTTCGAGTCCCGCTCAAACTCGATAGTTCCTTTGCTCGCCGCAACCCCACCATCCTTGTGAGCTAAGGATGCGGGGTTGGGGGGAATAAGCCTGTCTGCTGAGTCATCAGCAGTTATTGCCTGGTCCTCCTTGGTCCTAGTTTTGGTGGAGAGGGGCTTAGGCGCTGATCGTATGTACTATGGTCAGTCTCCATGGCATTGTCCTGCTTGATAAGGCAATGTCACTGTCCCTTTTCCTCTGCCATTCATGAGTGGCCTTCAAAGCCTTTAAACCTGTCGAATAATGGTGGAATAGAAGCAGTAGATATTATCCCAAGAGGAATTATAAATTTGCCTTTTGAAAAAGAGAAGTTTATAGGGATGATCATCCTAATCAAGTAGTTGAATCTGTGTTACTTCTAATGTTCAAAGTTGCTGCGAATGTTTTTTATGTTGAATAGACTAAGCCTCTTAAATATGTTATGAAATATATATTTTGATGTTGCTACTCTACTTAAAATGTAGTTTTTTTACTTGTTCATAACTTGTAGTTTATTTCCTTATATCCTTTCCTCACTGGGCTATTTTTTCCTGTTGGAGACCTTTGGCTTATAGCATCCTACTTTCCCAACTAGGGTTGTAATTTAGGTCGTAATGATAATAATTATAGTTAAATGCTGTGTAAATATGTTTTTTTTTTTACTTGTTCATAACTTCTCTTATAGTTTATTTCCTTATTTCCTTTCCGCACCGGGATATTTTTTCCCTGTTGGAGACCTTGGGCTTATAGCATCCTACTTTCCCAACTAGGGTTGTAAGTTAGGTTGTAATAATAATAATAATTATTATTATTATTATTATATGCAGTGAAATTTTTTTTTTTTTTTTTACTTGTTCATAACTTCTCTTGAAGTTTATTTCCTTATTTCCTTTCCTCACTGAGCTATTTTTCCCTGTTGGAGACCTTGGGCTTATAGCATCCTACTTTCCCAATTAGGGTTGTAATTTAGGTTGTAATAATAATGATAATTATATGCAGTGTAAATATATATATATTTTTTAATTGTTCATAACTTCTCTTGAAGTTTATTTCCTTTCCTCAGTGGGCTATTTTTCCCTGTTGGAGACCTTGGGCTTATAGCATCCTACCTTCCCAACTAGGGTTGTAATTTAGGTTGTAATGATAATAATAATAATTATATACAGTGTAAATAAATGTTTTTTTTTACTTGTTCATAACTTCTCTTGAAGTTTATTTCCTTATTTCCTTTCCTCACTGGGCTATTTTTTCCCTGTTGGAGACCTTGGGCTTATAGCATCCTACTTTCCCAACTAGGGTTGTAATCTAGGTTGTAATGATAATAATAATAATAGTTATATGCAGTGTAAATATGTTTTTTTTTTTACTTGTTCATAACTTCTCTTGAAGTTTATTTCCTAATTTCCTTTCCTCACTGGGCTATTTTTCCCTGTTGGAGACCTTGGTCTTATAGCATCCTACTTTCCCAATTATGGTTGTAATATTAATAATAATAATAATAATAATAATAATAATATGCAAGGTAAACAGAGACATGATAATTCAAAACATTAATTTACTTCTTTAAAAGTGACGATGAAAGATTGGAAACTGAAGAGAAGATTTCATCTTGGATAAAAAAAAAGTCTATTGGATATTGACGAGCGATACTCTGTATCGGAAAATTCGCAATCAATGACTTAAGAACTTATTATTCGGCCCCGTCATTTCTCAACAGGGCTCGTAAAGGCGACCCCAGACGCAGCCGAATGGCTCGTCTTGCAACTACCGATTGCCTCATGGTTTTCCAGTGATTGCTTGTTTTCAGAGGCGATGTTCACGCATAAACAAGGTGATTTGGACGGTATGTTGGGGGCGAGGAAACCTCCCATGAGGGCCAGATGACTTTTGAAGTATTCCAGACTACTGTAGTTCTTGTAGGATTGGATTTCCTCTTAGAGGCTTAGGTGGAAAGTTAAGGTCTTACTGTCTTAGATGGAAAAGGGAAGTCTTCTTAGTTGCTTAAGTTGGAAAAGGAAGGTCTTCTTAGTTGCTTTCTTGGAAAAGGAAGGTCTTCTTAGTTGCTTTCTTGGAAATGGAAGGTCTTCTTAGTTGCTTAGTTGAAAAAAGTTCTTTGTGTCTTCGTTGAAATAGTTAGCAAAGGAAGTTCTGCCTTGTGTCTTAGTTGGAAAAGGAAGGTCTTCTTAGTTGCTTGGTTGGAAAAGGAAGGTCTTCTTAGTTGCTTAAGGTGGGAAAGGAAGGTCTTCTTAGTTGCTTTCTTGGAAAAGTAAGGTCTTCTTAGTTGCTTTCTTGGAAAAAGGTCTTCTTAGTCGCTTAGTTGGAAAAGGAAGGTCTTCTTAGTTGCTTTCTTGGAAAAGGGAGGTCTTCTTGGTTGCTTTCTTGGAATAGGAAGTTCTGCTTAGTGTCTTAGTTGGAATAGGAAGTTCTACTTAGTGTCTTAGTTGGAATAGGAAGTTCTGCTTAGTGTCTTAGTTGGAAGAGTAAGGTCTTCTTAGTTGCTTGGAAGGAAGGTCTTCTTAGTTGCTTAAGGTGGGAAAGGAATGTCTTCTTAGCTGCTTTCTTGGAAAATGAAGGTCTTCTTAGTTGCTTTCTTGGAAAAGGAAGGTCTTTTTAGTTGCTTAAGTTGGAATAGGAAGTTCTGCTTGGTGTCTTAGGTGGAAAGGGTTCTTCTTAGTTGCTTAAGTTAGAAAAGGAAGGTCTTAGTGTCTTAGTTGGAATAGGAATTTCTGCTTAGTGTCTTAGTTGGAATAGGAAGTTCTGCTTAGTGTCTTAGTTGAAATAGGAAGTTTTGCTTAGTGTCTTAGTTGGAAAAGGAAGGTTTTCTTAGTTGCTTGGTTGGAAAAGGAAGGTCTTCTTAGTTGCTTAAGTTGGAAAAGGAAGGTCTTCTTAGTTGCTTAGTTGGAAAAGGAAGGTCTTTTTAGATTCTTAGTTGGAAAAGGAAGGTCTTCTTTGTTGCTTAGTTGAAAAAAGAAGTTCTTTGTGTCTTGGTTGAAATAGTTGGAAAAGGAAGTTCTGCTTAGTTGGAATAGGAAGGTCTTCGTAATGTCTTAGTTGGAATAGGAAGTTCTGCTTAGTGTCTTAGTTGGAAAAGGAAGTTCTGCTTAGTGTCTAAACAGAATCTTCCATATATGATAAAGAACGTGTCTGGCTCTACAGTATATCTACCTATCTATATATCTATCTATCTATCTATCTATATATATATATATATATATATATATATATATATATATATATATATATATATATATATATATATATATATGCATGTATATCTGGTCACTCAATCTCTTCCCCGTCTTGGTGAGAGGGGGTTACCCCTATAAGTACACTGTTTGCGTGTATATCTATCTAAATCCTATCTAAATATTTAGCCTTTATTTTTGACGGGTCACGTACACTAGTGTATGGGCTCTCTCTCTCTCTCTCTCTCTCTCTCTCTCTCTCTCTCTCTCTCTCTCTCTCTCTCTCTCTCTCTCTCGTGTATTGTCGTTTACACGAAAGATGAGAGAAAACCTGAAATACACTTAGTGGATATAAAACCCTTGGTGGAAGTTGAAAGATAATCTCTTAGGAGATTACCGGGCTAATGGCCAGGATTATTGGTTTAAGAGTGGACAGAAAAGACGATGAAGAGTGTAAAATTTGCCAAAGGGGCTCATAATTCTCTCTCTCTCTCTCTCTCTCTCTCTCTCTCTCTCTCTCTCTCTCTCTCTCTCTCTCTCTCTCTCTCTCTCTCTCTCTCTCTCTCTCTCTCTCTCTTCATTATTATTATGTTGTTTAATAATCTAGTTTTATATATATATATATATATATATATATATATATATATATATATATATATATATATATATATATATATATATATATATATGTGTGTGTGTGTGTATGTATATATATACATATATAAAGTATATATATATATATTTATTTATTTATTTTGATAACGTCTTCACCATTATGATGATTATTACTTCCTCGACGGAGGTTATAAAATGACCTGCTTTTATTTACTTAAATGTTTGTTTGTTAGCAGGAATACATAAAAATTTCTTACCGGATTTTCACCAAATTGTAACAGCGGATAATTATTATGCTCAGGAAGAACCCGTTAAATTCTGGAGGTGATCTGGATCAAGATAGCTATTATTGTTACTATTATATAGTAGATTCACTCACGGTTAACATATGAAAAGGGGATAAACTTGGTCCGTAGACTTCACTTCAATGTTGAAAATCTTCATTGGCGGAGGTCTGAAATCTCTTGATTACTCTTTCTACTTGTTATTGTTGTCCTTAAGACGTTCGTCTTGTTTGCTAAATTATGAAGAGCCCGTGCAGAAATGTTCGGAAATTAATTAATTACAGATATGTTTTAGTACATTCATCTTCTATTTGCTAAATTAATAGTAAGGAGCCCGTGCAAAAATACTCGCACATTAATTACTTATAGAAGCATGGATTAATTATGAAAAGTACATGGTAAATATGTACTAATTTTTATTGGTAATATGAACGTTGCTGTTATTTTTATTATCAGTAAATAATTGATTAAGAGAGACCAGAACATTAACCCTCTTAAGTATCTTTACAAAATGCTCTATGTAATAATAATGGCAATGCTAATAATTGCCTTTATTGTGATTGCCATAACTCTTTCACGTACTGTGTACACACGAAATAGCCCTTAAACATCCCCGGGCGGGCAATATCTAAAATTGAATTGGACACGGCCGGGGGAAGGGGTGGGAGGGCGGGGATGGGGGGGGGGGGGGTTATAGTACCGGGCCTTATGGCGATTATTTGCCTTATTACATCTGCAATGAAGCGGCCCTTACAATCTGTAATGGAAGTCTGATGACGCCGTTGACTTTTTGTGTCGGGCCCGAGTTGCAGTCGGTCGGAGGCTTTTTGTCGGGCCCGACTTGCAGTGGGTCGGAGGCGCTTTTTCCTATGTCGTTTGGAAGCATTTTATTTCCCTTGGGGTCTTTCAGTGCCCCGTTTGAAAATGCACGGCTTTGAACGCGCGGGTTCGGAGCGGCTTTTTCACGAGCGGTTTTTTTTCTTGAAACGTTGAGGGTTGTTATGAACGTTTCGGGTTGTTATGAACGTTTTGGGGTGTTATACTTCAATGCAGCTTTGCTACGATTTGCAGGACATTACTGGGGAAGGGGTTTGGAGCGGCTTTTTCACGAGCGGTTTTTTCTTTAAACTTTTCGGGTTGTTAGGAACGTTTCGGGGTGTTATGAACGTTTCGGGGTGTTATACTTCAATGCAGCTTTGCTACGATTTGCAGGATATTCCTTGGGAAGGAGGATTTGATTTGCTTATTTCGTTTTTTATGGTGCTAAGCTGTATTGCAGGCTCCTTTTCAGTGCCATAATGTTTCTCTCTCTCTCTCTCTCTCTCTCTCTCTCTCTCTCTCTCTCTCTCTCTCTCTCTCTCTCGTTATTTGCTTTCCTCACTAGGCTATTTTTCCCTGTTGGAGCCTTTGGCCTTACAACATCTTGCTTTTCCAACGAGGGTTGTAGCTTAGCTAGTAATAATAATACTAATCTCTCTCTCTCTCTCTCTCTCTCTCTCTCTCTCTCCTCTCTCTCTCTCTCTCTCTCTCTCTCTCTCCTTTTCGTTTTTCCCTTACACGGTAATGATAGGGAGGACGGATCCTGTGGGAGTAATCCACTAATGACAGTTAATTAGTCTGTCAAGGTTGGGATCTCTTCCCCTGTACTCGGAACATTTTATTTTTGTTTAGTTTTACCTGTTTTCTCCTGACACAGAAAATGTTTTTTCGTTGTTAATTATCCCGCTGTTTTCGCTGTATTGTTTTTAAGTTCGTTTGTTTATTTTTTTTTTAATTTGAATGCTAGTTGGTTATGAAGTTTTTTTTTCAATATATTTATGTAGAGAAGTTCCTCAACTTGCGAGCTTAATTGGTTCTAAGAATATGTGTGTAAGTCGAGTTGGTTGTAAGTCGAATTCTGTTAAATTTTGGCCTTGGCTAAGTCCAATATGAATCTCATGCCTAGGATTTTTCGATACAAAAGTTAATAAATAGTTGGGTTTCATATGAAATAAGTATCTAAGTTATTACAAAATTAAATTTGTATACTGTATGAAGTGATATACTATTGTTTTATTGTTGTGGCCTGATTGGTAACGTCTTTGCCTGGTGTTTTCCAGTCCTAGGTTCGAGTCCTGCTCAGTCTCGTTAGTGTCATTAGTGCCTGCAACCTTACCGTCCTTATGAGCTAAGGTTGAGGGGGGGGGGGAACTTATAGGTCTATCTGCTGAGTCATCAGCAGCCATTGCCTTGCCCTCCCTGGTCTTTGCTTGGGTGGCGAGGGTCTTGGGCACTGATGTAATATGGTCAGTCTCTTGGGCACTGTACTACTTGATAGGGCAATGTCACTGTCCCTTGCTTCTGCCATTCATGAGCTGCCTTTGAACTCTTTAATAGTTCTTTATCCTATCTTTGCTATTTTCTTTACCACTGTTCTGGATGATAATATCTTTGTAAGCTTAATGGTATTTTTTCGTTGCATTTTAGGCTTTTAAAGAATATACTACCTCTATTTATTAGTTACCCCCGCCAACGAACTTAGAAGGACGTTATGTTTTACCACATGTTTGTTTGTGTGTGTGTTTGTTTACGAACAGCTTCCTTACCACAATTTTAATCGTAGAGTAATGAACCTTGTAGGGATTAACTGTTGTAAAAAGCTGGAAATGGTTGAAATTTGGAAGGTCAAGGTCAAAGGTCAAGCAAAATGTTCAATTCACGTAATCAGCCATAATTTTAGACATTGTTGTCACAGAGACTTCAAACTTTGTTCATTTTTAGGTGTATGAAAATCCATACCAATTGATATATGTTAAGGTCAAAGGTCAAGGCCAAGGTCGAGAAATAAGCTGCTACGACGGAGGTCTGCTTTTTACAGAGTACCTCCTCTAGTTTAGACTGTTTTGCTGCTAATTTCATGATTAGTTCTCCGTTACCTCAGTCTTCTCTGTTTAAAGAATTTTTTTCTATTAGCCAACATGTGTATGTATAAGCATTCTTTCGTTATAGTTCACGGTACTAAGAATATGCAGTACTCTAGAAGCTTTATTCCAGCTGTTACCAAGTTGTGGAATGATCTTCCTAATCCGGTAGTTGAATCAGTAGAACTTCAAAAGTTCAAAGTTGGAGCAAATGCTTTTATGTTGACCAGGCGGACATGAGTCTTTTATAGTTTATATATGGACATATTTGTTTTTGGCGTTGTTGATAGTTTATATGTGACATATCTGTTTTGACGTTGTTGCCTTTTTTAGAATGATTTATTGTTAATTTGTTCTCTTCATTTATTTATTTCCTTATTTCCTTTCCTCACTGGGCTATTTTTCCCTATTGGGGCCCCTGGCCTTATAGCATCTTTCTTTTCCAACTAGGGTTGTAGCTTGGATAGCAATAATAATAATGATAATAATAATAATAATACTCTTCATTGGTTTGTCTTTTAGCTCCGGTATATGTTTCTTAACTTTTATCTCTTAGTATCATCATCATCATCATCTCCCACGCCTATTGACGCAAAGGTCCTCGGTTAGATTTCGCCAGTCGTCTCTTATCTGGAGCTTTGAAATCAATACTTACGATACTTATGATAAATTTTTCTAGCGAACTTAATAATAATTAATTATTCCATTGCTGTTATGTACCATTGAATAGACACGTGTTCGACGCAATAAATTTGATAAAGTGATTGTTTATGTAGATAAGATTATTACTATTTTATTTACTTGGAGTAAATCATTGAAGACAATACTGAATATATCAATGAAATGTATGCATGTGTGATTGGCTGAATAATTATTCATGTAGATGAATAATGGACACATTTTTATCCACGTGTATATATGACTGAAGCAAGGGTGAAGTAGTTAATTCATGGACTCATGAGAATTTCTTTGTTACCTCCGCCAACGAAGTTGGAAGGAGATTATGTTTTACCCCCAGTTTTAGTTTTTGTATGTGTGTGTTTGTGTGTTTGTTTGTGAACAGCTTCCTGGCCACAATTTTAATCGTAGAGTAACGAAACTTGCAGGGATTAACTTTCATGTAAAAAGCTGTATATGTTTAAATTTTGGAAGGTTAAGGTCAAAGGTCAAGGTGACGGTCAAGCAAAATGTCCAATTCACGTAATCAGCCATAAGTTTGGACTTCGTTGTTACAGAGACTTCAAACTTGGTTCATAATTGAATGTATAAAAATCCACACCAATTAATAACATATTAAGGTCAAAGCAAAGGTCAAGGTTGAGCAAAAGGTCGAGAGATAAGCTGCCGCGGCGGAGGTCTGCCCTCTACTGAGTATCCCTATAGTTTGGATTTTTTTATACGTTTTTTTGTAACGTTTTTATACGTTTTTACTTAACGTTTCCGCTTCGTCTGCAATTACCAATCTGTTGTACCTAAAGCATGAGTCTGGCCTGCTTTTGGGTGGGTGACCATTAAGAAATATCAGAAGTATTTTTCCTTAAGTTCCTTTACATCCGTAGAGAAGAAATTATTGAGAATCAGTCCTATTTAAAAACTGGTAGCTTAAATGATGGCTGGTCATAAAAATAAAACCTATTTTATTACTTTATAGTGAATGAAACTCCTGTGCACTCAATTTCCTATATTAGTTGCTTCGGTCTTCAGTACAGAGGGCTCCTCAACAGCACGTCGGATCCCAACCATGAAATGTTTCTTTATTTATGTTTATTATTATCATTATTATTAGCTAAGCTACAGCCTTAGTTGGAAAAGCAGGATGCTATAAGCCCAAGGGCTCCAACAGGGAAAAATAACCTAGTGAGGAAAGGAAATAAGGAAATAAAATAAACTAGAAAAGTATGATGCTATAAGCCCAAGGGCTCCAACAGGGAAAAATAACCAAGTTAGGAAATGAAATAAGGAAATAGGTAACTAGAAAAATATGATGCTATAAGCCCAAGGGCTCCAACAGGGAAAATATCCCAGTGAGGAAAGGAAATAAGGAAATAAATAAACTATAAGAAAAGTAATAAACGACTAAAATAACATCTAAGAACAGTAATAACTTTGAAATAGATCTAAGAACAGTAATAACTTTGAAATAGACCTTTGAGGAATAAAATATAAAAAGAGACTTAGTCCAGCCTGTACTGAGACTTAGTTCAGCCTGTTCAACATGAAACCATTCGCTGCAAAATTGAGACTTAGTTCAGCCTGTTCATCATGAAACCATTCGCTGCAAAATTAAGACTTAGTTCAGCCTGTTCAACAGGAAACCATTCGCTGCAAAACTGAGACTTAGTTCAGCCTGTTTAACATGAAACCATTCGCTGCAAAATTGAGACTTAGTTCAGCCTGTTCAACATGAAACCATTCGCTTCAAAATTGAACTTTAGAAGTTCCCCCCGATACAACTACCTAATTTAGAGATTGTTCCATATTATATAATTAAAAATAAAGTATATTTATCAACTTCCAGTACATGTGTAAGGTTCGTCGTCCGTGTTTTCGTTTATCTTCACACGACAAGAGGCAACACATCGTACCTTTCTCGTCCCTTATCTACAAGTCGATATCAGTTTATCATCAGGACCCGCTATGAAAGTTTGGCTGACAGGTCTCCATTGGTGACGAAGATAGCGTGTTTGCAGATAAAAAAAAACAGGAGTGTCTCTCTCTCTCTCTCTCTCTCTCTCTCTCTCTCTCCTCTCTCTCTCTCTCTCTCTCTCCTCCTCTCTCTCTCTCTCTCTCTCTCTCGTGTGTCACTGCAGAGCTAAGTTTTATGAATGCGCTCTGGCCTGAATGGCAAGTTTCACCGCATTGGTTGACTCATAGGTTGGAAATGTTTTGTTGTTGTTGTTGTTGTTGTTATTATTATTATTATTATTATTGCATTGGTTGACTGCCAGTTTGGAAATGTGTTATTATTATTATTATTATTGTTATTATTATTATTATTATTATTATTATTATTGTTGTTGTTGTTGCTGTTGTTATTGTTATTTCATTGGCTGACTGTCATTTTGGAAATGTGTTATTATTATTGTTATTATTATTATTATTATCATTTTCATTATTATTATTATTATTATTATTATTATTATTATTATTGCATTGGTTGACTGTCAATTTGAAAATGTGTTATTAATATTATTATTATTATTATTATTATTATTATTATAGCATTGGTTGACTGTCGGTTTGGAACTGTTTTATTATTATTATTATTATTATTATTATTATTATTATTATTATTATTATTATTATTATTATTACTATTCAAACGTGAAATCTCATAGATTAGCCCTTATATTAAAAATTAAGTTACGTGTAAAACACATTCCATATTTAACATTTATAAAAATAAGTGATTTATGTAAAATACATTCCACATTCAATTCATTAATAAATAAGTAATATATTTAAAGCACATTCCACATTTAGTTAAAGAACAGTCATTAAAACACACAACGAGAGAAGAGCAAGAAATGAGATCAGTCTTTTTTTGAGTGTTGTCATCAGCGTTGCAAACGTGTCACGAAACAAGTTTTTTTTGTCTGCCTGACTTAATTCCATGTGTATCAGGATTAAGGCAGAGTTTTTTGTCTTGTTTTATTTTTTTTTTCTAATTTTACGTAGTTCCGTGTACATCACGATTGAGGCATTGTTTTTATTGTCTTTTTTTCTTAGTTGATGTAGTTCGATGTAAATTGCGGTTAAGACAGTTTTTTTTTTTTTGTCTTTCTCCTTTTACGTAGTTCCTTGTACATCACGACTGAGGCATTGTTTTTATTGTCTTTCATTGTATTTTTTCTTATTTGATGTAGTTCCATGTATATGGCGATTAAGATATACTTTTTTTTTTTGTCTTTCTTCTTTTACGTAGTTCTTTATTCATCACGAGTGAGGCATTGTTTTTATTGTCTTTTATTGTCTTTTTTCTTAGTTGGTGTAGTTCCATGTAAATTGTGATTAAGGTTTAGAAAGACAAAAAGTCTTTCTGAGTTTTGTCTTTCTCTTTTTATGTAGTTCCTTGTACATCATGATTGAGGCATTGTTTTTATTGTCTTTTTTCTTAGTTGATGTAGTTCCATGTAAATGGCGGTTAATGCATAGGCTTTTGTCTTGTTTTTTTTTTTGTCTTTCTCCCTTTACGTA
>NC_090726.1:49639928-49643222 GCF_036898095.1 Palaemon carinicauda | reverse complement strand
AAGTCCACAAACACTCGAACGACCATATACTTTCAAGCTAAACTACTGGGATGAAGATATGCGTTGGTGGAACTAAAAAAAATATCGAAGGATCACCCTTTTACACGCAGGATAGATCCTTCTATTTTCGGACGCAAAATTCGGGGTGCAACGTGTGTGTGTCAGCTACAGGCTTTTAAAATAATGAAACAACGGAGAGAGAGAGAGAGAGAGAGAGAGAGAGAGAGAGAGAGAGAGAGAGAGAGAGAGATTCGGGAACCGCCTAAGTAAAAAGTAAGGGCTGATAGGCGTACATCAGTCTGGAGAGAGAGAGAGAGAGAGAGAGAGAGAGAGAGAGAGAGAGAGAGAGAGAGAGAGAGAGAGAGAGTAAAACAATTCTAACTGAAAAAATAAGGACTAATAGACGTATATTAGTCTTGAGAGAGAGAGAGAGAGAGAGAGAGGAGAGAGGAGAGAGAGAGAGAGAGAATAAAACAATTCTAATTGAAAAAGGGCTGTGAGAGAGAGAGAGAGAGAGAGAGAGAGAGAGAGAGAGAGAGAGAGAGAGAGAGAAGCAATTCTAATTGAAAAAGGGCTGTGAGATAGAGAAAGAAATTCTAATGAAAAAAAGGCTGAGCGAGAGCGAGAGAGAGAGAGAGAGAGAGAGAGAGAGAGAGAGGAGAGAGAGAGAGAGAGAGAGAGCAAAGCAATTCTAACTGACGCAGTACAGGTATGAAACAGGTAGATTTTGAAAGGTCATGACTAATTGAATTAATTCACGTCAGAAGGAAAACCTCGTCCAAGAGAATTGGGGACGACGAATGAGAATAGAAGGGATAGAGAAGGAGGAAGAAAAGGGGGCATGAAAAGGAGAAAAAAAAAGGAAGAAAAGGAGGAGCCATAATGGGTGAAAGAAAGATTGATGAATGGTAAGGGCATCGTAAATAACATTGAAAAACATAATGGGGAGAGAAAACGACGTAGCGAAGAGTACCATTGATAAATAGGGATCTATGGGCGATAAAGTATAACGAATTGCAAGAAAAAGAAGAAAATAAAAAGGGTTGTTTTCCTGGAGATGATAAATAATATAGATAAAACATTTATGGGATTAATAACAAATGATAAGGGAGTTATTTCATAATAGCCAACATTATAGGAAGAATACGCAGATATACAATGCCCATATATATATATATATATATATATATATTATATATAGAGAGAGAGAGAGAGAGAGAGAGAGAGAGAGAGAGAGAGAGAGAGAGAGAGAGAGAGGAGGAGAGAGAGAGGAGAGAGAGAGAGAGTGGTATAAACTGTGAGAATAAGTTAAAAACAAAGGAAAAGGGAATTATTTTATGATAGGCAACATTATGTGAAGAATGTTCAGATAAAAAAGGCCTTTAGATAAAATATATTGAGAGAGAGAGAGAGAGAGAGAGAGAGAGAGAGAGAGAGAGAGAGAGAGAGAGAGAGAGAGATAAAGTGTGAGACTATGTTGTAGAACATCGAAAAGTTAAATTAATCTGCTTATAGAATCTAGCTTTTCCAACTAGAGTTGTAGCTTAGCTAGTAATAATATTAATCATAATAATAATAACAGAACTCAGAACAAACTAATATAAAATAATCTAGCAAAAATACAAAGTGCGCCAAATCAAATAAACACTGTAAATAAAAATATACTTTCTTAATATAAGTCAGAATAAACTAATATATGCAGAAAAAAGTAAAGATATATCAAGACGATAAACATTATAAACAGAAGAAATTTAGAAAATATATTTTGCCATATCTTTCATGTATTTCTGAAAAATATATTTACGAAATTCAGTTGGCATGAAAAAGGAAAATATACTATTTCCAAAAAAATTAAATACATCGAATAAAAAATACATTTGTGTTTCAATAAATATATTTAGGAATATCTTTACTGAAAACTGCCGTAAACAAATCATGGCCACAAATAAAGTGAGTAAAAATATGATTTGCGTAGCAATGTCGCCATCACCGCTCGCAAATAGTCAATAAATAAAAAAAAAAAAAGTAATTAAAATTTCAATTAAGGTTTGCCTCCATAGGTTTAGTTATAATGACCTGGTTTTATATATTAGCAAATTAATAAAAACAGGAAGGGGGAAACATCCATTGCGGCAATTAATATGCAGAAAAACAAGCACTGAATGCTGGCAAATGCATGACAAGTAATTACCCAGCTAAGACAAAAGAGATGAGTAAGACAGATTTAAATTACCGGCATTGCACGAGCAAGGATTTATGATGTGTTTTTAATTGGATTTCAATAATTGAAAAATTGTGTATAAATCTAAAATATTTTGAAGTACAGTTAAAATATTACCTTGGTTAGAAGGTCTTAACCAACAAATTGGCAAACAATATTATAATAATGTTTGTGAAATGGTTTCACAAACTTTATCATAGTTTGTACTAATAATTGAAAAATGGTATATAAATCTAAAATATTTTGAAGTATAGGTAAAATATTACCTTGGCTAGAAGGTCTTAACCAACAAATTGACAAACTATTATAATAAAGTTTGTGAAATGGTTTCACAAACTTTACCATAGTTTGTATTAATAATTGCAAAATGGTATATAAATCTAAAATATTTTAAAATATAGTTGAAATATTCCCTTGGCTAGAAGGTATTAACCAACAAATTGGCAAACAATATTATAATAGTTTGCAATACTTTTTAACAAACTTTATCATAGTTTGTATTAACAATTGCAAAATTGTATATAAACCTAAAATATTTTAAAGTACAGTTAAAATATTACCTTGGCTAGGTCTTAACCAACAAATTAGCAAACAACATTATAATAAAGTTTGTGACATGGTTTCACAAACTTTATCATAGTTTGTATTAATAATTGAAAAATTGTATATAAATCTAAAATATTTTAAAGTCTAGGTAAAATATTACTTTAACTAGAAGGTATTAAGCAATAAATTGACAAACATAATAATTGAAAAACCGTTTATAAATCTAAAATATTTTGTAAAGTTAATATATTACATTGGCTAGAAGGTATTAACCAACAAATTGACAAACATAATGATTGAAAAATCGTATATAAATTAAATATTTTGAAAAGTTAAAATATTACTTTGGCTAGAAGGTATTAACCAACAAATTGACAAACATAATAATTGAAAAATCGTATATAATTCTAAAATATTTTGAAAAATAGTTAAAATATTACCATGGCTAGAAGGTCTTAACCAACAAATTGACAAACTATTATAATAAAGTTTGTGAAATGGTTTCATAAACTTTATCATAGTTTGTA
>NC_090726.1:49619928-49622428 GCF_036898095.1 Palaemon carinicauda | reverse complement strand
AGGGGTTCGAATCTCTGCCCAGCCACAATCTATTTCCATAAATGAATTCCATTGGATATACATCCCCAAGGTACAATTCATATTAAATCCCAAATCTAACCGAGGCCCTTTGCGTCAATAGACGTAGGAGGAGATGGTGATGATGATGATGATGATGATGACGAAGTTACCCCAAAGGTCCATTGACCTGGGTTAACTCCCTCCTTAAATAGGCCCACCCAGCCTTTATTGATGGCATAGCCTATCCGTAATATCACACCGATAGGCTTATACCTCTCTATTGGATTATATCGCCCTTCCATAACTGCTTCCCTTTAAAAGGGGAACTTAGGCCTAGAAGGATTACAAGGAACATTACGCTGGTCACCTACGTCAATGGTTATTGAACATCATTGCACTGTCATTACTGTTATTACATATACTGTAATGGGATATTTATGTAATACTTATTGTTATTAATAAATATTTGCTATGTTGAATTATTATTGTTATCAAATGCTAAGCTACAACCCTAGTTGGAAAAGCAGGATGCTATAAACCCAGGGGCTCCAACAGGGAAAATAGCCCAGTGAGGAAAGGAAATAAGGAAAAATAAAACACTTTAAGAATAGTATTATTATTATTATTATTATTATTATTATTATTAAATGCTAAGCTACAACCCTAGTTGGAAAAGCAGGATGCTATAAGCCCAGGGACCCCAACAGGGAAAATAGCCCAGTGAGGAAAGGATATAAGGAAATAAGGAAAAATAAAATATCTTAGGAATAGTAACGATATTAAAATAAATATTTCCTAGGTTGATATAAGTCTCTATTATTACTATTATTATTACTATTAATATTATTATTACTAGTTAGGCTACAATCCTAGTTGTAAAAGCAAGATGCTATAAGCCCAAGTTCTCCAAAAGTGAAAAATACCCCCAATGAGTAAAGGAAATAAGTAAATGATATATAAGAAGTAATGAACAACCTCACCATCCTATGAGCTAATAGATCTACCTGCTGAGTCATCAGCAGCCATTGTCTGGGCCCCCTATGAATCTATGCTAGGACCAGGGAAGGCCAGGCAATGGCTGCTGATGACTTAGCACGTTGACTTATAGGATCACCCAAACCCACCATCGTTAGTTCAAAAGGATGGTGTGGTTGCAGACACTACAAGAAACTATCAAGCCTGAGCGGGTTTCGAACCCCAGTCCAGCATATTGCCATGCAGGGATCCGATTCCAAAAGGCTACCGCAATCGCAAAGGGAGTAGTAAACTGCTCCTTAAATAACGTAAGACTATAGGAATCAGGAAAACTTACTTGGAATCAGGAAAACTTGGAATCAAGCTAACACAAGAACCATTCCAGATTCCAAAATACCTTATGTTTAATAAGGAATTGGAATCATGTCATATTAAATGCATTATTGAGTCCAAATTTCAGTTCAGCAGAAAATGAACATAAGCAACCTCCTCTCTCTCTCTCTCTCTCTCTCTCTCTCTCTCTCTCTCTCTCTCTCTCAGGCCAGGATTTAGGTTCTGAAGCAGGCCACCAGACAGGACAAATTAGGTCTACTAGCTGGACCATGATTTGGTTCATCACATGAACCCAATTTGGTCCATCAGTTGGGCCCTAATTTGTTTCAACACGTAAGCGCAATTTGGTCCAACATGGGAGGCATGATTGGACCGAATCACGTGGGCCCTAATTCGGTACAAGGTGGACCATGGTTTGGTCCATCAGGCAGATCAAGTTCAATCGATTAGGTGGACCCAACACGGTACATAAAACGTACCTAAACCGGTCCATCATCTACTTAAACTCGATACACCAGATATGCTAAATTCGGTCCAACAAATGGACCCCTTTGCTTAATTTATTCTCATCATTTATTTATTTCCTTATTTCCTTTCCTCACTGGGCTATTTTTCCCTGTTGGAGCCCTTGGGCTTATAGCAACTTGCTTTTCCAACTAGGATGTAGCTTGGCTAGTAATAATAATAATAATAATAATAATAATAATAATAATAATAATAATAATAAAAACATTCAATTTACATACTCCATTACAGTGACAAGTGTCATCACCTATTGGAGAAAGTTTCTTAGAGCTTTCAATCTAGTTTTTCTTGTTTTATTTTTTATCCTTTTCCTAAAGGCTGAATTAAATCTAGGGTTGAGCGTTAGTCTCCTAAGCCTACTTATCCTTTTCATACTTAATAAACAATATTATGGCCCCTTGCGTCAATAGGCGTAGGAGGAGATGATGATGATGATGATTATGGAATTGAAACTACTGAAGGATGAGATTAACACTATGAACTAGAAGGGCACTCAGTAGGGCGCAGACCTCCGCCGCGGCAGTTTATTTCTCGACCTTTTGCTTGACCGTGACCTTGACCTTCCAAAATTTAATAATTTCCAGCTTTTTATATAAGAGTTAATCCCTGCAATTTTCATTACCCAACGATTAAAACTGTGATCAGGAAGGTGTTCACAAACAAACAC
>NC_090726.1:49610066-49619428 GCF_036898095.1 Palaemon carinicauda | reverse complement strand
ATATGCTAAAATCACGCAATTGTCCCAGAAAGTCTGCGGTATCTGCACACCATCATTCACGAGGCCTCTTTCCCGTCACAATGGCATGCAAGATCCAGCAAGGAAAAACAATCACTGTCAGTCAGATTTTAGCAGAAAACAAGGATAACTTTTCTCTGTAGTGTCTTGAAATATATCTACATATAATAAAGATTTATAGGCTTTGAAAAGCTTCTTTTTTTCGTACAGAATCCCAAAGAAGAAAATGATATTCTTATAACAATTTGCTTACAATGTACCTAATAATTTGAGGTACTCCCTTTCTAGTGATTAGTAGTGATCGAGTAAAGAAAAGAGTTCGAATTGTTTGCTTTGATTCAGTACGTGTTCAATGTTTTACGATTTGCAGCTTAGCTTCACGTTCCTATATGTACCCTATGTGAATATGTATGTGTGTGTGTGTATATATATACATATATACACACACATATATATATAATATATATATATATATATATATATATGTATATATATACAAGACAAAAATAATATATATATATATACATACACACACACACACACATATATATATATATATATATATACAGGACAAACATATGCAGTATATACATATATATATATATATATATATATACATAATTTGGCTGAGAAGGCAGGGGTTCGAATCTCTGCCCAGCCAGAAGCTATTATCAAAAATGAATTCCAGTGAATATATATTCCCAAAGTAGAATTCGGTATTAAATCCCAAATCTAACCGAGGCCCTTTGCGTCAATAAACGTAGGAGGAGATGATGATGATGATGATGATG
This sequence comes from Palaemon carinicauda, assembly GCF_036898095.1. NCBI lineage: Eukaryota > Metazoa > Arthropoda > Malacostraca > Decapoda > Palaemonidae > Palaemon > Palaemon carinicauda. The sequence continues at coordinate 49,618,619 of NC_090726.1, read as the reverse complement.
ATGATGATAACGGAGTTACCCCAAAGGTCCATTGACCTGGGTTAACTCCCTCCTTAAATAGGCCCACCCAGCCTTTATTGATGGCATAGCCTATCCGTAATATCACACCGATAGGCTTATGCCTCTCTATTGGATTATATCGCCCTTCTATAACTGCTTCCCTTTAAAAGGGGGACTTAGGCCTAGAAGCAATTCAAGGAATATTACGCTGGTCACCTACGTTAATGATTATTGAACATCATTGCACTGGCATTAATTTCTGTCTATACTGTAATGGGATATTCATGTAATACTTATTGTTATTAATGGATATTTGCTATGTTGGATAAGTTGATATAAGTCTCTCTTTATTGTTTATATTATTATTATTATTATTATTATTATTATTATTATTATTACTAGCTAAACTACAATCCTAGTTGGAAAAGCAAGATGCTATAAGCCCAAGTTCTCCAAAAGGGAAAAATACCCCAGTGAGTAAAGGAAATAAGTAAATGATATGAGAAGTAATGAACAACCTCACCATCCTGTGAGCTAATAGATTTACCTGCTGAGTCATCAAAAGCCATTGCCTGGGCCCCCTCTGTATCTATGCTAGGACCAGGGAAGGCCAGGCAATGGCTGCTGATAACTCAGCTTGCAGACTTATAGGATCACCCAAACCCACCATCGTTAGTTCAAAAGGATGGTGAGGTTGCAGACACTACAAGAAACTACCAAGCTTGAGCGAGTTTCGAACCCCAGTCCAGCATATTGCCATGCAGGGATCCGATTCCAAAAGGCTACCACAATCCCAAAGGGAGTGGTAAATTGCTCCTTAAATAACGTAAGACTATAGGCATCAAGCTAACCCAAAAACCTTTCCAGATACCTTATGTCTAATAAGGAATCGAAATCATATCACATTAAATAGATTATTGAGTCCGAATTTCAGTTCAGCAGAAAACGAACATGAGCAACCTTCTCTCTCTCTCTCTCTCTCTCTCTCTCTCTCTCTCTCTCTCTCTCTCTCTCTCTCTCTTTTTTTTGCAGGCCAGGATGTAGGCTCTGAAGCAGGCCTGGTACAGAAAAAATTAGGTCTACTAGCTGGACCATGATTTGGTTCATCACATGAGCCTAATTTGGTCCATCAGTTGGGCCCTAATTTGTTTCAACACGTAAGCGCAATTTGGTCCAACATGGGAGGCATGATTGGACCGAATCATGTGGGCCCTAATTCGGTACAAGGTGGACCAAGGTTTGGTCCATCAGGCAGATCAAGTACCCTCGATTAGGTGGACCCAACACGGTACATAAAACGTACCTAAACCGGTCCATCATCTACTTAAACTCGATACACCAGACATGCTAATTTCGGTCCACCAAATGGTACCCCCTTTGCTTAATATATTCTCCTCATTTATTTATTTCCTTATTTCCTTTCCTCACTGGGCTATTTTTCCCTGTTGGAGCCCTTGGGCTTATAGCATCTTGCTTTTCCAACTAGGGTTGTAGCTTGGCTAGTAACAATAATAATAATAATAATAAAAACATTCAATTTACATATTACATTCCAGTGACAAGTGTCATCACCTATTGGAGAAAGTTTCTTAGAGCTTTCAAACTAGTTTTTCTAGTTTTTTTTTTTTATTTTCCCATAGGCTGAGTTAAATCTAGGGTTGAGCGTTAGTCTCCTAAGCCTACTTATCCCTTTCATACTTAATAAACAATATTATGGCCCCTTGCGTCAATAGGCATAGGAGATGATGATGATGAATATGGAATTGAAACTACTGAAGGATGAGATTAACACTATGAACTTGAGGGCCACTCAGTAGGGCGCAGACCTCCGCCGCGGCAGTTTATTTCTCGACCTATTGCTTGACCGTGACCTTGACCTTCCAGAATGTAATAATTTCCAGCTTTTTACATAAGAGTTAATCCCTGCAAGTTTCATTACCCTACGATTAAAATTGTGGCCAGGAAGCTGTTCACAAACAAACAAACACACAAATACAAACAGGGGGTAAAACATATCCTCCTCCTAACTTCGTTGGCGGTGGCAAGGAATGACAGATCGCTTTAAAAGATATAATGACGATATACAGTTTATAAAAATACAGACAGACTTAGACAACAGTAAAATTGACAATGAATGATAGGCGTAAGGATAAAAATACCATATATTGACAAACAAACAAACTGCAATAAAAAAAATTCTAAACATCTAAACAAAAGGAACAGTATAACTGACAAATATATAAAAAATTGCAATATAAAAGAGACAGAGTTGGAAACCTCTAAAAAAAAAGGTAAAAATAAAAAGGAAAATTGTAACACCACTGTCAAATTAGTAACATAAAGAATGAAAACAAACTAGGCAGGAAGATATACTGAAAGAAAATGACAGGATGACAGACTGATCTAATAAAGACAAACACTAAAAAACCAAAGGTAACAAGAGAGAGAGAGAGAGAGAGAGAGAGAGAGAGAGAGAGAGAGGGGGGGGGGGGCATAGCTATTCATCACTTTCACCTATTATCAGTTACTCATCACCCACTGTAAAAGCAAAGGTAACACAAGAGAGAGAGAGAGAGAGAGAGAGAGAGAGAGAGAGAGAGAGAGGAATAGCTATTCATTATTTTCACCTATTATCAGTTACTCATCACCCACTGTAAATGCAAAGGTAACACGAGAGAGAGAGAGAGAGAGAGAGAGAGAGAGAGAGAGTATCTTTTAATTACCTAACTTTCTTTGGGGGGAAATCACCCACTAGGAATTCTGTGTCCAGAGTTCGATCAGCGCTCACGACTTGATCTATATCACTAATAACCACAACCTTACCGTCCCTGTGAGGTAGGGGATGTGGGGTTTCAGAGAGCAGTCAGCCATTACCTGGCCTTCCCTGACCCTTACTTGGGTGGAGAGAGTTCTTGGACACTATGTATTCCTTAGAGATCTTGAGACCAGATCGGACATTGCATAAAATTTTTATTATTATTATCATTATTATTATTATTACTAGCTAAGCTACAACCTTAGTTGGAAAAGCAAGATGCTATAAGCCCAAAGGCTCCAACATGGAAAAAATAGCCCAGTAAGGAACGGAGAAATAAGGAAATAAATAAACGATGAGAAATAATGAAGTTAAAATAAAGTATTTTAAAAACATTAACAATATTAAAAGAGATATTTTATAAAGTTTGAAGTCTCTGTGACAACCATGTCCATACTGATGGATGATTACGTGAATTGGAAATTTTTGCTTGACCTTGACCTTTGACCTTGACCTTCCAAAATTTAATCTTTTCCAGCATTTTACATAACAGTTAATCCATGCAAAGTTTCATTACGATTCAAATTGTGGCCAGGAAGCTGTTCACAAACAAAGACACAAACAGGGGCTAAAACATAACCTCCTTCCAACTTGGCGGAGGTAAAAAATACGTTTAAACTTTTTTACTCCTACAATTTATAACACATCAAAAAGTAATGGTGGATTACCAATTGGTAATCTCCTTTCGACTCTTCTACCGTATGGGGATTATGATATGGTAATCTCATTTCGACCCTCTATTCCGAAGGGATATTTACCTGTTAATCTCATTTTGATTCTAGAGACGAGGGATTACTTGCTAGTAATCTAAATTTAATTCTCTACCAAGAGAGGGATTTGGTAATCCAAGTAATCCAAATTCTATCGTCTACACTGTCGGGAATCTTCAATTAGTAATCTCCATTCTAATCTCCGAAAGTTCCACGTTCTGGTGATATCGACACGACGAATTTGGAGTCGTCTACAATAAAAAAAGATACCTCAGTGTTGCTCACGTTGAGATTAACCCTCCCCCCCTCAAATACCTACTTCTCTACACCACTTCTTCTCCCCTCCCCCCTTCTCTCAATCCTACAACCCCCCCCCCTTCCCTAACCTCACAACTCGGATCAATATAGCCATCATAATCATTTCAGCCAAGGCTATACTTCCACATCTGGGGTTACCTGAATCACATTCTTCCTTTTTATAATGAAGTCTTCGTTGCTTTTGTTCCTTTTTGAGGAGAGTCAAAGAGACATCTGGGATTAAATAATAAGTGGATTTATCTTCAAGATTTGATATCAAAGGGAGGATTTGTTGATGGTATTTCTAAAGAAATGTAAGGTTAAGATGATGATGATGATGATGATGATAATCATAATAATAATCTCCCCTATATATCAAAGACTAACTGTAAGTCTCTCTCTCTCTCTCTCTCTCTCTCTCTCTCTCTCTCTCTCTCTCTCCTGGTAAGAGGGGGTAGGTGTGTGTGTATATATATATCTATCTAAATATTCTGCCGTCCATTTTGACAGGTCGCGTACATTAATAATAATAATAATAATAATAATAATAATAATAATAATAATAATAATAATAATAATAAGGTAATGAACGGGAATTTGAAACTGCTCAAGGTCGATAGTTCATACATAGTGTCTGTAACTTCACCATCATTGTGAGCTAGGGATGTGGGTTTGGGAGAGCCTAGAGGTCTACCTGCTGAGTCATCAGCAGCTATTGTCTGGGCCTCCCTGGTCTTAACTTGATGGAGATGAGCATTGGTTTATATATAAATTTGTAACCTCGCAATCCTTGTGAGCTATGGATGAGGGGTTTGGGAGATCCTATATGTCTACCTGCCGAGTCATCAGCAGCTATTGTCTGGCCCTCCCCGGTCCTAACTTGGACATGGGCACTGGGTGCTGATCTTAAATATTATTTGGTCAGTCTCTAGGGCATTATCCAATCCCTTGTCTCCACCATTCATGACCAAATAAAGACAAGAAAAGAGTAACTAATAATTGCCTAAGTGAGGGTACAGTATACCCCCCGAAGTACTCCTCCTGGGTCCCTTATTACTGAAAACAATTCTCTTCACCTGAAGCTTCTTCGTGTAAGCCTCTTGAGTCGAGATAATCATAGTGTGGCTCAAGAACGAACATTTTCCATATTGTGTTTGTCTTGTTTTATACCAGACTATAAAAAACAAAGAAAGAAATTATCATTAATCAATAGAATTTTACTTAATGTTTTCTGTGGTCATTTATGCATTTGTAATCAGGGTAGGTTAGAATCAACTGCTATTACTACTACTACTACTACTACTACTCCTGTTGCAGCTATTACTACTACTACTACTACTACTACTACTACTACTGCAGCAGCAGCAGCTATTACTACTACTACTACTACTACTACTATTAATAATAACAATAATAACAATAACAATAAAACAAAATATAAAAAATGACGACATCGCAATCACAACTTCAATACATATTTCAATTTGCCTCAAAACCAAACAAGGAAGGAAGGTCATCCACTAATTTCCGAAGTCCATAAAGACTCTGGGACCAGATCGAGTAATGAAAAGAAGAGATGGAAAAAATGATGATGAAACTCTGTGGATATTCAGGTCAAGAAAAGCAATATTTTATACGGGGAGACTAATGACATAGTGACCTGAATGTACGAACAAACATACAAGCATTAAAAAAGTCACTTCCACATTCAGACTTAAACATACATAAAAATGAGCATACGAAAGTCCCTTCCACATTCATACTTAACCTGCCGAATATTAGATGAATGACAACAAATGCAGCCGTTTCTAGTCCGCTGCAGGACAAAGGCCTCAGACATGTCCTTAGACGCCATTACTTGGTGGGTTTGCCGTGAGTGATCAGATTAAAGTCTCCCACCATCACTAATCTGCAGTGCCCCAGTGGTGATGAAAATGGCCAAACTTCAGATATAACTATGGACATGTCTGAGGCATTTGTCCCGCAGTGGACTAGAAACGGAGAAGCGGCTGTATATATATATATATATATATATTTATATATATAAATATATATATATATATATATACACATGTATGTATGTATATATATATATATATATATATCTATATATATATATATCTATTTATATATATATATATATATATATACACAGTATATATATATATATATATACATATGAATATTCTTCAGCTTATTGCACTTATACAAAGGATCACCAATAGCACGTTGAATTCCCATCAACAAACTTTGACGTTCAACTCAAACAATTTACTCAATACTTTGTTTCCATTAACTCCTCCATTATGACACTTCCTAATTACATCCACCAACAAGGTTGGAAGGAGGTTATGTTTTACCATCTTTTTGTGTGTTTGTTTGTGTGAGCGTGTTTGTTTGTGCACACCTTCCTGGGCACAATTTTAATAGCAGAATAATGAAACTTGCAGGGATTAACTTATGTAAAAAGCTGGAATTGGTTAAACGTAGGAAGTTCAAGGTCAAAGGTCAAGGTCACGGTCAAGCAAAATGTCCAATTCACGTAATCAGCCATAAGTTTGGACATCGTTCTCACAGAGACTTCAAACTTGGTTCGTATTTTAGTGTATTAAAATCCCCACCAATTAATATATGTTTAAGTAAAGGTCAAATTCAAGTCAGAAATACGCCTACGGTCTAAACTGCTCCTGGGAAAGGCAAGCTGGTTTCGAGAAATAAGCTACCATGGCGGCGGTCTGCACTCACAGATTGCTTTTCTAGTTTATTCTATATTTGCTTCATAGCAACTTTTATTTTTTACGCCTTACTGCTTTTCTAGTTTATTCTATATTTGCTTCATACCAACTTTTATTTTTTACGCCTTACTGCTTTTCTAGTTTATTCTATATTTGCTTCATACCAACTTTAATTTTTTACGCCTTACTGCTTTTCTACTTTATTCTATATTTGCTTCACACCAACTTTTATTTTTTACGCCTTACTGCTTTTCTAGTTTATTCTATACTTGCTTCATAGCAACTTTTATTTTTTACGCCTTACTGCTTTTCTAGTTTATTCTATATTTGTTTTATACCAACTTTTATTTTTTACGCCTTACTGCTTTTCTAGTTTATTGTATATTTGCTTCCCACCAAATTTCATCTACGTATAAAATCACGTCTGAATTCGTTAAAAAAAAAAAAAAAAAAAAAAAAAAATTTGAAAACGGCCTTTAGCTAAATTTTTTTCACCCCACTTTTAGGCTTTCAATAACCTGTCAAAGGGTTATAAAAAACAAGAGAGGCAACGCGAAAACTGTTTCAGGAGGGTTTCTATATTCAGTCGGGGGGAAAATTATATAAGAAAAAAGTTTAAATAGTAAAAATAGAACATTGGGATGAATACCCAGGACTGCGAATGAAAGGCGTGACAGTTTAGTCGTATATGAATTGACTTTTTCATATTACTTGATTAACATAGAGAAACAAGGAGATAAATTCTACAGCCATATGAGAGAGAGAGAGAGAGAGAGAGAGAGAGAGAGAGAGAGAGCTCCTGCCATTCTATGACTCGCAACAGGTAACTAACAATTCACTAATCCAATCAATAAGTACCTAAAGTATTTCAAGAGAGAGAGAGAGAGAGAGAGAGAGAGAGAGAGAGAGAGAATTTTCTTGGGTATTCAAGAATGGTTTATGATACTACCATTCTTGAATAGCCAAGAAAATTCTCTCTCTCTCTCTCTCTCTCTCTCTCTCTCTCTCTCTCTCTCTCGTAAATTGTTAGCTGCTGTAAGTCAGTTTGGCGGGAGGGAGAGAGAGAGAGAGAGAGAGAGAGAGAGAAGGGTGGATGCTTACCAGTGGTTACCTATGTGAGTGAGAGAGAGAGAGAGAGAGAGAGAGAAGGGTGGATGCTTACCAGTGGTTACCTATGTGAGTGAGAGAGAGAGAGAGAGAGAGAGGAGAGAGAGAATAGGATGTGTGCTTACCAAGAGAGAGAGAGAGAGAATAGGATGTGTGCTTACCAGGAGAGAGAGAGAGAGAGAGAGAGAGAGAGAGAGAACAGTGGATGCTTACCAGTCGTTACCTATGTGTGAGAGAGAGAGAGAGAGAGAGAGAGAGAGAAGGGTGGATGCTTACCAGTGGTTACCTATGTGAGAGAGAGAGAGGAGAGAGAGAGAGAAGTGGATGCTTACCAGTCGTTACCTATGTGTGTGAGTGAGAGAGAGAGAGAGAGAGAGAGAGAGAGAGAAGGGTGGATGCTTACCAGTGGTTACCTATGTGAGTGAGAGAGAGAGAGAGAGAGAGAGAGAGAGAATAGGATGTGTGCTTACCAGGAGAGAGAGAGAGAGAGAGAGAGAGAGAGAACAGTGGATGCTTACCAGTCGATACCTATGTGAGAGAGAGAGAGAGAGAGAGAACGAGAGAGAGAGAGAGAGAGAGAGAGAGAGAAGGGTGGATGCTTACCAGTGGTTACCTATGTGAGAGAGAGAGAGAGAGAGAGAGAGAGAGAGAGAGAACAGTGGATGCTTACCAGTCGTTACCTATGTGAGAGAGAGAGAGAGAGAGAGAGAGAGAGAGAGAGAGAGTTTTCTTGGGTATTCAAGTATGGTATATGATACATTTTGACACTGTATGTCATTCATGTGAACTCTCTCTCTCTCTCTCACTCTCTCTCACTTTCTCTCTCTCTCTCTCTACTGCCAATCTACAACCGACAACAGGTTATTAAAAATCCACTGATCAAATCAAT
>NC_090726.1:49565066-49605066 GCF_036898095.1 Palaemon carinicauda | reverse complement strand
TCCTAACAAGCACATATATCCACTTGATTTATTGCCAGACGCATATTCAGTGTTGTAATCAAGGTGTTGTGACGCGAAAACCGCACCTTTACTGTTGGGGAAATCACCCGGAGGAGGAGGCTGCTTATTAATGACCTTGAAGCCTGATGGATGCTGCATATAATCTCCGAAGACATCAATTACTCAAGCAGATGACAGATGCAAAAGCTCTCGCCGAGACCAAGATGCTGTGGTTCCTATATTCGATTTTTTTTAATGAGACGCATTTACACTGACTCGCAGCGGTGCTCCTTTAGCTCGGAAAAGTTTCCTGCGATCTGATTGGTTAGAACTATCTTATCCAACCAATCAGCGATCAGGAAACTTTTCCGAGCGGAAAGGGCACCCCTGCAAGTCGGTGCCAATCTGCCTCACTAAAAAGAATTGACTATAGGTGACTAGGAAAGTAATAACTAGGATTGCAAACGGTGACGTCGTAGACAATTTGTAATGTTACAATGTTATAATTGTTCGGTGGGTACTTTCCTCTTGGCAAGGGTGGAAGAGACTCTTTAGCTATGGGAAGCAACTCTTCTAGGAGGACACTCCAAAATCAAACCATTGTTCTCCAGTCTTGGGTAGCGTCATAGACTCTGTACCATGGTCTTCCACTGTCTTGGGGTACACTCGGGCATACAATTCTATCTTATTTCATTCCCTCTTGTTGTTTTGAAGTTTTTATAGTTTATATATGAAAATTTATTCTAATGTTGTTCTTACTCTTAAACTTCTCTTATAGTCTATTTCCTTATTTCCTTTCCTCACTGGGCTATTTTCCCTGTTGGAGCCCTTGGGCCAATAGCATCCTTCTTTTCCAACTAGGGTTGTAGCTTAGCAAGTAATAATAATAATAATAATAATAATAATAATAATAAATCTGCGTTACAAATTCGGCTGGACTTGAGACTGTATCGTTTTTAACTCTTGTAATGTTACATTCATGTCACAGATTCAAAGTCAAAATAAACGAAATTGGTTCATGTTTTGTTCTAGAATAATGTAACAAGATGCAATACCTCTGAAGGTGACGTAACAGTTAATTGTAACTTCGATCAATGATGCAATAAAAAAATAAAAACTTATTCAATGACGCAATTAGAACTCAGAAGTCTTTACGTTATGTAACAAGTCACAATATGCACCTTTCTGTGACGTAATAGGTGTGGTGGCCGATATGGTAACGTCCCTAACTGGTGGACGCCAGACTGGGGTTCGAGTCCCGCTCAAACTCGTTAGTTCCTTCGGTCGCTGCAACATCACCATCCTAACGAGCTAAGAATAGGGGGTTTAGGGGAGCCTATAGATTTATCTGCCGAGTCATCAGCAGGCATTGCCTGGCCTTCCTTGGTCCTAACTTTGGGTGGAGATGGGACTTGGGAGCTGATCATATTCATATATGGTCAGTCTCTAGGGCATTGGAGCCTATAGATCTATCTGCTGAGTCATCAGCAGGCATTGCCTGGCCTTCCTTGGTCCTAGCTTTGGGTGAAGAGGGGGCTTGGGCGCTAATCATATTTATATATGGTCAGTCTCTAGGGTATTGTCCTGATTGATAGGGCAAGGGAATGTCCTTGTCTCTTGCCTCTGCCATTCATGAGCAGCCTTTAAATCTTTAATAGGATGTAAGATCAGTTAATTCAGTGACGTAACACCATGTGGGAGTGTGACGTAATACCATGAGTTTATTTTTCCCCAGTCTGCCAGGATTGCTAAAATCTTATATAGAGTTGGTGTGAATCTTAATTAAATTTTAGGACTCGAGGTTTCAACATTAGCAAAAGGAGAGGCCATCGTAAGTATTTCAAGGTTAGGGTTAACTCGGTCGATCTTTTGATCGACCTTAACCTTGACCTTTGACCTATGACTTTCAAAATTTAATCACTTCCACGTCCCAACATAACAATTTATCCCTGAAAGGTTCACAACTCTATGAGTAAAATTATAGCCAAGAAGTTGTTCACAAACAAACGACCTTTTGCTTGACCTTGACCTTTAACCTAAGATGTCCCAACATAGAAAATAGTCCCTGAAAGGTTCACTACTCAGGAAATTATTCACAAACAAACAGACAAACATGGGCGAAAACATAACCTCCTCTCAACTTCGTTGGCGGAAATATTTATAAACAGTGATTTGAGAATAAAGCCCTCAGAAGTATTTTGGGGGTTAAATGACAGGAGAGGATTAGAAAAGAAACTATAAAAGAGATTACTCGAGTACCCTATGTGGAGGAAATCACGATGAGGGGTAGATGGAGATGGTTTGGGCATGCTCTTCGCCCTCCCCAAGAGATATTAGTTCACCAAACGTTTAACTGGGTTCCACAAGGCACGAGAAGAATTGGAGGACCCAGGCCTACATGGGTTAGGACTATAAAGCGCGAAGTAGGAGACGATGAATGGAGAAGTATTGAATTAAAAGCTCAAGACAAGAGACGACTGGCGAAATCGAACCGAGGCCCTTTGCGTCAATAGGCGTAGGAGGAGTCGATGATGATGATGATGATGATGATGAAATATAAAGGGGTAGATGGAGATGGCTTGGGCATGCTCTTCGCCCTCCCCAAGATATATTAGTTCACTAAACGTTTAACTGGGCTCCACAAGGCACGAGAAGAATTGGAAGACCCAGGCCTACATGGCTTAAGACAATAAAGCGCGAAGTAGGAGATGAATGGAAAAGTATTGAATTAAAAGCTCAAGCCAGAGACGACTGGCGAAATCTAACCGAGGCCCTTTGCCTCAATAGGCGTAGGAGGAGATGATGATGATGATGGTGATGAAATATATAAGGGTAGATGGAGATGGCTTGGGCATGCTCTCAGCACTCCCCAAGAGATATTAGTTCACCAAACGTTTAACTGGGCTCCACAAGGCACTAGAAGAATTGGAAGACCCAGGCCTACATGGCTTAGGACTATAAAGCGCGAAGTAGGAGACGATGAATGGAGAAGTACTGAATTAAAAACTCAAGCAAGAGACGACTGGCGAAATCTAACCGGGGCCCTTTGCCTCAATAGGCGTAGGAGGAGATGATGATGATGATGATGATGATGGCTATCGACGCAGTTACAGTAAACACACAAAACATTAAACTGAAAATACGCAGTTTATCAAAGTCTCTGGCGAAATCGAACCGAGGCCCTTTGCCTCAATAGGCGTAGGAGGAGATGAAGATAATGATGACGATGACTATCAACGCACTTAGAGTAAACAACACAAAACAACAAATTGAAAATACGCAGTTTATCAAAGTCTCTGGCGAAATCGAACCGAGGCCCTTTGCGTCAATAGGCGTAGGAGGAGGAGATGATGATGACTATCAACGCAGTTAGAGTAAACAACACAAAACAACAAATTGAAAATAGGCAGTTTATCACAACAGCATAAATCTAATCATATAGTTTTTTTTTTTTTTTTTGCATTTCATGAGTGAAAAATATACAGATTACCAAAGCATCAATCAGATTAGGGAGATTTTGACGTTTCGTGTTTATTATTCGCTTTACTGAATGTTATCTTTCTAAATAAAACACCGACATGTTTTCAGTTCATGGTTTGTTATTATTATTATTATTATTATTATTATCATCTCAGCCAACGAAGTTGGAAGGAGGTTATTTTTTACCCTTTATTTGCAGACATGTTTTCAGTTCACGATTTAATTATTATTATTATTATTATTATTATTATTATTATCATTATTATTATTATTACCTCCGCCAACGAAGTTGGAAGGAGGTTATGTTTTACCCCTTGTTTGTGTGTGTGTTTATTAACAGCTTCCTGGACACAATTTAAATCGTAGAGTAATGAAACTTGAAGGGATTGGCTTATATAAATATCTGGAAATGATTGAATTTTGGAAGGTCAAGGTCAAAGGTCAAGAAAAAAGTCCAATTCACGTAATCAGCCATAAGTTTGGACATGATTTTCACAGAGACTTCAGACTTGGTTCATATTTAAGTGTATGAAGATCCACGCCAATTAATACCTGTTAAGGTTCAAGGTCAAGGTCAAGGTCGAGCAAAAAAATTGAGAAATATGCTGCCACGGTAGAGGTCTGAGCTCTACTGAGTGTCCCTCTAGCTATTATCTAAGCTACAACCCTAATTGGATAAGTAGGAAGCTATAAGCCCAAAGCTCCAACAGGGAAAATAGCCCAGTGATGAAATGAAATAGGAAAATAAACAAAGCAGAAGAGAAGTAATGTACAATTAAAACAAAAAATCTTAAGAAAAGTAACAATAAAATAAATCTTTCATATATAATCTATAAAAAACTTCAAAAAAATAAGAAGATATGTAATCAACAACAGTTGTCTGAGTGTACCCTCAAACAAGAGGACATTTGTCTTGTCCAGTGGCTCTGCTATTCATGAGCGACTTTTAAACCATGATATCAGAACATAAATAAAATATTTCTTCATTTAGGATAACAGCAAAACGTTGAACAAAAGCAATGTTACAACTAGAGGGGTTCTCAGAGCGCAAACCTCCGCCGCGGCAGCTTATTTCTAGACCTTTATCTCGACCTTGACCTCGACTTTTCACCTTAATATGTATTAATTGGCCTGGATTTTCATACACTCAAATATGAACCAAGTTTGAAGTCTCTGTGACAACGATATCCAAACTTGTGGTTGATTGCGTGACTTGAACATTTTACTGGACCTTTGACCTTGACTTTTGACCTTAATATGTATTAATTGGCCTGGATTTTCATAAACTCAAATATGAACCCAGTTAGAAGTCTCTGTGACAACGATATCCAAACTTATGGCTGATTACGTGACTTGAACATTTTACTTGACCGTGACCTTGACCTTTGACCTTGACCTTCCAAAATATAATAATTTCCAACTCTTTACATAAGTTAATCCCCGCAAGTTTCATTACTCTACGATTAAAATTGTGGCCAGGAAGTTGTTCACAAACAAACACACAAACACAAACAAGGGGTAAAACATAACCTCCTTCCAACATCGTTGACGCAGGTAATAACCTCCTACCAACATCGTTGGCGCAGGTAATAACCTCCTTCCAACATCGTTGGCGCAGGTAATAACCTCCTTCCAACTTCGTTGGTGGAGGTAATTAAACTCTTATCAACACTGAATGGTAATTTCAACGGTTGATTTTTATCACCGCAATTTATATAATGGGATTTTACATTTTGTTTCGAAATGAAAGCCATTTTTCTATAACAACCTGTATACGTCATTCAATAGATTATACAATAAACTAAATAGATTATACAATAAACTATCGCTTCATCCATTAAATCTATACCATACGTAAATACCAAAAGCAGTTATTTCCTCTCGCCAAAAAAAAAAAAAAAAAAAAAAAAAGCTGCTGCATTGAAATGATTCGTTATAGTTTACACAGAAATGAATGAATATATAAATGAATGAATGAAATTTTGGAAAATAAATGGAGTCATTCCGAGCTTTATTGCGAATAGGGGTATCCATATATTACGAGTTAAATAAATATATTACGATAAATGGAAAGCTAGCAAAAGTATAAAAAGCAAATAACTGATAATGAATTCAGTAAATATATTCTGCTATTAAAGTGCTTTTTCCCAAGAGAGAGAGAGAAAGAGAAAGAGGAGAGAGAGAGAGAGAGAGAGGAGAGAGAAAGAGAGAGAGAGAGAGTAGTTATACCCTGGTGAGAGGGGTTGCAGTTGAGAGAGATAGGTGCTCTCTCTATCTCCTTCTTTATGAAGGACTTGGCTTAGGCTTTGGGGTAGACCGTAGTCCCGATCGGCTGCCCAGCCTGACATCGCTTAGACCCCGGTAGCAGCGTATGATCATGTGTTGTACCAGTCACCAGCGTCCTTTCTCCCTGCAGCGAGGAGTCCTGGCGCAGTTAGGTCGACAGTTCAAGATGTTATTTTCTTTAAAATTAACATTAAATTATCAATAAAATCAATTGCCTCATTCATGTTAATAATAATTAGGCTGGGATGGGGGAGATCCTACTGGGCTATCTGCTGAACCATCAGCAGCCATTGCCTGGCCATCCCTGGTTCTAGCTTGGGTGGAAAGGGGTCTTGGGCACTGATCATATTGTATATATGGTCAGTCTCTAGAGCATTGTCCTGCTAGCTAGGGCAATGTCACTGCCCTTGCTTCTGATATTCATATGAGTCAAAGGACTTGTCATTCAGGGAGTTCTCGTTTTGATTAAATATACAATTAATTCGAATTTTTTTTATCCATAGACCCCTAATAGTTACTAAAACTTGTTTTCAATTGATACACTTAAAAAATTATAAAAAATAATAAAATATGTTTCGTCAATTGATGGATTCAGACAACTTAAAAATTTGTCCTCAATTGATGTAATTAGAAAACTTATAAAAAAGTAAAACTTATATCATCAATTGATAAATTTAGAATAGATTGATCAAAACTTGTGTCCTCAATTGATAAACTTACAATAGATTGATCAAAACTTGTGTCCTCAATTGATAAACTTAGAATAGATTGATCAAAACTTGTGTCCTCAATTGATAAACTTGAAAAAGAATGATCAAAACTTGTTTCCTCAATTGATACAATAAGAAAGCAATGATCAAAACTTGTGTCCTCAACTGATAAACTTAAAAAAAAAATGATCAAAACTCGTGTCCTCAATTGATAAACTTAGAAAAGAATTACCAAAACTTGAGTCCTCAATTGATAAAGAGAAAAAAAATTATCAAAACTTGTGTCCTCAATAGATAAACTTAGAAAACAATGATCAAAACTTGTATCCTCAATTGATAAACTTAGAAAACTTAGAAAAGAATGATCAAAACTTATGTCCTCAATTGATAAACTTAGAAAACTTAGAAAATAATGATCAAAACCTGTCTCCTCAAAAAACTTAGAAAAGAATGATCAAAACTGGTGTCCTCAATAGATACACTTAGAAAAACATGAAAACCTGAAAAAATAGAATGACCAAAACTTGCCCTAAACTGATCCCCTTAAAATTCCTATAAAAATGATAGAATCTATGTCCCTCTTTCTTGACGACCTCCAGATAAAACATACTTCAGAAAAGAGGATTATGGCAGATCTCTGGCAAACAGTCCACTGGCTTACCCCAGGCCATTAGATTGCCTGGTCCGAGGCTGCTTCAGTAATCCATATTGATGACTCTGACCCAAAGAAATGTTAATCACCTGTGCTAAAGGTCACAGACGTAACTTTTAGCTATGGTTTCTTTTTCAGGGATTTTGTATTGTTCTCTGGTCTTGAATTAGATTTATTTCGAGTTATCAAGGAATTGTTGTTGTTATTATCATTATTATTATTATAATTATAATTATAATTATTATTATTATTATTATCATTTGCTAAGCTATTTTCCCTGTTAGGGCGCCCCTGGGCTTATAGCATCCTGCTTTTCCAACTAGGGTTATAGCTTAACAATTAATAATAATAATAAAAATGCAAGATTGATTTGTTCTTAAAATATTTGATTTTTCCTTGTTTCCTTTCCTCACTGGGCTATTTTCCCTGTTGGGGACCCTGGGCTTACAGCATCCTGCTTTTCCAACTAGGGTTATAGCTTAGCAGTTAATAATAATAATAAAAATGCAAGCTTGATTTGTTCTTAAAATATTTTATTTTTCCTTGTTTCCTTTCCTCACTGGGCTATTTTCCCTGTTGGGGCCCCTGGCCATATAGCATCCTACTTTTCCAACTAGGGTTGTAGCTTAGCAATCAATAATAATAATCATAAAAATGCAAGCTTGATTTGTTCTTAAAATATTTTATTTTTCCTTGTTTCCTTTCCTCATTGGGCTTTTTTCCCTGTTGGGGCCCCTGGGCTTATAGCATCCTGCTTTTCCAACTAGGGTTATAAGTTAGCAATCAATAATATTAATAATAAAAATGCAAGATTGATTTCAACCAGGGAATCGAACAATAACTCTTAGGTAACACATAACCTTCAATTGTGCGTCAGCAATCAAGGGCAGATTAAAACCAAAGACCAAAGTCATTGAAAATCAAAGACAAATGAGGTGATTGGCAATTGGCAGCAGGCGAGTGTCTGTCATATCGAGAGAGAGAGAGAGAGAGAGAGGAGAGAGAGGAGAGAGAGAGGAGGAGAGAGAGAGAGAGAGAGAGAATGATGTTGACGAATGGGACGAGAGGAGTCAGAATCAGATGAACAGATGTTATGAATCATAGGCTGTGATTAGGGGACCTATATTGCAATCGAGGCCTGAGATTATATTCTCACTTTACTCATATTTCGGGTAAGTATGTGGGACTTAGAATATTCAATCTCTATGCATTATGTTATTTATTAATACTAAGTATAGTTAATCGTTAGAATTTAAGTTTGTCACGAAAAAAATTATTTCCTTCTGCACCTCTCTCTTTGTGTGTGTGTGTGTGTGTGTGTGACGCACTTACACACGCGCACGCAAACACACACATATATATGGCGACTGCAGCCGGATCTAGTCCACTGCAGGACAAAGGCCTCAGACATGTCCTTAATTATGTATAAGGTTTGGCCATGTAATCTTCATCATCATCATCATCATCACCACACACACACACACACACACATATATATATGTATATATATATATATATATATATATGTATGTATATATATACATACATACATACATACATACTTTAACGAAATCAGATCATATCACTCATTAAACTTAATTCCATACACAAATTCAGAAGTATATATATACTGTATATATACATACATATATGTATATATATACACATATATATATATATATATATATATACATACATATATATATATATATACACACAAACACAGAACATTCAGGATACATTTCTCATGAATAATCGTTCATGAATAACCATTGTATCAATAAAATAAAAAACAATTTAATTTGATTACAAATCATTTTCACTTTAACAAGTCCTCTTTACAAGCATTCCTTTTTTATAATCCCGATTTAAACAAAAAAAATATATTCCAAACTCGCAAATTAAACCGACAACACTCGCTGTCACGATCAAAAAATTGCTACGCTCGGTTTTTATGTTCAGTGTCAGTAAACACTACCTATGTCCCTTTAACAAAAGGTAATTTTTATGTTGTTTAATTAGATCCTACATAATTTTAGCGAACAGGATTTTTATAGGGACTTTAGTCCAATTTCGTCCTTTCATAGCGATTTGATTCAGTTAAAAGATTATACTGAGATAGTAATTTAGGTTAGGTTAGGTTAGGTTACGTAAATTAAGTCAATTTAGATTAGGTTAGGTATGTCAGGCTAGGGTAGTGTAGAGTAAAGTTGTTTAGTTTAGGTTAGGCTAGGTAGGACAGGCTAGGATAGGTAGGGTAAGGTAGTTTAGATTAGGTTAGGATAAGTCAAACAGGCTAGGTTAGGGTAGGGTATGGTAGTTTAGGTTAGGTTAGGTTACGTAAATTAAGTCAATTTAGATTAGGTTAGGTATGTCAGGCTAGGGTAGTGTAGAGTAAAGTTGTTTAGGTTAGGTTAGGCTAGGTAGGACAGGCTAGGATAGGTAGGGTAAGGTAGTTTAGATTAGGTTAGGATAAGTCAAACAGGCTAGGTTAGGGTAGGGTATGGTAGTTTAGGTTAGGTTAGGTAGGACAAGCTAGGATAGGGGAGGGTAAGGTAGTTTAGGTTAGGTTAAGATCATTCAAACAGGCTAGTTTAGGGTAGGGTATGGTAGTTTAAGTTAAGTTAGGTAGGACAGGCTAGGGTAGGGTAGGGTAAGGTAGTTTAGGGTAGATTAGCTTAGGTTAAGTTTGGTTAGGTCAGGCCAGGTTAAGATAATGTAGCTAAGGTTAGGTTTGCTTAAGTTAAGTTAGGTCAGGCCAGGTTAGGATAGGGTAAGGTAGTTTAGGTTACGTTACGTTAATAGCATTTACAAAAGTAGGATCAACTTAGGCTTGTAAAATTCTGCTTGCTCAACCAGGGATGTAGACAGATGATGATGATGATGATAATATATATATATATGTGTGTTGTGTGTGTGTGTGTATGTATGTATGTATGTATAAGGGTGGAACAGTACAAGGGATGCTGCATTGAAAATAATAATAACAACAACAACAACAACAACATCAACAACAACATATCTCTTGCAACCTCCAATGAACCCCATGGCATGTCAACGACCACATATAAAAAAAAATATTCATCAAAGTTCACGAATTTGTTTTGTTATCTACTGAAATAAAAAATTCTTTCGAAAATAACATCAAACAACATTTTTTAATATCAAAGCTCTTCATATTCCAATAATTATTTACACATTAATCATGTTTCCCTGCGTGTGTCAAATTAGTTTTAGTAGATGTCTGCGTTGTTATAAAGGTGAAATGTTGTGTACCATTAATAATTTTACTACAACTGAAGTTTCCCTGTATTTTTACCTTCGCCAACGATGTTGGAAGGAGGTTTATGTTTTACCCCCTATTTGTGCGTTTGTTTGTGAACAGTTTCCTGGCCACCATTTTAATCGTAGAGCAATGAAACTTACAGGGATTGACTGTTATGTAAAAAGCTGGAAATGATTAAGTTCTGGAAGGTCAAGGTTACGGTTAAGCAAAATGTCCAGTTGGCCATATAAAAATATGGGAGAGAGAGAGAGAGAGAGAGAGAGAGAGAGAGAGAGCATATGATTAAATGTTAGGCATACAATATATATAATATATATATATATACATATAATATATATGTAATATATATATATATATGTATATATATATATATATATATATATATATATATATATAATATAATATATATGTAATATATATATATATATATATATATATATATATATATACATATACATATGTGTGTCATTTCTTCAAGTAGGTCAAAAGTCATATCCTCATACAATGACCTACTTGCCAATGGTTTCCTGATTAGAATTCTATTTCTAATTATGTCTCTAACTATTCCAATGAATGGAAACTATGAGAAATTAACAATGGCAATTATTTGTTTGAAGTATATGGTAATTAACTAATTGTGTGGCGTGGGAAGAGTCTTATGAATAAGTAATTCAATGTATAAATAATTTAATGTATGAATGGATGAATATCCAACGCACGACTGGATATGGAATCATAATATATATATATATATATATATATATATATATATATATATATATATATATATATATATATATATATATCGAGTTATACAAGATTCTTACCTGAGGTTATAATACTACTACTACTACTACTACTACTACTACTAATAATAATAATAATAATAATAATAATAACTAGAGGGGTACACAGAAGAGAACAGACCTCCACCACGGCAGCTTATTTCTCGACCTTTTGCTAGACCTTGACCTTGATCTTTGACCTTCATATGTATTAATTGGCGTGGATTTTCATACACTCAAATACGAACCATGTTTAAAGTCTCTGTGACAACGATGTCTAAACTTATGGCTGATTACGTGAATTGGACATTTTGCTTGACCGCGCACTTGACCTTTGACCTTGACTTTCCAAAATATAATAATTTCCAGATTTTTACATAACAGTTAATCCCTGCAAGTTTCATTACTCTACGATTAAAATTGTAGCCAGGAAGCTGTTCACAAACAAACACATAGAACACAGACACAAACAGGGGGTAAAACATAACCTCCTTCCAGCTTCGTTGGCGGGGGTAATTAGAGCTGATACATAGGAGGACAGATTGACATAACTGACGAGACAGAGACGAATAACCACCAGGCAAATAAAAATAAAAAATAAAGAAAAATTAAAAAGTAAAATATACCTTTTATTCAAAAACAATAATTAAAAAAACAGATACAAATGATTTTCGATTGATGAAATAAAAAAAAATTGAAAGGTTAAGCGAGGAAGAAATATTCTCTGTATTTTCATTTAAATCAAAGAAATTACTAACAGGCCGGAAATTAAAAATCAAACGAGGAAATACATGAATACATCAGACAAAAACAGACTGACAATTTCGCAAGTATGTCGAAAATATTTCAAAGACAGAAAACTCTAAATTCGGTTATGTACTGAAATAAAGGCATTATTCAACAGGCGATTATTCGTTGGGAAAATAAGGAGAGAGAGAGAGAGAGAGAGAGAGAGAGAGAGAGAGAGAGAGCATATGATTAAACTTTGGACAAATAAAAATACGGGGAGAGAGAGAGAGAGAGAGAGAGAGAGAGAGAGACCATATGATTAAACATTGGGCATATAGAAATATGCAGAGAGAGAGAGAGAGAGAGAGAGAGAGAGAGAGCATATGATTAAACATTGGGCATATAGAAATATGCAGAGAGAGAGAGAGAGAGAGAGAGAGAGAGAGAAAGATTAAACTTGGGCATATAGAAATATACTGAGAGAGAGAGAGAGAGAGAGAGAGAGAGAATGATTAAACATTGGGCATATAGAAATATGCAGAGAGAGAGAGAGAGAGAGAGAGAGAGAGAGCACATGATTAAACATTGGGCATACAGAAATATGCAGAGAGAGAGAGAGAGAGAGAGAGGAGAGAGAGAGAGAGCATATGATTAAACGTTGACCACTTGAAGATATGCAGAGAGAACGTTGGGCACTTGAAGATATGCAGAGAGAGAGAGAGAGAGAGAGAGAGAGAGAGAGACCTATTCTATTTAAAAGAAACAGACTAACACCATTATGCAAACTCGCCTCATAGGCCTATACCCTGTCAACTAGGGATAACTTTTGCATTGATGTCCCCCAAAACTTTTCGCTTCCTCCTCGCAGTGAGCTTGGCGGGTCTCTGTCACTCCCCTGACGGTTCCAGTTTCTGAATTCTTCTACGGAAGACAGAAGTTATGAACGTAGGCCTATTTATCCCCACAAAGGTGGAGAGGCCTATCTTCCACAGCGAGATGATCAGATTACGTAGAGCCTCCGGCCCTAAAAGCTAGTGCCTACGTTAGACAGATATTTTGTGGAGCACAAACACGTATACTGTATATATATATATATATATATATATACATATATATAACTTATTATTATTATTATCATTATTATTAGCTAAGCTACAACCCTAGTTGGAAAAGCAAGATGCTATCAGCCCAAGGGCTCCTACAGGGAAAAATAGCCCAGTGAGGAAAGAAAATAAGGAAATAAATAAATAAACGATATGAGAAAAAATGAAAAATTAAAATTAAACATTTTAAAAACAGTAACATCATCAAAAGATATATATATATATATATATATATATAAGAATAAAATCATTTCGGGCAAGGTTGCTAAACTGGTTACTACCCATCACAGTAGACAACATACAGCGCACTGTATCCACTGCTTAGGTTAACAGACACACGAAAGGATTGGACGAAACTATACTAGAGCGATAAACTAGAACCCTGACTAGTACAGCTTTGCTGATCATGGCGATACACAAACCCTTTCACCACGTTAAGGTATTCCCACCCAGAAAGGGATAATCAAAGTATGGCAGGATAGGATAATCAAAGTATGGCAAGATAGGATTAAAATGGCAGGATAGGATTAGAAATGAAACTATAAGAGATATTACTCAAGTGCCATAAGTGGATGAGTTCATGATGAGGGGTAGATGGAGATGGTTTGGGCATGCTCTAAGCACTCCCCGAGAGAGATTAGTTCGCTAAACGTTCAGCTAGGCTCCACGAGGCACCAGAAAAGTTGGATGATCCAGGCCTACATGGCTGAGGAGATGACAAATGGAGAAGTATTGAATTAAATAATCAAGATAGAGACGACTGGCGAAATCTAACCAAGACCCTTTGCGTCAATAGGCGTGGGAGGAGATTATGATGATGATGATTCAGATAAGTATATATTGTATCGCAATGTATTCATATAAGTATATCTTGTATCGCAATGTATTCATATAAGTAGATATTGTATCGCAATGTATTCATATAAGTATATATTGTATCGCAATGTATTCATATCAGTAGATATTGTATCGCAATGTATTCATATAAGTATATATTGTATCACGATGTATTCATATCAGTAGATATTGTATCGCAATGTATTCATATAAGTATATATTGTATCACAATATATTCATATAAGTATATATTGTATCACAATGTATTCATATAAATATATATTGTATCACAATGTATTCATATAAGTATATATTGTATCACAATGTATTCAAATAAATATAAATGCAAACAAATACACAAAATACACAATAAGGTAGCAGGAAACTTTTCCGAACTAAATGGGCATCCCTGCGAGTCTGTAAAAATCTGCCTCATTATCAAATAATTGACTATAGTGTATCACAATGTATTCATATAAGTATATATTGTATCACAATGTATTTAAATAAATACAAATGCAAACAAACACAAAACTCGTAGCATTGCGTATCAGTTTGTCTTTCCCCAAAATCAGTGCAGTCCCAATTTGCTAACAAAGAAAGTTTTTCTGGGAGATCGTGTAACTTCGGGGAAAAAAAAGTCTACGCTGTTAACAAGGTTGAAGTTTCGCTTCATAAACAAAGCTATTATGGAGGTATTTGCCTTGCAAACGTTCTGGCAAACGCACTATAATATACTCGAGTCTTCGTCGCTTCGAGTAACTTTACCCTTAATAGGAGGGGCACTCAGTAGGATGCAGACCTCCACCGTGGCAGCTTATTTCTCGACCTTGACCTTGACCTGTGACCTTGACATGTATTAATTCTCTCGACCTTGACCTTTAACACTAACATGCATTAATTGGCGTGGATTTTCATGTACTCAAATAAGAGGGACACTCAGTAGAGCGCAGACCTCCGCCGCGGAAGCTTATTTCTCAACCTTTTGCTTGAGCTTTACCTTGACCTTTGACCTTAACATGCCTTAATTCTCTTGACCTTGACCTTTGTCGCTACGAGTAACTTTACCCTTAATAGGAGGGGCACTCAGTAGAGCTCAGACCTCCGCTACGGCAGCTTATTTCTCAACCTTTTCCTCGACCTTTGACCTTAACATGCCTTAATTCTCTTGACCTTGACCTTTGTCGCTACGAATAACTTTACCCTTAATAGGAGGGGCACTCAGTAGGGCGCAGACCTCCTCCGCGGAAGCATATTTCTCAACCTTTTGCTCTATCTTTACTTTGACCTTTGACCTTGACATGTATCAATTCTCTTGACCTTGAACCATAAAATGTATTAATTCTCTTGAATTTTCATAGAGGGGCACTCAGTAGAGTGCAGACCTCCGCCATGGCAGATTATTTCTCAACCTTTTGCTTGAGCTTTACCTTGACCTTTGACCTTGACATGTATTAATTCTCTCGACCTTGACCTTTAACCATAACATGTATCAATTCTCTTGGATTTTTATATACTCAAATATGAACCACGTTTTGAAGTCTCTGTTACAACGATGTCCAAACTTATGGCTAATTATGTGAATTGGACATTTTTGCTTGACCTTTGACCTTGACCTTCTAAAATCTAATCATTTCCAGCTTTTTACATAACAGTTAATCCTAGCAAGTTTTATTACTCTACTATTAAAATTGTGGTCAGGAAGCTGTTCACACACAAACACACAAACAGGGGCGAAAACATAACCTCCTTCCAACTTCGCTGGCGGAGGTAATAAGAAATAGTTACGAAGAGAGAAGAGATGATGTTATAATTCATGATTTCTTATCAAATACGAAACTATTGATTTGAATAATATTGATATGGCTACATAAATACAGCATGGAAAATATTAATTAAAGATTTACTTTCATGTTTCCTTCAAAAGTAGAAAAATAAGGACAGGTAAATTCACACCCATTTTTTTCTGAAGAATTTTTTATGCTATTTGAATGAATTTATCCGTATTATTCATGGGCCAAGTGTATGTATATATATATATATATATATATATTATACTCCTCCTAATATCTGTATTCTCTCTACCTCGGGATCAGAGACCCAAGGGGGAATCAACTCAAAGATAATAGCTTCTGGTCGGCCGGGGAATCGAACCAGGGCCAAAGAAACTGAGGTTCCATTGCCTTAGCGACTCAAACACAAAGAGAGATATTAGGAGTATAATATATGGCTTATATGAATATGAAAAACACGTCTGAATGTGCAAAATGTATCATATATATATATATATATATATATACACTTCTCTTCCAACTTCAGAGAAGGAACACTTAAAAACCCGTAATTTTAATGGGAAATTCTCCGTAAAAATATACTGTTCTCAGCCGTATTTCAGTAAAATACAGGCGACCGTAATTTTTCCCTACTGTGTTATTATCTTTTACGGGTTGCCGACCGTAATATCACATCAATATATCCGTTTCTAAAACGGTATATACAAGGCAACATTTATTCCAGGATTTTTACCGTTTTTTACGAAAAAATTTTCAACAGTGAATTTTTTTTTGTCTGTATTATTATTATTATCATCATCATTATTATTATTACTAGCCAAGCTACAACCCTAGTTGGAAAAGCAAGATGCAATAAGCCCAAGGGCTCCAACAGGGAAAAATAGCCCAGTGAGGAAAGGAAATAAGGAAATAAATAAATGATGAGAATGAATTAACATTATCATTCTAACAAACTAAGAAAGGAAGTGTTCTCCTGGTAGGTAACCTAAGCATAAAAATTGAAAATTTTCGAGTGTTAAAAAAAAAAAAAATAATTTTATTCCCACATGTGTAAGACGATACATTAAAGAAATAAAGTATTTTACAGGTCGGTGACCTAAGCATAAAATTAAAAAATCTTGAAGTGTAAAAAAAAAAAAAAAAAAAAAAAATTATTCCCACATGTGTAAGACGATACATTAAAGAAGATGGTGGAAACGTTTAAAACTTTCCTATTTAAGACGTTCAAATCCAGCAGCCTATGACCTAACTTTATATCTACGACCCTGTTTAAAAAAAAAGTCAAATGAGGTCAGCTAAGGTTAATTATGTCGAGGTCCCCCCCAGGGGTATGATAAGGTGGAGGTCATTAAGATATAGTGTAATGAAGACGTTTCACTTATTTCCGATGGCATCTTCAGCTTCAGGAAACTTCATTTTATGTTCTTGGAGAGATTTGTGGTCTATATTTGTATTAATTAATGTATTTTGAGCTATAGTACATTTCTTTTAGCGAGTCATATTTGCACCGACTCGCAGCGGTGCCCTTTTAACTCGAAAAAGTTTCCTGATCGCTGATTGGTTGGGCAAGATAATTCTAACCAATCAGCGACCACGAAACTTTTATCCGTTTTATGTTCTCTACATTTGGAGACATTTGTTGTCTATATTTGTATTAATTAACGTATTTTGAGCTATAGTCCATTTCTTTAAGCGAGTCATATTTGCACCGACTCGCAGCGGTGCCCTTATAACTCGAAAAAGTTTCCTGATCGCTGATTGGTTGGACAAGATAATTCTAACCAATCAGCGACCAGGAAGCTTTTCCGAGCTAAAAGGGCACCGTTGCGAGTCGGTGCAAATGACTCGCTAAAAGAAATGGACTATAGTTGGGCAATTGTTTATTATTCATCATTACACGCACCAAATTACAAATCATATATGTGTAGAGTCTAATGACCTCCGCCAACGAAGTTGTAAAAAGTTATGTTTTACCCCCTGTTTGTGTGTGTTTGTTTGATTGTGAACAGCTTCCTGGCCACAATCTTAATCGTAGAGTAATGAAACCTGCATGTATTAACTGTTATGTAAAAAGCTAGAAATCATTAAATATTGGAAGGTCAAGGTCAAAGGTCAAGGTCATGGTCAAGCAAATTGTCCAATTTACGTAATCAGCCATAAGTTTGGACATCGTTGGGCTTATAGCTTTTCCAACTCGGGTTATAGCTTAGCAAATAATAATAATAATAATAATAATAATAATAATAATAATAAGGAAGGGTTTTCATAACTAATGAGATCTATTTCCTTCCTCATTGAGCTATTTTTCCCTGTTGGAGCCTTTGGGCTTATAGCTTTACATAATAAGGTTGTAGCTTAGCAAATAATAATAATAATAATAATAATAATAATAATAATAATAAGGAAGGGTTTTCATAACTAATGAGATTTATTTCCTTTCCTCACTGAGCTATTTTTCCCTGTTGGAGCCCTTGGGCTTATAGCTTTACAAATAATAATAATAATAAAAATAATAATAATAATAATAATAATAATAATAATAATTCAAATTTTTCAGCCATCAATCTTATTATTTTGAAGTTTTATAGATTGTATATGAAAGATGTATTGCTAAGTTGTTATTGATCTTAAACTTCTTGTTTATTTCCTTTCCTCACTCGGCTATTTTCCCTGTTGTAACCCTGGGCTTATAGCTTTACACACTAGAGTTGTAGCTTAGCAAATAATAATAATAATAATAATAATAATAATAATAATAATAATAATAATGAAGGTTTTTCATAACTACTGAGATCTATTTCCTTTCCTCACTGAGCTATTTTTCCCTGTGTGAACTCTTGGGCTTATAGCTTTACACACTAAGGTTGTAGCTTGGCAAATAATAATAATAATAATAATAATAATAATAATAATAATAATAATAATTCCATTTCTCAACCATCAATTGCCAGGTCCATCATCATTTTGCAAAGGAATTAATCAAGGTTAAACCATATTGAAAACATAGAACAAGTTATTCTATGATTCATGCAATCTGGACAGGTATCATGACACGTAATCTTGTTCCTACGCAATCCATTGCATTGATTGGCAAGGGGGATAATCACCACTTTGCCCCGATTGCAATTCAATCTATTAAGGCTTAATCGGCGTTCCATAAAGCCCTGTATTTGGGTTAACATGATGTAAACTGGGTCAAGAATGCTTTCGAGATACGACCTAATAACTTTCAATCAAGATGGTAATCGGATAACGTTGCTAACAGACAATGTGCGCGAACGATTAGAAATGTTTGTGTTATCAATATGTTTTCTACAAACGTTTTATGCCAATAACATAATAAATCTATTATGAAATATTTTTTGAAGTGCATATCCAGGTAGAAGCGGGTTGCAGTGCGTATGCTCTCAACAGACCTTAGGAGTCTGGTGAAAGCGGGAGCGAGGTCGAAACGAGAAGAAACGTGTGTTGTTAACTAACAAGAAATTTTTTTATGGCTTTTAGACATAAATGGGTCAGATGAATAGCCCTATAATATATATATATATATATATATATATAATATATATATATATATATATATATATATTTATACATATATATATATAAATATATATGTATATATATATATATATATATGCAACAACAATTATAGCAGTTTCTAGTCCACTGCAGGACAAAGGCTTCAGACATGTCTTTATTCCTCAAGAAATATTAGTTCACCAAACTTTTAACTGGCCTCCACTAGGCACTAGAAGAGTTGCAAGACTCAGGCCTACATGGCTGAGGACTATGAAGCTTGAAGTAGGAGATAATGAATGGAGATTCATCATCTACTTTACTCTCTATAGTCCACAGCCATGTAGGTCTGGGTCTTGCAACTCTTCTGGTGCTTTGTGGAGGCCAGTTAAAAGTCTGGTGAACTAATCTCTCTTAGGGAGAGCGAAGAGCATGTCCAAACCATCTCCATCTATCGCTCACCATGATCTCATCCCCATATGGCATTCGAGTAATCTCTCTTATAGTTTCATTTATAATCCTGGTGTAATATTCATATTCAGATAAACGTTCTTTTCGTGTAATATTAAATAAAGATAAAAATGTCTTCAATCAATATTTATATATCTCTAACAGCATATTGCAGGGATTAAGGTATCAGTTTCAGAACAAGAAATTGACTGCAAAATGTGGGGTAGTTTTTCAACGCATATTTATAAGGTATCACTAAACACAAGAGTACTTGCAAAGGAGGTTTGACAAACTGTGACTTCTTTTGAATTATTTTAAACGTTTTTTTTTCAAGATTGGCAAGAAGGTTTCACCAAAAGATGCACTTTTGAAAAAATGATTGATCTGTGGGTTCATCAAAACGTGCCATTTTAATGAGGTTTCACATAAGGGTACATTTTTCAAGAAATTTAAGGTGCGTCTTACAATTGGATATATTCTTCCAGAAATTTTAAGATCGGTTTGTACAAAAGGGTACCTTTTTATAGAAATTGTAAGGCGAGTTTTACAAAAGGGTAAATTTTCAAAGAAATCCTATGATGGTTATTACAAAAGAGTACCTTTATCAAGAATTTCAAGGTGGGTTTTACTAAAGGGTACATTTTTCAAGAAATTTTGAGGTGGGTATTTACAAAAGGGTACTTTTTAAAAAAAAATTTAAGGCGGGTTTTTACAAAAGGGTACATTTTTAAAGGAATTTTAAGGTGTTAATTACAAAAGGGTACCCTTTTGTAGAAATCTTAAGGTGGTTATTACAAAAGATTGAATTTCAAGGTGGGTTTTACAAAAGGGTACCTTTTATAAAATTTTAAGGTGGGTTTTACACAAGTACATTTTTTCGAAGAATTTTCATAGTTTTTTTACAAAAGGGTACCTCTATCAAGAAATTTCAAGGTGGGTTTTACAAAAGTACTTATTCCAATGAATTTTCATATTGGCATTTTAACAAAAGGGTACCTTTATTAAGAAATTCCAAGGTGAGTTTTACAAAAGGGTACCATTTACAAGAAATTTCAAGGTGGGTTTTACAAAAGGGTACCTTTTACAAGAAATTTCAAGGTGAGTTTTACAAAAGGGTACCTTTTACAAGAAATTTTAAAGTGGGTTTTCCAAAACTACTTTTTCCCAAAGAATTTTTATATTGGCTTTTTTTTTACAAAAGGGTCCCTTCATCAAGAAATTTTAAAGTGGGTTTTACAAAAAGGTACCTTCATCAAGAACTTTCAAGGTGGGTTTTACAAAACTGTACTTTTCCCAAGGAATTTTCATATTGGCTTTTTTTTTTTTACAAAAGGATACTTCTAACAAGAAATTTCGAAGCTGGATTTTCCAAAAGGGTACTTTTTTTCAAGAAGTCTCAAGAAAGAATCCACCCCCCTTCAAAAACATGTCAAAAAATATCTCTTTATAAGTGTCGTAAAGAGTTTTTTCCCCCGAGGATCAAACAATGAAATTCGGCAGGCAGCAGCCGGGGTTCAAAGAGATACCAGCGGTTCTCGCATTCAGAGATTGTTAAGCGAGCATTTTCATGGGAGATCTGCCTTCTGACTAAAAGAGGAGGCGAAAGAGGAAAGTATAAAAAGGGAGACGTCTGAAAGAGGAGGTAAAATAAAAGAGTACATAAAAATGGAAGAGGTGGGTGATGAAATAAAGGAAGGAAGGAGTTGCAGGGTGAATAAAAATGAGGAGCAGATACACATAGTTGAAAAATAAGAATAAAGAATAAACGAAGGAAAACGAGGAAAATGGTTAAGAAAAAGAGGGTGATGAAATAAAGGAAGCAAGGAGTTACAGGGTGAATAAAAAAAGAAGGAGAACAGATACAGAGTTGAAAAATAAGAATAAATAATAAACGAAGGAAAACGAGCAAAATGGTTAGGAAAAAGAGGGTGATGAAATAAAGACACAGGGTGAATAAAAAAAAGAGAAGGGCAGATACACAGAATCAAAAAATAACAGTAAAGAATAATCGAAGGAAAACAAGGAAAATTTTTAAGAAAAAGAGGATGATGAAATAAAGGAAGGAAGGAGTTGCAAGATGAATAAAAAAAGAGAAGAGCAGACACACAGAATTGAAAAATAAGAGTAAAGAATAGAAAGAAAATTAAGAAAATACTAAGAAAAAAGAAGAATAAGAAGCACCAGAAGAATTACTCAAACTTTATCCTTTTTTTATTTACTCTTCTATTATGGCTCCAACTACCTAATGTGAGATCGGTGTTTTATTATTTTTCACTATAAAATATTAAAATATTACTTGGATTCTACCAGTGTACTTCCAGGAAAAGAAATTATAAACTACATTGCATGAAATATCTTAAGACAAAACCTCTCTCTCTCTCTCTCTCTCTCTCTCTCTCTCTCTTACCCAGTAGTAAACCTTGAAATAAGTGTACACACAAATCCTTGGTCAAACAGAATGGACATGTCAAACAAGAATTAACAACATTTACAATTTTTTTAAGACAAAACCCCTCTCTCTCTCTCTCTCTCTCTCTCTCTCTCTCTCAAGGCTTTTAAAGAGCTCTTCAGAACGCGACTCCTCTGGAGAAGGGTTTTATACTGCTACTCAATTCTTGAGAAAAAATCTTTTCATAAGTTGCTCTCTCTCTCTCTCTCTCTCTCTCTCTCTCTCTCTCTCTCCACATCCTATATATTTTTCCCCAGCAGTCATTTACAGTTATACATTCCTTAACAAAAGGACAAAATATATCTCGCCACTTGTTTTTCAAGTAATTCAACGTTACTCATTTCTTCCTTCGGATTTTCTTGAGCGAATAAGAAAAACGCACACATGCGTACATGCACCTTCATACGCACACACTTGCTCTTACATACACACTCACATGTACCCAAAGGGTTTTGCAAACAAAGACATCTGGGACGCTGGTAATCTCTGTGAATATCCTTTTCAGAAAGTTCTTTTCCAGAAAGTTCTTTATTTTTTTTTTTTTTGAGATAAGCAATTATTTTATCTCAGCTTCAGTTTATTATTATTATTATTATTATTATTATTATTATTATTATTAGTAGTAGTAGTAGTAGTAGTAGTAGTAGTAGTAGTAGTAGTAGTAGTAGTAGTAGTAGTAGTAGTAGTAGTAGTAGTAGTAGTAGTAGTATTTCCTAAGCTACAACCCTAGTTGGAAAAGCACGATGCCATAAGCCCAAGGGCTCCAACCGGTCGTTAGTTTCTTGCAGTGTCTGCAACCTCACAATCCTTGTGAGCTAAGGATGGGGGATTTGGTGGGAGCCTATATGTCTAACTGCTGAGTCATCAGCAGCCATTGTCTGGCTTTCCCTGATCCTAGCTTAGGTGAAAAGGGGTCTTGGACGCTGATCATGTGTATATATGGTCAGTCTCTAGGCCATTGTCATGCTTGCTAGGGCAATGTCACTGTCCCTTGTCTCTGCCATTTATGAGCAGACTTTAAACCTTTAATCCTTTTACAATTCTTATATATATCCGACATCCAGCTTCATAGTCCTCAACCATGTAGGTCTGGGTCTTCCAACTCTTCTACTGCTTCTGGAGCTCAATTAAATATTTTATGTACTAATCTCCACATTTCTCACCTTTTAAATTCATCCTGTAATTTATCATGTACAAAATTCATCTACAGCTTAAGCACATTCAACACCCAAACATGTCTTCCATAACGGTGAGTTGGCTCAACAATCTCTGCATACTTTCCATATATACTCCAAATTTCCTCTAAACTTTTGCCAATACCCAGCTACCCTTCTTTCCACAAATAGCCCATAATTAATTTTTCTGATTTCTAATATTATTCAAAATATCTATTCTCAAATCTTGCATATTTCATGAGGGATTGAAATATCTATTTAGTTCACAGGAGGTTTTGAATATCAAGGAGTTATTCCAGAGATACTAATATATATATATATATATATATATATATAATGTCTTAGAGGCGTCCAAAAATTGAAGATAGTTTCTCTCCGGACACACTGTCCTGCAAATAGTTTTCAGGATAACAACATTGTCTACTCATTATAAATGTAGAGTAACATGCGCAAGTACCATATATATATATATA
Organism: Palaemon carinicauda; assembly: GCF_036898095.1. Taxonomy (NCBI): domain Eukaryota; kingdom Metazoa; phylum Arthropoda; class Malacostraca; order Decapoda; family Palaemonidae; genus Palaemon; species Palaemon carinicauda. Next base: position 49,581,339 of record NC_090726.1, on the reverse strand, counting down.
TATATATACCAACTTGTCTATTCAAATACAAACCTACATGTAATAGGGAGAGAGAGAGAGAGAGAGAGAGAGAGAGAGAGAGAGACTTATTGCTCTAGGGACAAAACTTTGGAGGTAAATCACAAGGTAATGTTGAAAAGTCTTAAATTCCGAACTCCCGTTCAGTTTTGAACATTTCCAACACAAACATACTGATAGAAAGTTCCCCATTAAGGTTACTCGCTTGTCTTTATTTAGTAATTATTATTTCTTATAGTCATCTATTTATTATTATCATTACTATCATTATTAATATAATAATTCGCCATTAATTTGCAAAAATAAAAAAAAGTTTGTATAGACAAGGAATCTCATCTCACCAATATAATACAGAGCAATGTATTATATTTAGATATATCTAAATATATATATGTATATATATATGTATATAACCATATATATATACTTACATAAATATTATATATATAGATATAGATATTTACCTGTATATATATATATATATATATATACTGTATATATATATATATATATACCTATATATATGGATATATATATATATATATAAATATATATATATATATATATATATATATTTTTATATATATACTACCGCTAGAGAGTTATGGGGTCTTTTGACTGGCCAGACAGTACTACATTGGATCCTCCTCTCTGGTTACGGTTCATTTTCCCTTTGCCTACATACACACTGAATAGTCTGGCATATTCTTTACATATTCTCCTCTATCCTCATACACCTGACAACACAGATTACCAAACAATTCTTCATCACCCAAGGGGTTACTGCACTGTAATTGTTCAGTGCCACTTTCCTCTTGGTAAGGGTAGAAGAGACTCTTTAGCTATGGTAAGCAGCTCTTCTAGGAGAAGGACACTCCAAAATCAAACCACTGTTCTCTAGTCTTGGGTAGTGCCATAGCCTCTGTACCATGGCCTTTCACTGTCTTGGGTTAGAGTTCTCTTGCTTGAGGGTACACTCGAGCACACTCTCCTATCTTATTTCTCTTCCTCTTGTTTTGTTAAAGTTTTTATAGTTTATATAGGAGATATTTATTGTTGTTACTCTTCTTAGAATATTTTATTTTCCTTTTTTCCTTTCCGCACTGAGCTATTTTCCCTGTTGGAGCCCCTGGGCTTATAGCATACTGCTTTTCCAACTAGGGTTGTAGCTTAGTAAGTAATAATAATAATAATAATAATAATATATATATATATACATACATACATACATACACATATATATCCCAAATTTAACAGATTACTCGCAATATTAATCTTTAACTTTTAGGATAATAGTGTTGAAAAAAATATTACTTTCTTACCAAACACGAAATGAAACTTAGTGAATTATTCGTATAAATTTATCTTAAAATTGTAGCTTATTAGTGTTAATAAAAAGAAAAACATTACTTTCTTGCCAGACACGGAACTAAATTTAAAAGATTATTCGCAGAAATCTTTCTTAAACGTTTAGCAAAAATAGTTTTAATAAAAAACAAGCAAAAAAATTAAAAAATTACTTTCTTGCCAGACACGAAACCCAAATTTAATAAATTATTCAAAGAAATCCTCTTAAAGTTTAAACAGAATAGTGTCAATAAAAAAAACCAACGATACGCAAAAAACATTATTTTCCGGTTAGACGTAATGACATATTCATAACCTATTAAAAGATGGAAAATTAACTCTGCGTTTCTATATATATATATATATATATATATATTGCATCATTTTGTGTCAATTTTCCAGCACCCTAAAAATAAGTCACATCCTCTGATTGATTGATTCGACGTTTTCTGGCATCCTGACATCTAAGGTCATTGACGCCGATATCATTTATTACAAATAACAAAAGAATATTCAATTAAAACAATAAAAACAAAGATATTATAAAAGTTAAATAGCTTCCAGAAGATCTGCTTATGAAATAAATCTAAAAATACCGCTAGCATAGTACGACACATCATGTCCAAGAATCTTAGCAAGGATGAACCTGCCATCCTCACCTCGAGCCTCAGATATCTCTTTCTTTCGGTGCTATAAGTGCGACTCAGCAACCTTGAACAGATCAATATTTTACACCCCAATTAAGACCAAATCTCCCTGCAGCATCAACGGAGAAGATAGATTTACGTGACTGATTACAATACAAACACATGCGCGTGGTTAATGAAACGGCTTTGAAGATTGGGAACTATGAAAAGTAAACACTTCTTACCTTATTTATATTGGTTCCTCTCCTTCTTCTTCTTCTTCTTCTTCTTCTTCTTCTTCTTCTTCTTCTTCTTCTTTTTCTTCTTGGTGATCTTCTCAAACCCATTTCATTCCTACACAAAAAATAAACATATATGAATAAAATGAGCTATAGATTGATTAACATAATTAAAAGTCTAAAAGTGAACGTTAGATTGGGAATTGTCAGTGGATATTACCAAATAGTAAATGAACTTATATATATATATATATATATATACATACATACATATACCAAAGGCACTTCCCCCAATTTTGGGGGGTAGCCGACAACAACAAGAAACAAAACAAAAAGGGGACCTCTACTCTCTACGTTCCTCCAGCCTAACCAGGGACCCAGCCGAGTTCAGCTGGTACTGCTAGGGTGCCACAGCCCAACCTCCCACATTTCCACCACAGATGAAGCTTCATAATGCTGACTCCCCTACTGCTGCTACCTCCGCGGTCATCTAAGGCACCGGAGGAAGCAGCAGGGCCTACCGGAACTGCGTCACAATCGCTCGCCATTCATTCCTATTTCTAGCACGCTCTCTTGCCTCTCTCACATCTATCCTCCTATCACCCAGAGCTTTCTTCACACCATCCATCCACCCAAACCTTGGCCTTCCTCTTGTACTTCTCCCATCAACTCTTGCATTCATCACCTTCTTTAGCAGACAGCCATTTTCCATTCTCTCCACATGGCCAAACCACCTCAACACATTCATATCCACTCTAGCCGCTAACTCATTTCTTACACCCGTTCTCACCCTCACCACTTCGTTCCTAACCCTATCTACTCGAGATACACCAGCCATACTCCTCAGACACTTCATCTCAAACACATTCAATTTCTGTCTCTCCATCACTTTCATTCCCCACAACTCCGATCCATACATCACAGTTGGTACAATCACTTTCTCATATAGAACTCTCTTTACATTCATGCCCAATCCTCTATTTTTTACTACTCCCTTAACTGCCCCCAACACTTTGCAACCTTCATTCACTCTCTGACGTACATCTGCTTCCACTCCACCATTTGCTGCAACAACAGACCCCAAGTACTTAAACTGCTCCACCTCCTCAAGTAACTCTCCATTCAACATGACATTCAACCTTGCACCACCTTCCCTTCTCGTACATCTCATAACCTTACTCTTACCCACATTAACTCTCAACTTCCTTCTCTCACACACCCTTCCAAATTCTGTCACTAGTCGGTCAAGCTTCTCTTCTGTGTCAGCTACCAGTACAGTATCATCCGCAACCACAACCAACCACACTGATTTACCTCCCATTCATGATCATTCTCGCCTACCAGTTTTAATCCTCGTCCAAGCACTCTGGCATTCACCTCTTTCACCACTCCATCAACATACAAGTTAAACAACCACGGCGACATCACACATCCCTGTCTCAGCCCCACTCTCACCGGAAACCAATCGCTCACCTCATTTCCTATTCTAACACATGCTTTACTACCTGTGTAGAAACTTTTCACTGCTTGCAACAACCTTCCACCAACTCCATATAACCTCATCACATTCCACATTACTTCCCTATCAACTCTATCATATGCTTTCTCCAGATCCATAAACGCAACATACACCTCCTTACCTTTTGCTAAATATTTCTCGCATATCTGCCTAACTGTAAAAATCTGATTCATACAACCCCTACCTCTTCTAAAACCACCCTGTACTTCCAAGATTGCATTCTCTGTTTTATCCTTAATCCTATTAATCAGTATTCTACCATACACTTTTCCAACTACACTCAACAAACTAATACCTCTTGAATTACAACACTCATGCACATCTCCCTTACCCTTATATAGTGGTACAATACAAGCACAGACCCAATCTACTGGTACCATTGACAACACAAAACACACATTAAACAATCTCACCAACCATTCAAGTACAGTCACACCCCCTTCCTTCAACATCTCAGCTTTCACACCATCCATACCCGATGCTTTTCCTACTCTCGTTTCATCTAGTGCTCTCCTCACTTCCTCTATTGTAATCTCTCTCTCATTCTCATCTCCCATCACTGGCACCTCAACACCTGGAACCGCAATTATATCTGCCTCCCTATCATCCTCAACATTCAGCAAACTTTCAAAATATTCCGCCCACCTTTTCCTTGCCTCCTCTCCTTTTAACAACCTTCCATTTCCATCTTTCACTGTTTCTTCAATTCTTGCCCCCGGCCTTCCTTACTCTCTTCACTTCTTTCCAAAACTTCTTCTTATTCTCTTCATATGACTGACCCAGTCCCTGACCCCACCTCAGGTCAGCTGCCCTCTTTGCCTCACGTACCTTGCGCTTTACTTCCACCTTTTGCTCTCTATATTTTTCATACTTCTCTATACTATTACTCTGCAGCCATTCTTCAAAAGCCCTCTTTTTCTCTTCCACTTTTACCTTCACTCCTTCATTCCACCATTCACTGCCCTTCCTCATGCTGCCTCCAACAACCTTCTTGCCACATACATCACTTGCAATCCCAACAAAATTTTCTTTTGCTAACTTCCACTCCTCTAAATTACCAGTTTCTCTTACTCTCACCTCGTCATATGCCATTTTCAACCTTTCCTGATATTTACTTTTTACCCCCGGTTTTATTAGCTCTTCAACCCTCACTAGCTCCCTTTTACATCCACCTACTCTATTCCCTCACTCTTTTGCTACAACTAATTTTCCTTCCACCAAAAAATGATCAGACATACCGTTAGCCATACCCCTAAACACGTGCACGTCTTTCAATCTTCCAAACATTCTTTTCGTTATCAACACATAATCCATTAATGCCCTTTCTACTACTCTTCCATTTGCCACTCTTACCCATGTATACTTATTTTTATCTTTCTTTTTAAAAAAGCTAGCACTTATTACCATCTCTTGTTCAACACACATATCTACCAGTCTCTCATCACTCTCATTTTCACCTGGTACGCCATATTTCCCAATGACACCTTCTACCTCTCCAGCACCCACTCTAGCATTTAAGTCACCCATAACAACTACATAATTCCTTCTACCCAGTCCTTCTACACACCTAGTTAATTGATTCCAGAACTCATTCCGCTCTTCTTCACTTTTCTCACTACCTGGCCCATACGCACTGACAAACGCCCAACATTCCCTACCCAACCTAACCCTTACCCACATTAACCTAGATGATATCTCCTTCCATTCCACTACTTTACCTGTCATCCATTCACTCAACAATAAAGCCACACCCTCTCTCGCTCTTCCCCTTTCAATCCCAGACACTCTACCAGACATTTCACCAAACATCACTTCACCCTTTCCTTTCATCTTTGTCTCACACAAGGCCAATACATCCATCCTTCTACTTCTAAACATACTTCCAATCTCACATCTTTTACTCTCTATCGTACTACATCCACGCACATTCAAACACCCCAAAACTAGAGTGCGGGGGAGCAGTCACTCTCCCCCCAGCTCCATCTCTTTGTTGCTGTCTCACAGGATTTTCTATACAGGAGAGGGGGTTCCCAGCCCCCTCGTCCCGTCCCTTTTAGTCGCCTCTTACGACACGCAGGGATAACGTTGGCGCTATTCTACTTGTTTTATGCCCCCGCGGGCCACACATATATATATATATATATATGTATATATATATATATATATATACATATACATATATATACACATATATATGTGTGTGTGTATATATATATATATGAACTTATATATATATATATCTATATATACAGTATATATATACACACACGTATATATATATATATATAAGAACTTATATATATACAGTATTATATATATACACACACGTATGTATATATATATATATATATATACATACATACATTTCAAATAAGCTATTTATATTAATACATTAAAGTCTAGATTCTCTTAACGACCTCGGGATCAGAGCCCCAGGCGAAATCACTCAAAGACTATAGTATCTGACCGGCCGGGTTTCGAACCCTGGTCCAGGATACCTGTATGACATTGACCATACCACTCAGCCACGTCTTTGAGTGATTTCGCCTGGGGCTCTGATCCCGAGGTCGTTAAGAGAATCCAGACTTTAATGTATCAATATATATGGCTTATTTGAAATATGTATGTATGTGTAAATATAGACGTATATGAATAACACTGGACACCGTTTTACGCACAGTTAAATATACGCAAATGTTGAAGAGGATAAAGCCTAATGAATCATTTGAGGGACCAGTCAGAAACATACAGTTAAGCCTCCATAATTATGAAGATAATCGTGGCATTATTTCTCGCAAACACTGAAATAAACCGTAATAATGATTCAGAAAAAAACATTAAAGGGAATAATAAACTCTTTAGATCATTCAGTCGGAAGTAAAAATACTAGGAAAGAGAAAAGCATAATTGAGAGAGAGAGAGAGAGAGAGAGAGAGAGAGAGAGAGAGAGAGAGGGGGGGTAAAAAAATACAAGGAAAGATAATAGTATAAATCATGTGTGTGTGTGCGAGAGAGAGAGAGAGAGAGAGAGAGAGAGAGAGAAAGAGAGAGAGGATAAAAAAACAAGGAAAGATAATAGTATAAATCATGTGAGAGAGAGAGAGAGAGAGAGAGAGAGAGAGAGAGAGAATAATAGCATAAATTACGAATGATCTGATTAGAGAGAGAGAGAGAGAGAGAGAGAGAGAGAGAGAGAAAATAATGTTGAAATTAAACGGTACCAATTTAAAAAGGAAATCTACCCTAATAATCTTTAGTTACAAATCAAAATATCAACTTTTTTTTTAATCAAATATCTTCATTTTTACATGAAAATAATTGATCAACATAGAACTCAGTCAAAAGACAATTATATAACACAAATATTGAAGCTACTGACAGACAATTTCTGACATTTTGAATATTGAAACAAAAAATAGCAAAACCATAGATAAGTATATCAACGAGAGGGGGGATTCTGTAGAGCACAGACCTCCCCCGACATGAATTTGACCTTTTGCCTGACCTTGACTTTGGACTCGACCTTGACCTTCGACCTTAACATGTATTAATTGGCTTGGATTTTTATACACTCAAATATGAACCAAGTTTAAAGTCTCTCTGACAACGATGTCCAAACTTATGGCTGATATACGTGAATTGGACATTTTGCTTGACCTTTGACCTTGACCTTCCAAAATTGAATAATTTCCAGCTTTATACAAAACAGTTAATCCCTGCAAGTTTAATTATCCTACGATTAAAATTGTGGCCAGGGAGCTGTTCACAAACACACACACACAAATTACAAACACACAAACAAAGGCGAAAACATAACCTCCTTCCAATTCGTTGGCGGAGGTAACTATCGATATGTCTATCAATAAGCCATCTTAACTGGCAAATCTAACTTTAGCTAGGACTGAACCCCGCCTTCTATCCAACAAGCAAAAGCCACATAATACAAGCTATCAATAATTCATAACAAGATGGCTCCAACGTGTTAATCAATATTCCACGAGTAATAGGAAGACAGCAGACGGTACTCTCCTATCTTCTGTTTCTGTTACTTGATTGATATGATTAGAAAATGGCGTTACAAATAACGTGGTTAACCAAGCAGGCATACAATTTTTGAGTAATTAACTTGCAAGAGAAAAACCTAAGGTTAATGATAATATAATTAGGAAATAATTCGAATTTATATATATATATATATATATATATATGTATATATATTATCACTAACTAAGCTACATCCCTAGTTGGAAAAGCAAGATGCTATAAGCCCAAGGGCTCCAACAGGGAAAAATAACCCAGAGAGGAAAGGAAATAAGGAAATAAAGAAACGATGTAAGAAGTAAATATATATATATATATATATATATATTTATATGTGTATGTATATATATATATGTGTGTGTATATATACATACATATATATATATATATATATATACATATATATATATATATATACACACATCTATATATATAAATATACACACACACCTTTTCAGAATAGTGAAAAGGTTTGTGTACCACCATGATCAGCAAAGCTGTACTAGTCAGGGCCACCCATACTAGGTTAATTTGCTATAAGAGATCAGACTGAAGTCTCTCACCATCAACAATCGACAATGGCCAGCGTAGTGATGAAATGGCCAAACCCCAGACATGAATAAGGACATGTCCGAGACCTTTGTCCTGCAGTGGACTAGGAACGTAAGCGTTTGTTTTTGTTGTGTATGGATATATTTGCGTGTATCTGTACACACACAAACATACACACGCACGCACACACACACATATATATATATATACATAATATATATATATATATATATATAAATTATATATATATATAGAATTTATATATATATATATATATAATTTATAAATATATTTGTATATATATATATATATATATATGTATGCACACACATATATATATAAATATATATATATATATATATATATAATGTATATTTATATATATATATATATATATATAATTTCTTCCCACAAACTTTAAAAACCCACTTGCCACAAAAAAAAAAAAAAATTCCAGACCTCTTCAAAGAAGACGATGAGCTCCTTATCCAGGCCATAAATCAAACTGACTCCAGCCATTAACATTTCCAGGTGACCATTAAAGACACTTCAACTGGAAATCACTAAGAATCATTTACGCCTTTATACGCAGACACTGTTCTTGGCTTTATACGCCTTTATACGCAGACACTGTTCTTGGCTTTATACGCCTTTATACGCAGACACTGTTCTTGACTTTATACGCCTTTATACGCAGACACTGTTCTTGGCTTCATACGTCTTTACACGCAGACACTGTTCTTGGCTTCATACGCCTTTATACGCAGACACTGTTCTTGGCTTCATACGCCTTTACACGCAGACACTGTTCTTGGCTTTATACGCCTTTACACGCAGACACTGTTCTTGGCTTTATACGCCTTTACACGCAGACACTGTTCTTGGCTTTATACGCCTTTACACGCAGACACTGTTCTTGGCTTTATACGCCTTTACACGCAGACACTGTTCTTGGCTTTATACGCCTTTACACGCAGACACTGTTCTTGGCTTTATACGCCTTTATACGCAGACACTGTTCTTGACTTTATACGCCTTATACGCAGACACTTCTTGGCTGGACCTTGGAATATACGCCACCCATGTGTGTGTGTGTGTGTGTGTGTGTTAATCTTGAATCAATTACCTACGACACAATACTGTACTCTCTCTCTCTCTCTCTCTCTCTCTCTCTCTCTCTCTCTACACCACATGAGAAATCAGTTAATCAATTCATCATTATGTAGGAAGTGAAAGTGTAGAGGAAATAGATGGAACAGAAAGTGAAACTGAGGAAAATAAGGAAAGGAGAGAGAGAGAGAGAGAGAGAGAGAGAGAGAGAGAGAGAGGGGGGGGGGGGGGGAGGACTTCAAATATCACGGTGCCTACAAGTATTTCGACCAAACTATGGCAATCGTAATAATAACAACAATAATAATAATAATATAATAATAATAATAATAGTAATAATAATATTGTTATAACTATATTAATAAAACCATAAGTAATAATAATAACAATAATAATAATAATAACAATAATAAAAATAATAATAATAATAATAATAATAATAATAATAATAATAATGTAATAACTAATTTTAATACAAGCCTTAAGTAATAATAATAATAATAATAATAATAATAATAATGATAATAATAAATACTCATCTTACAATTTAATTAAATACAAGAGAGAGAGAGAGAGAGAGAGAGAGAGAGAGAGAGAGAAATCAACTGACTCCCTAAGCCAAATAGAAACGACCCCAAGAGACCAGAATCAGAGCAAAGGAGAGCCAAAGGACATCCAGGATACGGCGAAAAGTGAAACGAAAATCCTGAAGGATGACTCTGGAAGTGACCAGTTCAAAGAGAAAAGGATCCTTTCCTAAGTCCTTCTTAGGGCAAGGAGGATGGGCTATCGGGTCGTGGAGCACAGAAGGATATATATGGCCGAAGGATTAAAGAGAGAGAGAGAGAGAGAGAGAGAGAGAGAGAGAGAGAGAGAGAGAGTCCTTTGAAGGATACGAGGAAGTCCTATAGTGGAGGAGGAAGACGATAATCATCTTTTTCTTCTATTTCTCATAATAATAATAATAATAATAATAATAATAATAAAAATGATAATAATAATAATAATAAAAATGATAATAATAATAATAATTATTATATTACTACTACTACTAATAATAATAATGATAATAATAATAATAATTATACTACTACTACTACTACAGATAATAATAATAATAATATCAACAATAATACTAACACTAATACTAACAACAACAACAACAATAAGAATAATAATAAGAATAATAATAATAATAATAAAAATAAAAAAAATAATAATAATGAAAATAATAATAATTATACTACTACTACTAATATTAATAACAATAATAATAATACTAATAATAACAACAACAACAACAATAAGAACAAAAATGATAATAATAATAATAATAATAATAATAATAAAAACAGTTACAAAGGAAACAAAAAAGTTAACAATAAATGCTTTAAAAAACGAATTTTCTCTAATTTCGAAAAAAACAACCATGAAAAAAAAAAATATTAAACCACTGAAGAACTAACTAAACGCAAAAACTGAAAAAAAAAAAAAACTCCTACATAGTCCTTCAGGACATCTTTAAAGATAACCAGATGAAATTGAATAAATAAACACGTCCTATATATATCTCGTCGGGGCAAAATTCCACTGAAGTCCTTATGACTATTTTATAAAGGTCATTTTGATATATTCAGAAGATTTCCACCATTTGTGGTTAGGTTTCTGTCTATGCTCGAACTAGCAGAACATCGCAGAAGAGATACAAAATAGTTGCTAAAACTATTGAAAGTAATATAAGTACTCTTGAATCATCAAAGAATACATTAACATACAGACCACAACAAACTGTTTCAGTATTTCCATACCATCAAATTGATTTACAAAATCCCACAGATAAGAGAGAGAGAGAGAGAGAGAGAGAGAGAGAGAGAGAGAGTTTCCCAATCCCAAACAGACCACAACAAACTATTTCAGTATTTGCATACCATCAAATTGATTTACAAAACACACAGATGAGAGAGAGAGAGAGAGAGAGAGAGAGAGAGAGTTTTTCCAATCCCATACGGACCAAAACAAACTATTTCAGTATTTCCATACCATCAAACATATTTACAAAAACATACAGATGAGAGAGAGAGAGAGAGAGAGAGAGAGAGAGAGAGTGTGTTTCAATCCCATACAGACCACAACAAACTATTTCAGTTTTTCAGTACCATGAAAAATATTTACAAAAATACACAGATGAGAGAGAGAGAGAGAGAGAGAGAGAGAGAGTGTGTTTCAATCCCATACAGACCACAACAAACTATTCCAGTATTTCCATAACATCAAATTGATTCACAAAAACACACAGATGTGTGAGAGAGAGAGAGAGAGAGAGAGAGAGAGAGAGAGACTCAAAATACTCTCAACGTGGCTTATGAAGTTAATCACGCTACGATAAAATCCTGGTCAGTGAAAAGAGACTTAGGTTTTAATCCACTGCAATTCGATATTCACAAAAATATTAATTAAATAATTCTTCATCAGAGTATTTAACGGTATTGACTTTAGATTCTAATTAAAATATCCGATAATTTGCTATAAGAGAATGAGTTTTATATATATATATATTATATATAAATATATATTTATATATATATTATATATATACTGTATATATATATATATATATATATATAAATATATATACATATATATAATTTTATATATATATATATATATATATCATACACAACAACAACAACAACCAATGCAACTGTTTCAAGTCCACTGCAGGACAAAGGCCTCAGACATACCAATTCATTTCTGGGATTTAACCAGTATGGATTGGTGATAGTGGGAGACTTTACTCAGATCGCTCACAGTAAACCAACCTAGTATGGGTGACCCTGACTAGTACAGCTTTACTGATCACAGTGATACACTAACCCTTTCACCACGTTAAGGTATCCCCACTCAGAAAGGGATATATGATAAATATATACAAATCAATCAAGAGATATAGATAGACAAAGAGAATATGTTGTTTTAATGTGTCGTACACCATTATATGGGTTTATCACCTTTGGTAATGGGAAACATTAAATTACTCGCTTCGTTATTCAGTGCTAAATGTACGACTGTCCCTGGCGTTATCTCGTAAAATATGTCACTGAAATATAAACTACGTATATGCTTTTATTAATAAAATTATTATTATTATTAGGATTATTAAAATGACTATTTATATTATTAATATTACTATTATTAAAATTGTGGCATTTATAGACTAGGAGAAAGCTTTTGATTCTGTCAAAACATCAGCGGTAATGAAAGCCCTTGTAATTCCCTGGACGGGGGTTCGAGTTCCGCTCAAGCTTGATAGTTTCTTGTAGTGTTTGCAACCTCAACATCCTTGTGAGCTAGGGATGGGGGGGAAAAGGGGAGCCTTATAGGTCTACCTGCTGAGTCATCAGCAGCCATTGCCTGGCCATTCCTGGTCCTACGCTTGACGTAAAATTGGAGGGGGGGGGGAGCTTAAGAGCTTATCATATGTATATATGGTCAGTCTCTAGAACATTATCTTGTCCCTTGCCTCTGCCAATCATGAACGACCTAAATAATATTGAAATCAACCAGAAATTCTTGACTGCCATTCATGAACGACCTAAATAGTATTGAGATCAACCAGAAATTCTTGACTGCCATTCATGAACGACTTAAATAGTATTGAGAGCAACCAGAAATTATTGCCTCTGCCATTCATGAACGACCTAAATAATATTGAAATCAACCAGAAATTCTTGACTGCCATTCATGAACGACCTAAATTGTATTGAGATCAACCAGAAATTATTGCCTCTGCCATTCATGAACGACCTGAATAGTTTTGAGAGCAACCACAAATTATTGCCTCTGCCATTCATGAACGACCTAAATAATATTGGGATCAACCAGAAATTATTGCCTCTGCCATTCATGAACGACCTACTGTAAATAGTATTGAGATCAACCAGAAATTATTGCATCTGCCATTCATGAACGACCTAAATAGTATTGAGAGCAACCAGAAATTATTGCCTCTGCCTTTCATGAACGACCTAAATAGTATTGAGAGCAACCAGAAATTATTGCCTCTGCCTTTCATGAACGACCTAAATAGTATTGAGAGCAACCAGAAATTATTGCCTCTGCCATTCATAAACGACCTAAATAATCTTGAAATCAACCAGAAATTATTGCCTCTGCCATTCATGAACGACCTAAATAGTATTGAGATCAACCAGAAATTATTGCCTCTGCCATTCATGAACGACCTAAATTGTATTGAGATCAACCAGAAATTATTGCCTCTGCCATTCATGAACGACCTGAATAGTTTTGAGAGCAACCACAAATTATTGCCTCTGCCATTCATGAACGACCTAAATAATATTGGGATCAACCAGAAATTATTGCCTCTGCCATTCATGAACGACCTACTGTAAATAGTATTGAGATCAACCAGAAATTATTGCCTCTGCCATTCATGAACGACCTACTGTAAATAGTATTGAGATCAACCAGAAATTATTGCCTCTGCCTTTCATGAACGACCTAAATAGTATTGAGAGCAACCAGAAATTATTGCCTCTGCCATTCATAAACGACCTAAATAATCTTGAGATCAACCAGAAATTATTGCCTCTGCCATTCATGAACGACCTAAATAATCTTGAGATCAACCAGAAATTATTGCCTCTGCCATTCATGAACGACCTAAATAGTATTGAGATCAACCAGAAATTATTGCCTCTGCCATTCATGAACGACCTAAATTGTATTGAGATCAACCAGAAATTATTGCCTCTGCCATTCATGAACGACCTAAATAGTATTGAGATCAACCAGAAATTATTGCCTCTGCCATTCATGAACGACCTAAATTGTATTGAGATCAACCAGAAATTATTGCCTCTGCCATTCATGAACGACCTAAATTGTATTGAGATCAACCAGAAATTATTGCCTCTGCCATTCATGAACGACCTAAATTGTATTGAGATCAACCAGAAATTATTGCCTCTGCCATTCATGAACGACCTAAAAGGTATTGAGATCAACCAGAAATTATTGCCTCTGCCATTCATGAACGACCTAAAAGGTATTGAGATCAACCAGAAATTATTGCCTCTGCCATTCATGAACGACCTAAATTGTATTGAGATCAACCAGAAATTATTGCCTCTGCCATTCATGAACGACCTAAATAGTATTGAGATCAACCAGAAATTATTGCCTCTGCCATTCATGAACGACCTAAATAGTATTGAGATCAACCAGAAATTATTGCCTCTGCCATTCATGAACGACCTAAATGGTATTGAGATCAACCAGAAATTATTGCCTCTGCCATTCATGAACGACCTAAAAGGTATTGAGATCAACCAGAAATTATTGCCTCTGCCATTCATGAACGACCTAAAAGGTATTGAGATCAACCAGAAATTATTGCCTCTGCCATTCATGAACGACCTAAATAGTATTGAGATCAACCAGAAATTATTGCCTCTGCCATTCATGAACGACCTAAATAGTATTGAGATCAACCAGAAATTATTGCCTCTGCCATTCATGAACGACCTAAAAGGTATTGAGATCAACCAGAAATTATTGCCTCTGCCATTCATGAACGACCTAAAAGGTATTGAGATCAACCAGAAATTATTGCCTCTGCCATTCATGAACGACCTAAATGGTATTGAGATCAACCAGAAATTATTGCCTCTGCCATTCATGAACGACCTAAATAGTATTGAGATCAACCAGAAATTATTGCCTCTGCCATTCATGAACGACCTAAATTGTATTGAGATCAACCAGAAATTATTGCCTCTGCCATTCATGAACGACCTAAATAGTATTGAGATCAACCAGAAATTATTGCCTCTGCCATTCATGAACGACCTAAATTGTATTGAGAGCAACCAGAAATTATTGCCTCTGCCTTTCATGAACGACCTAAATAGTATTGAGAGCAACCAGAAATTATTGCCTCTGCCATTCATAAACGACCTAAATAATCTTGAAATCAACCAGAAATTATTGCCTCTGCCATTCATGAACGACCTAAATAATCTTGAAATCAACCAGAAATTATTGCCTCTGCCATTCATGAACGACCTAAATAGTATTGAGATCAACCAGAAATTATTGCCTCTGCCATTCATGAACGACCTAAATAGTATTGAGATCAACCAGAAATTATTGCCTCTGCCATTCATGAACGACCTAAATTGTATTGAGATCAACCAGAAATTATTGCCTCTGCCATTCATGAACGACCTAAATTGTATTGAGATCAACCAGAAATTATTGCCTCTGCCATTCATGAACGACCTAAATTGTATTGAGATCAACCAGAAATTATTGCCTCTGCCATTCATGAACGACCTAAATGGTATTGAGATCAACCAGAAATTATTGCCTCTGCCATTCATGAACGACCTAAAAGGTATTGAGATCAACCAGAAATTATTGCCTCTGCCATTCATGAACGACCTAAAAGGTATTGAGATCAACCAGAAATTATTGCCTCTGCCATTCATGAACGACCTGAATAGTATTGAGATCAACCAGAAATTATTGCCTCTGCCATTCATGAACGACCTGAATAGTATTGAGATCAACCAGAAATTATTGCCTCTGCCATTCATGAACGACCTAAATTGTATTGAGATCAACCAGAAATTATTGCCTCTGCCATTCATGAACGACCTAAATGGTATTGAGATCAACCAGAAATTATTGCCTCTGCCATTCATGAACGACCTAAATGGTATTGAGATCAACCAGAAATTATTGCCTCTGCCATTCATGAACGACCTAAATGGTATTGAGATCAACCAGAAATTATT
>NC_090726.1:49555548-49564566 GCF_036898095.1 Palaemon carinicauda | reverse complement strand
AAAGGTGAGTGAGGACATTTCCTCTTTAGTGAATTGCTTTAATGCTTTAAATGTTCCTGTATTGCCTTCCAGCTCTGCACCTGCCCTTGGTACGCCAGTCGCTGAGGCGAGCGGACACCGTGAGGTGATCCCCTCCCCAAAGCAGGGCAGGTCGCAGGTCCAGTTCGCCATCACCCCTGATGGGTGTATGAGCAACTTGGACGAAGAAACCCCATCGCTACTTCGTTCTCCCCATCGTCAGCGAGGGAGCACCCCGACACCGTCGCAAGCTCCTTATCTTCAGGACCCAGGGAGGTCAAGATTTCGTTCTCCTAATTGTCGACGAGGGAGCTCCCCTGCGCCTTCGCAGGACCATGAACCTTCAGACCCAGTGAAGTCTTCTCCGCGTTCCAGTCGCAGGAAATATTCTCCTAGAAGCTCGTCTCGCAGTAGGAGGCATACCTCTCATCAGTCCAACTCAAGCATGTCTCCTGAGGGTAGATCCACATCGAGACCCCGATCTTAGAGACCTATCTCGTCACTCTTCAAGCCGCACTCCTGGACTTTCATCCCTCAGGTCCCTAAGGGACTCCAGTGTTTCCTCTGACCGAAGGTCCAGAAGCCAGTCTTCAAGGAGAAGCAACCGGAGTTGGTCCCATCATTCCCCAGACCACCTTTCTCCTTATTCCAGGTCTCATTGGAAGGACCAGAGACCTAGCCGTTCATCTGTTAGATCCCACCATAGATCTCCTTCCAAACATTCTCGTCGGTCCTTATCCTGTAGTACTGGGAAACGTCTCTCCCCAAACCATTCCCCTTCCAGGAGTAGACATCTTTCGTCTACAAGAAGCCCCAGATCTTCGCGACGTTCTCAGCCAAGGACCCGGCATGATCACAGGTCTCCTTCTACAGGTTCCTCACCCAATGATGGAGATGCTGAATTCTCCAGGAGACTTTGGGCAGCAGCGGAGAAATTTAGAATTCTTCAGGATGACGAGATGGATGACACAGCTCTTGAAACTTTGATCCCTAATTCCTTCAGGGAATTGATGAGTCTTTCCGAGAATGCCTTCCCAGAGAGTGTTCGTCAAGTGAAGGAGGTTCCTGCTTCCTCTAAGCCCCCCCTGAATCGTTTTGTTCAGGGTCTGGAGAAGCAGAAGTTTGACAGATTACCCAAATGGACCCCATCAGAACCCTTAGAATTAGCTCGCCAGGGAGTCAGGAAACGAGCAAAGGAAAGATGTCAGGCCGGACGCATTCCATACCCCACCATTGCTCTAGGCAAGACCAAGAGATACCTACAGCTGGAAGAAGAGTCTTACGGTCCAGCTCCCACCCCTCTCAACCCCTCCTTTGAGGACGTGTTACCCTCACGAGTGAAGGGTGAACGTGCCTTGGTTGGTATCTCTGTAGAAGAGTGCAAGAGATTGGAAGCCTCCACTAGAAGAATACAGGAGATTGGGAACATGCTGGCCTGGCTGTGGTATGTTTTGACAGCTTTTCTGAAGGAACCTTCTTTCCTCACTACGCATCGACCTCTCTACCTCCAGATAGCCAGGTCTATTGGGCGCTGCCTTGAGGACCAGATGAAAGAGACTACTTTCCACGAGGCTTACCTGACTGGTAAAAGAAGGGACCATTATCTCAGCAGGGCCCCTGCTTCTCTCTCCATACGTCATAAAGATCTATCAAGGGAATCCCAGATGTTTGGACATCACCTTTTTGAACCTGCTATTCTGGAGGATGTTCTCTCTCGGGCCCAACTGTCTTCCAAGATGCGGAAGGAAGATATGTTAAATGACTTGTTAAAGAAATCACTTTCATTTAAGCCGCAACAGAAACAGCCCTACCCTCAGAGGGATTCGGGCAAACGCCCTATTCCTCAACAAGGAGGTCGAGGAAATGATAATAGATATGGGAAGAAGCAGAAGTCCACAGTTGCTGCTTCATCAAACTTCCAAGCCAGGAAACAGGACAAGAAGAAGGACTTTAGGTCCTCACAGAACCCTGTCCCAAAGGGTTTTCAGAAATAGGGGCCAGTTCCTTCACACGAACACGTACAAGTGGGTTGCTGCTTACAACATCATTGGTAGGCTTGGGAGGCCCTGAATTCGGACCCTTGGGTGACCATCGTACTAAGGGAGGGGTACAGGATACCTCTCAAGTCTCAACCACCCTTGACCAGTCATTCGCCACCATCCATCAGTTACTCCGGCAGGTCCGTAAAGCAACAAGCGCTCAGGGAGGAGATGCTTCAGCTGAAGTACAAAGGGGCCATAGAGCTAGCCCCGCCCAACTCCTGGAGTTTTCACAGCCACATGTTTGTGGTGACGAAAGCTTCAGGAGGGTGGAGACCCATCATCGATCTCTCTATCCTCAACTCCTTCGTAGAGATTACGAAGTTCAAGATGGAGACTCCGAAGACGGTTCTTCTAGCTATAAGGGAAGAGGACTGGTTCTTTACCATCGACCTCCAGGATGCTTATCTCCAAGTCCCAATTCATCAGGACTCTCGCCATCTTCTGCGCTTCCGCTGGGGAGAGGAGACTTGGCAGTTCAAGTGTCTCTGCTTCGGACTGGCAACGGCTCCTCAGGTCTTCACCAGGATCATGGCCCCAGTTGCAGCCAAATTCCACCGGATGGGTATTCGGATGTGCCGCTATCTGGACGACTGGCTCTTCCTATCTCCTTCCCTTCAGGAAGCTCTTCGTGTGAAGGAATTGGTCCTGGATCTTTGCAGGACTCTTGGAATAAAGATAAACTACAAGAAGTCTGCTCTCACACCATCTCAACAGATGACTTATTTGGGAATGAAGATTGTATCCCCTCTCTTAAGGGTCTTCCCGTCTCAAGAGAGGAAAGACAACCTCAGGAGAATTATAGAGGAGTTCTTGTTATTTCCGACCCCAAGAGTTTCTCTATGGATGAGCCTTCTAGGCCACCTTGCTTCTCTCACGTTACTAGTTCCCAACGGAAGACGCCGTATGAGGGATCTTCAATTCACATTGAGACAACATTGGGACTGGCAGGACAACACCAAACAAATTCAGTGGACAGCACGCAGTCAGGAGGATCTTCTTTGGTGGTCCCAGGAGATACACTTGAATGCAGGACTGTCTCTCAAAGTCCTCGAACCTACGCTTGTTCTGCATACAGACGCTTCAGACATAGGATGGGGAGCTTCTCTAGAGCAGGAGAGCATTGCTCATTTATGGACTCCTTGCCAGATCTCCAGGTCCATAAACTGGAGAGAACTCAAGGCAATCAGGGAGGCTCTTCTCCATTTCACTCCTCTGTGTACATCCGAAGTAGTCGCAGTGTATGCAGACAACTCCACCGCGATCTCCTATTTGAAGAAGGAAGGAGGAACAAAGTCCCAACCTCTCAACCTTCTCGCTCAGGAGATCCTCCAGTGGGCAGAGGATCACAACGTTATTCTCCGACCTCAATTCATTCCGGGAAAGAAGAATGTCATTGCGGATGCTCTGAGCAGGGGGGACCAGGTGCTAGGTTCCGAATGGACTCTTTGTCAGGAGGTAGTAGATCGCCTTGTTCACCTTTGGCCAGCAAACATAGACCTGTTTGTAACTGCTTTAAATTTCCGTCTTCCAGCATATTTCAGCCCTCAGACAGATCCTCAATCTGCAGGGGTCGACGCTATGCTTCAAGACTGGAGGGACCTTCAGACTTACGCCTTTCCACCATTAGAGATGATAGACCAGGTCTTACACAAATTTCAGTCATCGCAGAGGTGCACAATGACCCTGGTAGCCCCGTTCTGGCCTCAGAAAGAATGGTTTGCAAGACTCCTAGAACTTTCCATAGACATTCCAAGGAGGTTGCCTGTCAGGTACGACCTCTTACGCCAACCTCACTTCCACAGGTTCCACCTTCGACCGTCCTCGTTACTTCTAACCGCCTGGAGACTGTCAAGCGTATCGCTAGAGCGAGGGGAGTATCTTCAGCAGTGGCTGAACAGCTCACCAAGGCACGAAGACACTCTACCAATTTGAACTACCAGCGTAAGTGGGTAGTTTATAGAGGTTGGTGTAAGAGGAACCGCCACACCTCTTCTAGACCTACAGTTCCAAAGATTGCGGATTTCCTTCTTTATCTACGGAAGGAGAGAAAGCTTTCAGTGTCGGCCGTTTAAAGCTTATAAGTCGGCACTAGCCTCTGTGTTTAGGCTGTCTTTTGGTGAGGTTTTTGAGGACCCTATTCTCTCTGACCTGATCAGATCTTTTGAGATTGAGGTTCCCAAGATTTCCATTAGTCCTCCCATGTGGGACTTGAATGTGGTTCTCAAGCTTCTAGCTGGGGGTCCCTTTGAACCTCTCAGGTTAGCTTCTCTACAGGACTTGACTACCAAGACACTTTTCTTGGTTACTTTAGCTACAGCCAAGAGACTGGGAGAGATACAAGCCATCTCTGCTTCTGTAGGAACAAGAGGAAAGGACATGGTCCTTACGTACCTTCCAGAATTCAGAGCCAAGACGGAATCAGAGTCCAACCCTCTTCCCAGAGAGTTTCTTCTTTCCTCTTTAAGTGAAACTGTTGGGCATCTGGAAGAGGAGAGACTGTACTGCCCAGTGAGAACCTTACGCTATTATCTAGCCAGAACCAAGGCTATTCCTCACAGACCCCGGGCTCTCTTCGTCTCCCCTAAACTACAGTCGAAGGCCATGACGAAAAATGCTGTTTCTTTCTTTATCAGGAGACTCATAGCAAAGGCTTCTCCCCAATCTTTATCAGGCTGTGCGTCCAAGAAGGGAAGAGGTACCCACAGTCTGAGGGGTTATTCCACGTCTCTTTCTTTTTGGAAGAACTCTTCATTGAAGTCCGTCCTGAATGCTGCTCAATGGAAAGGGAATACAGTTTTTGCTTCCCACTACCTTAAGGACGTGGAGTTGGTGTATGACAACATACGATTTCTCGGTCCAATTGTCGCAGCTGGAGAAATTGTTGGTTAACATCTACTTGGCCTTCTACCCTAAATACTTAGTGTATGTAAGGAAGAATGTAAGGCATGAATGAGATGGGATATGAATAAGGGCTCACTCCGTGCGAATGAAAACCTCGCGTAGGCAGGTTGTATAAATGCATGAGAGGAAGTAAGGTAGTGACGGCCCATCGGGGGCCTACACCTACCTTACTTCAGAGACATATGACTAAACTAACGGACTTAACCGACGTATGCAAGTTGTTGATACAAGGTTAGGAACTTAGTTTAGAATAGGGTAGTTAGTCGACTAGGCGTTAAGACTGACCCAGCCATGACTAAACTTGACTGTTGGGGATCCAGTTCACTGCAACACATGGAGATGTCCTATATCAGTCAAGGTAACTACTCTGAGGTCCTCTCAGGTCTGTTTGTATTCTTTAAAGATTACTTAATTATATCAGCTGTTTATATTTCTACTTATGCCCTCCATCCAGGATAAATGCTGGTAATCGGCTGAATTAAGTTATACAGGTTAAGTGTGAGACAAATGAATTTTTAAATTTAAAATTAATTTTCGAACACTTACCTGTATAACTTAATGGAAGACCCTTCCCACCTCCCCACACTATCATAAGCAGCTTTACGACAACATATTCTTAAAGAATGGCTCAATCACCGGTTGGTGGAGGGATACCCCCCCACCATTGGTTGGGGAGGGATAGAGGACCACGTGACCAACTGTCAATTTTCTAATTGACAAGCAGTTACCTGTTAAACAGTTAAAGCCGTCAGGGCTAAAGATTTTGACGACCGTTCGTTCCAAAAAGTCTGCAGGTATTGTGCTTTAGTTTCATTCTTTATCGAGATTTCCTTAATTTTATTAACTCAATCTTAATGAGACTTTTTGGTCCAATTGTCGGTTGGTCACAATCAATGAGGGTAAGATAATTAGTCACCTAATTAGTTATATCTGTTTGGAGCCGACACAGATGTGATCGGCTGAATTAAGTTATACAGGTAAGTGTTCGAAAATTAATTTTAAAATTTAAAAATTCATATATATATATATATATATATATATATATGGTCAGTCTCAAGGGCATGTCACTGCCCCTTGCCTCTGCCATTCACGAGCTACCTTTAAACCTTTAGAATAATACTAATAATAACTGATAGTTAAAATATTAAAAGACGAACAAAAGCAGACGATTTCAACGAAACAAAGGATGGGGAAAGAGGATGATAAAAGTTAACTCGTGGAATAATTCTATGTCAAAGAAGAGAATAATAAGGAATATAGATGTAATTATCAAATATTGAATGACGGTAAATATATATATAGATATATATATATATATATATATATATGATAATATATAATATATATATATATATATATATATGATAATATATAATATGTATATATAGCCTATAATATATATACACATAAATATACACACCATAGTTTTATCACAAACCCTCATAATTCTATTTTTTCTCAAATAAAGCACAATTATTAATTTAATATTGAACTAGCTCTGTCCTGGGGTCATATATATATATATATATATATACTACTATATATATACTATATATATATATATATATATATATTTATGAAAATCAACACAATATCTTGCTCAAATAGAAATAAATTTCTATACCATACCATGATGATAACTGTTCAGGGGGTTCAAAATGCGGAAGGGAGAAGACAGGAGGGGGGGGATATAGACCCCTTTCCAGGCCCACAACCCCCCCTCCCCCCACCCCCCCTCCTTGACGTACTCGAGTGAATTGTGCAAGACATAAAAGAACATTGCTTTAAATCAAGAGACTCGGGAGTTCATCAGTGTATTGATTAGCAAGTGTGGTCTTGCAATCTACTGCTACTTGCTACTGGTTCTTTTGTTCCTTGCGTGTTCCTTTGTGTCTTGTCCGTTCCTTTTGTTCTTGTTTGTTCCTTTTTCTCCGAAGTGGAACAAAGAAATATATCGGAGCGCGCAATGGCGAGAGGAAAATGAAACTCGATATTTTCATGAATGTACCCTCTGTTCAATCAGGGAATTAGATTAATTTCTTTCCGCTAGAGGAAATTTTCACTGATACTACTAGTAAAAATTTGCATTAAAAACTAAATATCTGGCAACGTTTATTCTAGGATTTTTACCGTTTGAAAAAAACGGATATATTGACATAAAAGAGTGACATTACGGTCCACCTACTTTTGGACCACCCCGTATATGGTCAGTCTCCTGAGCCTTGTCCTGCTTGCTAGGGCAATGTCCATGCTCCTTACCTATGCAATTCATGAGTGGCCCTGAAACCTTTAGATCTGTAACAAACCTTTGCTATCTGGTGCCTGCGGCAGCAAGCTATTAAGATCAGTCTCTTGAGCATTGTCCTGCTTGCTAGGGCAATGTCCATGCTCCTTGCCTCTGCCATTCATGAGTGGCCCTGAAACCTTTAGACCTGTAACAAACCTTCACGGTCTGGTGCTAGTAGCAGCAAGCTGTAAAGATCAGTCTCTAGGGCATTGTCCTGCTTGCTAGGGCAATGTCACTACTTGCCTCTGCTATTCATAAGTGGCCCTGAAACCTTTAGACCTGTAACAAACCTTTGCGATATGGTGGTAGCAGCAGCAAGCTATAAAGATCAGTCTCTAGAGCATTGTCCTGCTTGCTAGGGGCAATGTCAGTTCTCCTTGCCTCTGCAATTCATGAGTGGACTTGAAACCTTTAGACCTGTAACAAACCTTTGCGATCTGGTGCTGGCAGCAGCAAGCTATATGGATCAGTCTCTAGAGCATTGTCCTGCTTGCTAGAGCAATGTCTATGCTCCTTGCCTCTGCCGTTTATGAATGGCCTTGAAACTTTTACTTTACTTTGACGGCTGCTTTTCCGGTCCCATACAGCAGGGGAACCCCACTCTCTACAGGACCTCCACTGTCGTTTTACCTTGTTCAGAGTAATTTAACGTTTCATATCGGGTATTGTTCATTTACTGTTAAATCGTCACTGTCAAAGGACTCATGAAATAAGAAAGTCTTCAGTTTCCTCTTGAAAGCCCTAATGTCTTCAATTATTCGGATGTTTCGTGGGAGCTAATATGGTCTCGGGGCCGCATATTTAATAAACCTGTATTAATCCTTTGCGGTCTGATACCAGCGGCAGCAGGCTATAGAAATAACAGTATCCATATATGTTTTCGAATCGAAAAACAAAACATGAAAAGAATCCCATTGAGTGAACGCAATAGAAGTGGACGCTTTCCAAAAAAAGGGGAAAACAGTATTTTCCAGGCGAAATAGAAATAGGGGAAAAATGCACACACATATATATACTATTCAGGTATATTCTGACAATAATAAAAATAGAAATCGTAATCAACTCTGAACGTTCTATGTGCATAAAAATATGAAAAATTTTCATTTGAATTTTTTTTTTCCTTTGAATGCATATGGGTTCATCTATTCAAAGAATATCTGTTTTTGAAATTTGATTTATGTTGAGGCATACCATGCATATACATCTATATGCATACTCTTATAATATATGCACATTATATATACATGTTTATATATACATACATATCACATATAGGTCTGTATATGAATATGTATATATACATATATATATATATATATATACATATATATATATACTGTATATATTTATATATGTGTATATATATATATATATATATATATACATGCAATAAATAATGTACAAACATAGGAATACATATATTATGTATATGTATATATATATACACACACATATATATATATATATATATATGCATATGTATATAATATATATATATATATATATATATATTTATTTATTTATATATATATATACATATATATATATATATATAGAGAGAGAGAGAGAGAGAGAGAGAGAGAGAGAGAGAGATAACACAAGCTCCATAAGCATGAAACAAGACACTACTGGCCATATGCTAAATTACACACATATCAGAGCAAGCAAGCTAAAAAAAAAATGTCTATATAAAAAGTCTTTACAATTTCCTGTAGAATTATTCGCAGAATACTTGTTAGCATATCCCTTCGGGGTATTCTACATGATCAT
>NC_090726.1:49548048-49550548 GCF_036898095.1 Palaemon carinicauda | reverse complement strand
TTCCCCTCTGTGTCCCCTCGAGAGATGCTTCTAATTCACTTTTATCTCATTTTATCTTTTTTTTTTTTTTTTTTTTTTTTTTTTTTTTTTTTTTTTTTTTTTTTTTTTTTTTTGTTCTGGTGAGTGGATTGAGGTCGTTCCGACTTCTAGTGTTTGGTGTACGAAGGCCTACAGAGATGTCTATCTACTACTTTCCAAAGAAAGTAAAAAAAAAAAGAAAATATTGGTGATTTTTCAAAAAAAAAAAAAAATATGGGGTACTCTTAGTTCTTATTTAATAAACACACCAGATGCAAACTGTTTGTTATCTAACAAACAGACAGATAAGCAACACTGGTTTGTGTCTAACAAACACATCAGATGCAAAATGTTGGTTATTCAACAAATAGAAATAGGGGACTCTAATTTATATGAAACAAACACATCAGATATAAATGTTGGTTAGTTAACAAACAGAAAAGATATCGAACTCTGGTTTGTGTCTAACAAACACATCAGATGCAAACTGTTTGTTATCCTACAAACAGAAAGTTAAGGAACCCTGGTTTGTGTCTAACAAACACATCAGATGCAAAATGTTTGTTATCTAACAAACAGAAAGATAAGGAACCCTGGTTTGTGTCTAACAAACACATCAGATGCAAACTGTTTGTTATCTAACAAACAGAAAGATAAGGAACCCTGGTTTGTGTCTAATAAACACATCAGATGCAAAATGTTGGTTATTCAACAAATAAAAATAGGGGACTAATTTGTATGAAACAAACACATCTGATATAAAATGTTGGTTAGTTAACAAACAGAAAAAGATAGCGAACTCTGGTTTGTGTCTAACAAACACATCAGATGCAAAATGCTTGTTATCTAACAAACAGAAAGATAAGGAACCCTGGTTTGTGTCTAACAAACACATCAGATGCAAACTGTTTGTTATCTAACAAACAGAAAGATAAGAAACCCTGGTTTGTGTCTAACAAACACATCAGATGCAAACTGTTTGTTATCTAACCAACAGAAAGATAAGCAACACTGGTTTGGTGTCTAACAAACACATCAGATGCAAAATGTTTGTTATCTAACAAACATAAAGATAAGGAACCCTGGTTTGTGTCTAACAAACACATCAGATGCAAAATGTTTGTTATCCTACAAACAGAAAGTTAAGGAACTCTGGTTTGGGTCTAACAAACACATCAGATGCAAAATGTTGGTTATTCAACAAATAAAAATAGGGGACTCTAGTTTGTACAGAGGCTATGGCACTACCCAAGACTAGAGAACAGTGGTTTGCGGAGTGTCCTTCTCCTAGAAGAGCTGCTTACCCTAGCTAAAGAGTCTCTTCTACCCTATGTATCTACCGAGACCATACTCTCACGCATACTTCCAACAAGAAAGAAATCAAGCACTGGATTTGTTGTCTGATTTAAAGCTCTTGCAGAGACAAATACAAGCGCTTACTTTGCCTGCATGCAAGCACGCTGTAGCAATAATTGTTTCCGGCTCTTAATTGGAACGGTGAGAATTTTTTGCTTTCGATGTGGAGGGGGGAAGTTAACTGTTTTGTTACTGGATTTGCAACAAAGTGGAAGCTCTCTCTCTCTCTCTCTCTCTCTCTCTCTCTCTCTCTCTCTCTATTTATATATATATATATATATATACGTTTTTATAGTTATATATGAAATATCTGTTTTATTGTTGTTAATGTTTTTTAAAATATTTCATTTTGATTTTTCATTACTTCCTATATCGTTTATTTATTTCTTTATTTTCTTTCCTCACTGAGTTATTTTTCCTGTTGGAGTCCTTGGTCTTATATATTCTTGCTTTTCCAACTAGGGTTATAGCTTAGCTAGTAATAATATATATATACTTATATATATATATATATCCCTCTCGGAATGGGGACACCTCTAAGGTGGTGAAGGGGTTTTGCACATCGCCATGATCAGCGAAGTTGTACTAGCTTGGGCCACCCATACTAGGTTGGTTTGCGGAGAGGAATCAGGACGAAAATATCCCGCCCAGCATGGTGACGAAAACTGGCCAAACCTTAGTTATGAATAAAGACATGTCTGAGGCCTTTGTCCTGCAGTGGACTAGAAACGGCTGCATTTGTTGTTGTTGTTGTTGTTGTTGTTATTGTTGTTGTTGTGGTTATTGTTGTTGTTATTTTTGTTGTGGTTATTGTTGTATATAGTCTGTAGCATATCAAAATGTATGTTAATACTTTTAAAACTTTTATATTATGTTTAGTTTCTCTGTGTACTTGATGCTATGTATTATCCTTGACATGGATATTAATACCCAATGTATAAATTGGAAATAAAAGAAAGAATTATTATTATTATTATTATTATTATTATTATTATTACTCTCTCTCTCTCTCTCTCTCTCTCTCTCTCTCTCTCTCTCTCTCTCCTGCTTTTTTTCAGTTTGGTAATGGTTAAAGGAATTTAGTTTACTGCTGATTTTATGTGAGTGACTTCACGTATATGTGCAT
>NC_090726.1:49533048-49543048 GCF_036898095.1 Palaemon carinicauda | reverse complement strand
AAGAAGTCTTACATAGAAGTTGAGAGATTAGTATAATGAAACTCTGCTAAATTATCCCCACAGGTGTAGTTTCTAGACCTCGTAGGATTTGAAAATAGCCCTAACCAATATAATCTTCCTTTACTTTCTTTTTAAGAGTTCAATTTTGTTTTAGCTTTATACTTAGGCAGGTTAGGCTTTCAAGTTACACGTTTTTCGTAGAGAGAGAGAGAGAGAGAGAGAGAGAGAGAGAGAGAGAGAGAGAGAGATCCTGGCATGGCAATGCAGAGGTTTCTTCGTCTCGTCTTCACTGTTTGTCGACTTCATTTTCTTTAAATCGAGAATGCCCCTTTTGAAGGATGAGACCTTGGCAGGCAGGATATCTTATCTCGCCCCCTGTCGGAAGTTCGAGTCGGAGGAGGAGGAGGCTCTGGGTAACAGACAGATGAACAAACAAACAGATGGACAGGACTTGCAGACGCCAGGTTAAAGAGAGAGAGAGAGAGAGAGAGAGAGTCAGAGGTATACTTGATTTTCAGAAAAGTTAGGACTGTCGCGAGGAAGAAAATACCGAGTTTTGGAGGAGGAAGAGGAGTAGGAAGTTTGGAGAGAGAGAGAGAGAGAGAGAGAGAGAGAGAGAGGAGAGAGAGAGAGAAAGAGAGACTATCGTTGGATTAACCTCTTTAAAACAAATTACCCACATAAGCCTACAATTATGAAATTTATTTTAAAAGAGAGTCCTTTTTGCAAATCAGATATTGGGGCTTTCTCAAATAAATAAGAGGAAGAGAGAGAGAGAGAGAGAGAGAGAGAGAGAGAGAGAGAGACTATCGTTGGATGAAAAGCCAGGTGGAGAGAAAAAGAAAGAGAACCCTCGTTGGATTAAAAGCCAGGAGAGAGAGAGAGAGAGAGAGAGAGAGAGAGAGAGAGAGAGATCTGGATTAAAGATAGTAGAGATGATAAACTTCATGTTAGGACAATGAAGACAAAAACTAAGAAACCAGGATGAGAAGGAGAATTAAGAGGTAAAGGAGAATTAAAACGAAGAGGAGAATTAAAATGAGAAGGAGAATAAAAAGAGGGAGGAGGAAGAGGAGAAGAAGGAAGAGGAGTTTGGGAAATAGTAATAAAATAATATATTGTTATACAAATATTATTGGCTGGAAAACTAAAGACGCTATTTAAGAACTCATTTATTATAGGTCAAATGAGAGTTTCAAGTTAAGAATTCATATATTGTAGGTCAAATGAGAGCTTCAAGTTAAGAATTCATATATTGTAGGTCAAATGAGAGCTTCAAGTTAAGAAGTCATAAATTGTAGGTCAAATGAGAGCTTCAAGTTAAGAATTCATATATTGTAGGTCAAATGAGAGCTTCAAGTTAAGAAGTCATAAATTGTAGGTCAAATGAGAGCTTCAAGTTAAGAATTCATAAATTGTAGGTCAAATGAGAGCTTCAAGTTAAGAATTCATAAATTGTAGGTCAAATGAGAGCTTCAAGTTAAGAATAAATATATTGCAGGTCAAATGAGAGCTTCAAGTTAAGAATTCATAAATTGTAGGTCAAATGAGATCTTCAAGTTAAGAATTCATAAATTGTAGGTCAAATGAGATCTTCAAGTTAAGAAGTCATAAATTGTAGGTTAAATGAGAGCTTCAAGTTAAGAATTCATAAATTGTAGGTCAAATGAGAGCTTCAAGTTAAGAATTCATAAATTGTAGGTCAAATGAGAGCTTCAAGTTAAGAATTCATAAATTGTAGGTCAAATGAGATCTTCAAGTTAAGAATTCATAAATTGTAGGTCAAATGAGAGCTTCAAGTTAAGAATTAAAAAATTGTAGGTCAAATGAGAGCTTCAAGTTAAGAATTCATATATTTTAGATCAAATGAGAGCTTCAAGTTAAGAATTCATAAATTGTAGGTCAAATGAGAGCTTCAAGTTAAGAATTAATATATTATAGGTCAAATGAGAGCTTCAAGTTAAGAATTCATAAATTGTAGGTCAAATGAGAGCTTCAAGTTAAGAATTAATATATTATAGGTCAAATGAGAGCTTCAAGTTAAGAATTCATAAATTGTAGGTCAAATGAGAGCTTCAAGTTAAGAATTCATAAACTCTAGGTCAAATGAGAGCTTTAAGTTAAGAATTCATAAACTGTAGGTCAAATGAGAGCTTCAAGTTAAGAATTCACAAATTGTAGGTCAAATGAGAGCTTCAAGTTAAGAATTCATAAATTGTAGGTCAAATGAGAGCTTCAAGTTAAGAATTCATAAATTATAGGTCAAATGAGAGCTTCAAGTTAAAAATTCATATATTATAGGTCAAATGAGAGCTTCAAGTTAAAAATTCATATATTATAGGTCAAATGAGAGCTTCAAGTTAAGAATTCATAAATTGTAGGTCAAATGAGAGCTTCAAGTTAAGAATTCATATTTTATAGGTCAAATGAGAGCTTCAAGAAAGCTATCATGAGAGAGGGAGACTGTCTCCAGTGAAAAGGAGGATGGAGGGAGTATGAAAGGGGGGGGGGGAGGGGCTAGGGGTTATCTTCAAGTCCCTTTTGAAAGAATCGGGTCAAGGATGAACCGTGAAGGATTCTGAAACCGTCCTTAAATACAAGGCTTGACAATAGGAGAGGTCGTTGCCCCGGATGGTCACTATTATCTGGGTAGTATTATCTCTCTCTCTCTCTCTCTCTCTCTCTCTCTCTCTCTATATATATATATATATATATATATATTTTATATAAGACATATATATATGCTTATATATACTGTATATTTAATATATATGTTTTTATATATGTATATATATATATATATATATATATATATAAATACTCCTCCTAATATCAGGATTCTCTCTCTACCTCGGGATCAGAGACCCAGGGGGGAATCAACTCAAAGACAATAGCTTCTGGTCGGCCGGGGAATCGAACCGGGGCCCAAGAAACTGAGGTTACATCGACTTTACAACTCGGCTATTATCTTTTGAGTTGATTCCCCCTTGGGTCTCTGATCCCGAGGTATAGAGAGAATCCAGATATTAGGAGGAGTATAATATATGGCTTATATGAATGTGAAAAACGTCTAAATATGTAAAATTATATATATATATATATATATATAATACTCCCTGTCCCCCGGGTAGGTGGGAGAGTAAGTAGTCATACCCTGGTGAGAGGGGGGGGGAGTGGAACGGGTTTCATATACATGAGTGGGAAGATCTATCGAAGTATTTAGCCGGTATTTTTGACGGATTGCGTACACTAGTTTATATATATATATATATATATATATATGTGTGTGTGTGTGTGTGTGTGTGTTATAAGCGCAGTCATATACTTAATTAAAGTTATGTTTTAGATATCATTTTAATGATATAACACACTTTTAATGAATACCTCTTTGGTATTGAACTTCGTGAGAGAGAGAGATTTTGCGCAGCAAAATGGAGGCTCTTTAATTCCCGTAAATTGAATCCCGTTATGAAATCGCCCTGAATAGCGTTCGATTATTTATATCACCTTTAATGATACCCAGCTATTAAACAGGTAATTATATTCTTGGGTTTATCCCTATCTCTTCTAATTCTCTTTTTTTTTCGTTTGCCGAGGCTAAAATCATTATAATCATTATTCTTGCTCGATGGTTTTAATGATATCCAATGCAAAGAGAAGGGAGGTGGTCATTATTGGGCCTGTTTGCATTGTAAGGTATAATGACAGTGATTCTCTCTCTCTCTCTCTCTCTCTGAATGCTTAAAGTGAATCGCTCTACCCAAGGTTTGAAGAGCAAATGTAGTCAACGTGGATTGGCTAAAAAGTCTTTTGAGACGTCCAAATTTCTTGTAACTCCTTGTAGCATTCTCTCTCTCTCTCTCTTCTCTCTCCTCTCTCTCTCTCTCTCTCTCTCTAAATGCTTAAAGTGAATCACTCTACCTAAGGTTTAAAGAGCAAATGGAGTCTCCGTGGATGGACTAAAAAGTCTTTGGAGATATCCAAAATCCTCGTAACTCTCTCTCAATCTCTCTCTCTCTCTCTCTCCTCTCTCTCTCTCTCTCTCTCTCTATGAATGCTTAAAGTGAATCGCTCTACCCAAGGTTTGAAGAGCAAATGGAGTCTCCGTGGATGGACTAAAAAGTCTTTTGAGATATCCAAATTCCTTGTCACTCTCTCTCTCTCTCTCTCTCTCTCTCTCTCTCTCTCTCTCTCTCTAAATGCTTAAAGTGAATCGCTCTACCCAAGGTTTAAAGAGCAAATGGAGTCTCCGTGGATGGACTAAAAAGTCTTTTGAGACATCCAAAATCCTTGTAACTCTCTCTCTCTCTCTCTCTCTCTCTCTCTCTCTCTCTCTCTCACACACACAAATCGGTTTGATCATCATCACTGAATCATCCAGTTTATTAAGGAGGTGGACACAGTAATGGATTGCAACGGTTGATATTAACATCTAAAGAGAGTAGATGATTCTCTCTCTCTCTCTCTCTCTCTCTCTCTCTCTCTCTCTCTCTCTGCCAGTGGATTAGTTACGGCTGAAGATGATAATGTATTGTAAAGATGTATATTTATGTATTTATACATGTATATATTACGTATTGTAACGTGTACATCGTATCTCCAACATTCTCTCTCTCTCTCTCTCTCTCTCTCTCTCTCTCTCTCTCTGCCAGTAGATTGGTTACGGCTGAAGATGATGATGTATTATACAGATGTATAATAATGTATTTATACATGTATATATTATATATTGTAACGTTTATATCGTATCTCCAACATTCTCTCTCTCTCTCTCTCTCTCTCTCTCTCTCTCTCTCTCTCTCTCTCTCTCTCTCTCTCTCTCTCTGCCTGCAGCAAACGTTAAATATTTGCTGTTCCTCAAAATGCGCGAAAGATGTATAGTATATTAATGTATTTATACATGTATATATTTCATAATGTAAAGTGTACATCGTATCTCCAACATTCTCTCTCTCTCTCTCTCTCTCTCTCTCTCTCTCTCTCTCCTCTCTCTCTCTCTCTCTCTCTCTGCCTGCAGCAAACGTTAAATATTTTGCTGTTCCTCAAAATGCGCGAAAGATGTATAGTATATTTATGTTTTTATACATGTATATATTACATATTGTAGCGTGTACATCGTATTTCCAACCATTCTCTCTCTCTCTCTCTCTCTCTCTCTCTCTCTCTCTCTCTCTCTCTCTCTCTCTCTCTGCCAGTAGATTAGTTACGGCTGAAGATGATGATGTATTATACAGATGTATATTAATGTATTTATACATGTATATATTATATATTGTAACGTTTATATCGTATCTCCAACATTCTCTCTCTCTCTCTCTCTCTCTCTCTCTCTCTCTCTCTCTCTCTCTCTCTCTCTCTCGTAGATTAGATACGGCTGAAGATGATAATGTATTATACAGATGTATAGTATATTTATGTATTTATACATGTATATATTACATATTGTAACGTGTACATCGTATCTCCAACATTCTCTCTCTCTCTCTCTCTCTCTCTCTCTCTCTCTCTCTCTCTCTCTCTCTCTCTGCCAGTGGATTAGTGACGGCTGAAGATGATAATGTATTATACAGATGTATATATATGTATTTATACATGTATATATTACATATTGTAACGTGTACATCGTATCTCCAACATTCTCTCTCTCTCTCTCTCTCTCTCTCTCTCTCGTCTCTCTCTCTCTCTCTCTGCCAGTGGATTAGTGACGGCTGAAGATGATGATGTATTATACAGATGTATATTAATGTATTTATACATGTATATATTATATATTGTAACGTTTATATCGTATCTCCAACATTCTCTCTCTCTCTCTCTCTCTCTGGCTCCGCTCTCTCTCTCCTCTCTCTCTCTCTCTCTCTCCTCTCTCTCTCCTCTCTCTCTCTCTCTGCCTGCAGCAAACGTTAAATATTTGCTGTTCCTCAAAATGCGCGAAAGATGTATAGTATAATATGTATTTATACATGTATATATTACATATTGTAACGCCTACATCGTCTCTCTCTCTCTCTCTCTCTCTCTCTCTCTCTCTGCCTGCCTGCAGCAAACGTTAAATATTTGCTGTTCCTCAAACTGCGCGACACTGGATGTTTTAGCTTCGCTTTTCTCTCTTGTCATTTTCGACAGGATGTTTTAGCTTCGCGTTTCTCTCTTGTCATTTTAGACTGGATGTTTTAGAGTCGCCTTTCTCTCTTGTCATTTTAGACTGCAGGTTTTAGAGTCGTCTTTCTCTCTTGTCATTTTAGACTGGATGTTTTAGCCTCGCGTTTCTCTCTTGTCATTTTAGACTGGATGTTTTAGAGTCGTCTTTCTCTTTTGTCATTTTACACTGGATGTTTTAGCCTCGCGTTTCTCTCTTGTCATTTTAGACTGGATGTTTTAGCCTCGCGTTTCTCTCTTGTCATTTTAGACTGGATGTTTACCCTTGCCTTTCTCTCTTGTCATTTTAGACTGGATGTTTTAGAGTCTTCTTTCTCTCTCGTCATTTTAGACGATGTTTTAGCCTTGCCTTTCTCTCTTGTCATTTTAGACTGGATGTTTTTGCATCGCCTTTCTCTTTTGTTCATTTGACACTGGATGTTTTAGATTTGTCTTCTCTCTTGTCATTTGACACTGGATGTTTTAGAGTCGTCTTTCTCTCTTGTCATTTTCGACTGGATGTTTTAGCCTCGCATTTCTCTCTTGTCATTTTAGACTGGATGTTTTAGCTTCGCCTTTCTCTCTTGTCATTTTACACTGGATATTTTAGCTTCGCGTTTCTCTCTTGTCATTTTAGACTGTATGTTTTAGCTTCGCGTTTCTCTCTTGTCATTTTAGACTGGATGTTTTAAGTCTTGCGTTTCTCTCTTGTCATTTTAGGACTGGATGTTTTAAGTCTTGCGTTTCTCTCTTGTCATTTTAGACTGGATGTTTTAGAGTCGTCTTCTCTCTTGTCCTTTGACACTGGATGTTTTTAGTCGTGCCTTTCTCTCTTGTCATTTGACACTGGATGTTTTAGTCTTGCCTTTCTCTCTTGTCATTTGACACGGGATGTTTTAGATTTGTCTTTCTCTCTTGTCATTTGACACTGGATGTTTTAGAGTCGCCTTTCTCTTTTGTCATTATAGACTGGATGTTTTAGCTTCGCGTTTCTCTCTTGTCATTTGACACTGGATGTTTTAGCTTCGCTTTTCTCTCTGTCATTTTAGACTGGATGTTTTAGCCTCGTCTTTCTCTCTGTCATTTTAGACTGGATGTTTTAGCTTCGCGTTTTTCTCTTGTCATTGTATATTGAATGTTTTAGGGTCTTCGTTCTCTCTTGTCATTTGACACTGGATGTTTTAGCTTCGCGTTTCTCTCTTGTCATTTGACACTGGATGTTTTAGCTTCGCTTTTCTCTCTGTCATTTTAGACTGGATGTTTTAGCCTCGTCTTTCTCTCTGTCATTTTAGACTGGATGTTTTAGCTTCGCGTTTTTCTCTTGTCATTGTATATTGAATGTTTTAGGGTCTTCGTTCTCTCTTGTCATTTGACACTGGATGTTTTAGCTTCGCCTTTCTCTCTTGTCATTTTAGACTGGGCCTTCTAGCATTGCTCTTCTCTTCCCCCCTGTTTCCCCTCGAGAGATGCTTCTAATTCACTTTTATCTCACTGGTTTTTTTTTTTTTTTTTTTTTTTTTTGACTTCTTGTTCTGGTGAGTGGATTGAGGTCGTTCCGACTTCTAGTGTTTGGTGTACGAAGGCCTACAGAGCTTTCTATCTACAACTTTACAAAGTAAAAAACGTGAAAATATTAGTTATTCATCAAAAAAAGAAAAAAGATGCGGAACTCTAGTTCGTATCTAATAAACACACCAGATGCAAAATGTTTATTATCTAACAAACAGAAAGATAAGCAACACTGGTTTGTATCTAACAAGCACGTCAGATGCAAAATGTTTGTTATTTAACAAACAGAAAGATAAGAAACCTTGGTTTGTGTCTAACAAACACATCAGATGCAAACTGTTTGTTATCTAACAAACAGAAAGATAAGGAACCCTGGTTTGTGTCTAACAAGCACATCAGATGCAAACATGTTTGTTATCTAACAAACAGAAAGATAAGGAACCCTGGTTTGTGTCTAACAAGCACGTCAGATGCAAAATGTTTGTTATCTAACAAACTGAAAGATAAGGAACCCTGGTTTGTGTCTAATAAACACATCAGATGCAAAATGTTGGTTATCTAGCAAACAGAAAGATAAGGAACCCTGGTTTGTGTCTAACAAACACATCAGATGCAAACTGTTTGTTATCTAACAAACAGAAAGATAAGGAACCCTGGTTTGTGGTCTAACAAACACATCAGATGCAAACTGTTTGTTATCTAACAAACAGAAAGATAAGGAACCCTGGTTTGTGTCTAACAAGCACGTCAGATGCAAACTGTTTGTTATCTAACAAACAGAAAGATAAGGAACCCTGGTTTGTGTCTAACAAACTCATCAGATGCAAAATGTTTGTTATCTAACAAAACAAAGATAAGGAACCCTGGTTTGTGTCTAACAAACACATCAGATGCAAAATGTTTGTTATCTAACAAACAGAAAGATAAGGAAACCTGGTTGGTGTCTAACAAACACATCAGATGCAAAATGTTTGTTATCTAACAAACAGAAAGATAAGGAACCCTGGTTGGTGTCTAACAAACACATCAGATGCAAAATGTTTGTTATCTAACAAACAGAAAGATAAGGAACCCTGGTTGGTGTCTAACAAACCACATCAGATGCAAAATGTTTGTTATCTAACAAACAGTAAGATAAGGAACCCTGGTTTGTGTCTAACAAACACATCAGATGCAAAATGTTGGTTATTCAACAAATGAAAATAGGGGGACTCTAATTTGTATGAAACAAACACATCAGATATAAAATGTTGGTTAGTTAACAAACTGAAAAAAGATAGCGAACTCTGGTTTGTTTTAACAAACACAGATGCAAAATATTTGTTATTCAACAAAGAGATATATAAGAAACACTGGGTTGTTTTTAACAAACACATAAGATGCAAAATGTTGGTTCTTCAACAAACAGAAAGATAGGGAACTCTGGATTGTTTTTAACAAACACAGATGTAAAATATTTGTTATTCAACTAATGAACACAAATTATTATTATTGTTATTATTATTATTGCTTGCTAAGCTACAATTATAGCTGGAAAAGCAGGATGCTATAGGCCAAGGGCTCCAATAGGAAAAATAGCCCAGTGAGGAAAGGAAATAAGGAAATAAATAAACTACAAGAGAAATAATGAACAATTGAAGTAAAGTCATTCAAGAGCAGTAACAGCATCATAATAAATCTTTCAAATGTAAATGTTGGTTATTCAACAAACAAACAAAATATATTGAACGATGATTTGTATCTAACAAACACAGATGCAAAATGTTGGTTATTCCACAAATAAACACAAGATAAGCATTATTATTGCTTGCTAAGCTAGAACCATAGCTGGAAAAAGCAGGATGCTATAGGCCCAAGGGCTCCAATAGAAAAAATAGCCCAGTGAGGAAAGGAAATAAGGAAATAAACTCTGGTTTGTATGCAACAAACACATCTAATCACTCACGCACAAACAACTAAAGTTCTCTAAAATCAGAAAAGGGACTTCTGTCCAATGTAAAGATCATCACGAATATACATTTCGAACTGCTTGGTATTATTATTATTATTATTATTATTATTATTATTATTGTTGTTGTTGTTGTTGTTGTTGTTGTTGTTACTTGCTAAGCTACAGTTATAGCTGGAAAAAGCAGGATGCTGTAAGCCTAGGGACTCCAATAGTGAAAATAACCCAGTGAGGAAAGGAAACAAGGAAAAATTAAAGTTTTAAGAAGAGTAACAACATTAAAATAAATATCTCATATATACACTAAATAAACTTTAAGAAAACAAGAGGAAGAGAAACAAGACAGAACAGCGTGCCCGAGTGTACCCTCAAGCTTGAGAACTCTAACCCAAGACAGTGGAAGAC
>NC_090726.1:49530441-49532548 GCF_036898095.1 Palaemon carinicauda | reverse complement strand
TTTGAGTTCTTCAGATCTGTAAGTTTCAAAACTAGAAGGGCATTCAGTAGAGCGCAGACCTCCACTACGGCAGCTTTATTTCTCCTCCTTTTGCTCGACCTTGACCTTTGACCCTAACATGTATTAAATAGCAATCTGAACAATGAATAATTGTTTGGTAGAAATTACACTTTACATTAGACTTCTGATCTGTAAGTTTCAAAACTAGAGGGGCACTCAGTAGAGCGCAGACCTCCGCTGCAGAAGCTTTATTTTTTTCGACCTTTTGCTCGACCTTGACCTTGACTTTTGACCGGTAACATGTATTAATTAGCGTGGATTTCATACACTCAAGTATGAAATCAAGTTTGAAGTCTCTGTGATAACGATGTCTAAACTTATGGCTGATTACGTGAATTGGACATTTTGCATGACTGTGACCTTTGACTTTTGACCTTCATAAAATTTTATCATTTCCAGCTTTTTACATGACAGTTAATTCCATTTTACTAAAATTCTCTCCTCTCTCCTCTCTCTCCTCTCTCTCCTCCTCTCTCCTCTCTCTCTCAGTCAAAGGGTCCAGGGTGAATAAAAATATGTATTTCATAAAACCTTCTCACACTCTTAAAACAATCTTTCCAAAACACTTCTAAAATACCTAACTTTTTTATCTTTTTATTTTTTAAAATACCTAACTCGTAAATCTTCTATTTTTTCTAAAATCTGAAGAGTATTTTACTCAATACTAAAAACATACTATAAAAAATCAAACCTGTTTTTTGAGTCCTATCTTGTTAGGGAGCGAGAAATATAAACAAAAGCCATTGGAGCAGCCACAATATCTAAAATAAATGATCCCTAAAAGTGGTACTTGGAAACTCTTCACAGCCTTTCTCAAAATCCTACTTGGAAACTCTTTACAGCCTTTTACGAATGGTGCAATATTTCCCTTTTCCGCTCGTTCTTTCCATGTTTATTTCGCCTTTCAACATTAATAACTTTCTTATAGAAACTGAACAAAAGCTAAAGTAAATAAACACTAAAAATCCCACTTGGAAACTCTTTACAGCCTTTTACGAATGATGCAATATTTCTTTTTTCGCTCGTTCTTTCCATGTTTATTTCGCCTTCAACATTAATAACTTTCTTGCAAAAAACAGATCGGGCTGAACGAAGATTAGAGAGATTTTAACGAAGGGTAATGAGATTCTGAACACGAGTTTCCAAATAGTAATAATACGATTGCATTTTTGGGAAATATCGGATATAAGAGAGAGAGAAAATAGAAAATTTACTTTCCTGATTCTTTCTACCAGAGGGATGATGGTTGCAAGACGTACACTATTTTTCTTGATCAATACAGATGGAAATCTATGCAGGCTGTTCTTACGGGCGATAGTCCGTGATCGAACGATGTTCTCAACATCTACACGTGAAGCTATACAACAGACTGAACCACTGAGATTTGCAAGGTAAAGAAACAAACACAAAAAAAGGGGGCTAGGAGAAGTCATATGTTAAATAACAATGTAAATATCCTAACTAAATAAACTGCAGTTAAAACTTAACGATATTTTAGTAAAATTAAATTTGATTTGGGAGGAGAAATTATCGAAATACAAAAAAAAATCAAATTATAGTCAACTTTTTTTAACGAGGCAGATTTGGCATCGACTCACAGCGGTGCCCTTTTAGCTCGGAAAAGTTTCCTGATCGCTGATTGGTGGGACAAGATCATTCTAACCAATTAGATTGCAGGAAACTTTTCCGAGCAAAAAGGGCACCGCTGCGAGTAATATATGATTATAGTATATATGTTCTTCGCACTCCCCAAGAATGATTAGTACACTAAACCTTCAATTAGGCTCCACAATGCACTAGAAGAGTTGGAAGACCCAGGCCTACATGGCTGAGGACTATGAAACGTGAAGGAGGGAGATGATGAATTGAGAAGTATTGATTTAAAAGCTCAAGATAGAGACGACTGGCGAAATCTAACCGAGGCCCTTTGCATCAATAGGCTTGGGAAAATGATGATGATATATAGCGTAATTACGTGTCATAATGAAACACAAATTTCTCGTTTTCATTTTGGTATTGGGTTTGTAATTTTTTTTTTTTTTATTTA
>NC_090726.1:49522941-49525441 GCF_036898095.1 Palaemon carinicauda | reverse complement strand
CTCTCTCTCTCTCTCTCTCTCTCTGTAACTTGTTTGGGAGCGGTATCTCCGTCTTTTTCCTCTTGAGGTTTTTCGTATTGCATTTTTTAACCGTCTTGCAATTTTCCGTTTCTTTTCAGTCTCTCGTTAGAAAAATTTCTTTTCGTATCTGAAAAAAAAATGAATTGCGGTCTCAGATTTTTGCTTTTTTCGAATCTTGTCCTTTTTGATGTTTTGTATTTTTGTTTTCAACCAATTTTTATTCCAAGTTGTATTCATAGTGCAGAAGATTTTTTTTTTTTTTTTTTTTTTTTTTCGTACCGAGACTTTGTCCTTGTTTTGTTCGTGTGTCTGCAACGTGGTTGAACTTTACTCATTTTTCAATGCCACCTTTTGGTATATACTTTTTTTTTTGGCTGTTTTCCTTTTTTTTTTCTTATAGTCTTTTTTTATCGGGATTTTACTCTCTTACTTTTATACTTTTGAACTTCAGTAGTCTCCCTTTCCCAAGTTTGAGAGAGAGAGAGAGAGAGAGAGAGAGAGAGAGAGAGAGAGAGAGAGAGAGAGAGAGAGAGAGAGAGAGAGAGAGAGAGAGATAGTTATGATTCTGGATAAAACTTCTAGGTGTGTTTGTTCGTGTGTGTGTGTGCGGTTGTTTAATGGTTTAAAGTCCGCTCATGAATGGCAGAGGCAAGGGACAGTGACATTGCCTTATCAAGCAGGACAATGCCTTAGAAACTGACCATAAGATTAGCTCTTAAGCCCCTCTCCACCCAACCTAGGACCAAGGAGGGTCCAGGCAATGGCTGTTGATGACTCAGCAGATAGACCTATAGGCTCCTCCAAACAACCGTTAGCTCACAAGGATGGTGAGGTTACAGCGACCAAAAAAACTAATAGGTTTGAGCGGGACTCGAACCTAGTCTGGTGTTCACCAGTCAGGGACGTTACCACATCGGCCACCACAACCATAATTGTAATAATAGTAATGACCCTCAGGTTACGGCTGTGTTTCTGTGGTATTCGGAATCTTCTCTCTCTCTCTCTCTCTCTCTCTCTCTCTCTCTCTCTTGCTTTCCACAACTGAGTTTTACTGGGTTCATAAGGATTTGGACCCAAACTGTTCCACTGCTTACCTGTTTCCTGGATCGAACTTAGTTCCCTGGGTTTGGAGTTGAGAGAGAGAGAGAGAGAGAGAGAGAGAGAGAGAGAGAGAGAGAGAGGAAAATATTGATTAGCAATGTAATTGATATTCTAAAGAACACCAATTTGGAATTGTAGGAGAGAGAGAGAGAGAGAGAGAGAGAGAGAGAGAGAAATATTAATTCACAATATAAATAATCTAAAGAACACCAATTTAGAATTGTCATGAGAGAGAGAGAAAGAGAGAGTGAGAGAGAGAGAATATTAATTTGCAATATCAATATTGAAAGAGCACCAATTTGGAATTGTAGGAGAGAGAGAGAGAGAGGAGAGAGAGAGAGAGAGAGAGAGAGAGAGAATATTAATTCACATATAAATATTCTAAAGAGGACCAATTTGGAATTGAAAGAGAGATAGAGAGAGAGAGAGAGAGAGAGAGAGAGAGAGGATAATATTAATTTACAATATCAATATTTGAAAGAGCACCAATTTGGAATTGTGAAGAGAGAGAGAGAGAGAGAGAGAGAGAGAGAGAGATTAATTCACAATATAAATTTTATAAAGAGCACCAATTTAGGAATTGTCATGAGAGAGAGAGAGAGAGAGAGAGAGAGAGAGAGAGAGAGGGAGGGAGATATTAATTCATATAAATATTCTAAAGAGCACCAATTTAGAATGAGAGAGAGAGAGAGAGAGAGAGAGAGAGAGAGACTAGAACTTTCGCAGCCAAAGTTTTTATCATGGTCTCCCTCAAAAGAAAAATTAAGTCTTTGAGTATTTCTCTGATCTCTTTCATGGAATTGTTTCTTTATTATTTTTCTTTTATATTCTTTATGATATGTTTTTAATTATTATTATTATTATCAACATCATTATTATTATTATTATTATTATTATTATTATTATTATTATTATTATCATCAATCATCATTATCATTATTATTACTAGCTAAGCTACAAACTTAGTTGGAAAAGTAAGATGCTATAAGCCCAAGGGCTCCAACAGGGAAAAATAGGCTTTCTTTTATAGCAGTAGAATTATCAGGGATAAATATTAAAATCCAAAAAATGTGTTAATATTTTTTAGCCCTATACAATAAAGAGTAATTGCGTATATATATATATATATATAATATATATTGTCTCGCTGAACAACAACCACTCGAACTACAAGTTCCCTCAATTGCCCAAACTAGCGTCTTGTAGTTAGGTAAGGGGGAGGGGGGTGGGGAAGGGTTGACTGTGTGTTCGTGTGTGTGTGTGTGTGTGTGCATATCTATCTAAATATTTAGCCGTAATTGTTTGACTGGTCGCATAAATACTAGTAAGGATATAAGGAAATGTTATAATATATGTAATTAAATAGTGTATTACATTA